>NW_011889169.1:1422935-1446456 GCF_000151845.1 Pteropus vampyrus
ATTCTGTCTGCTTGGATTTCTTCATAAGTAAACTGGAAATGGAAGTATTCCTACTCTTAGAATTAGGTGAAGATTAACAAGTCCATGAAATGTGATGAGAACAGCACCTGGTACAAAGTCAGCACACAATAAATATTAGTTGCTGTTACCATTATTTGCTTTGCTATAAATTTCTGTTGACTCTTGTGGCTTTCACATTTCTCCACATACCTCCCAAATTTATCTGTGGCCCAGACTCTTCTGAACACAAGCCTGTGTTTCTAATTCCTAGGCCAATGAGTCTATTTGGATGTCCCACAGATATCTCAAATTCTCAAAGCCAGAACTGGACTTGTTATCTTTCCCCTCAAACCTGTGTTACTTCGTATATTCCCAGCCTTAGTTTATGTCACCCCTATTCATCTGGATACCAAGCCAAGACTCTAGAAGTCATCCCAAATGCCTCCCTTTACACTCTACTTTGCCTTCCTTGACATCTTCTAGCCTGTCTATACCTCTCTATCTTCACTTGGACTTATGAGAGATGCTCAAAAATACATGATGAATGAATAGTTGAACAAATAAAAAGACCATTGCAGTAGCCTCCTAATTCCTCTCCCTCCTTTAATCTTACCATCAATACATTCTCTCCCTCCGCCACCAGAATGATCTTTCAAAAAGGCAAGCAGATCTTATATTATTCTGCTTGAAATACTCCAGCAAGACCTTATTGCTAATAGTTAAGGTTCCCAAAGTCTGTACATCCGAACGCCAATGGCTCATGAAAGAAGTGTGCAGTGGTTAAATCACTTTGGGAAATTATATTTTCAATATCCCATCACTCCAAAGATTCAAATACATTAGTATATTAAAGGCCCTGAGAGATCCTGTAGTAAAGAAACCAGTTTAACACAACATTTCCCAGGCTGTGTTAACTCTGGAGTCTTTTTATTGCAGGACTTTTATCCACTTGAATTAGTGGGACATGCTTGGGAACCCTGACCTATAGGATAAGGTCTCAATTTTATTCCATGTTGTTCTAAGAATTTTTTTTTAATCTAGAAAAATACAGGAATTAATACAATTACCATCCATGTATTCACTACTGGAAGTGACAATCATTAAGTTTCTTATCTCTGCTATGATGTTACAGATAAAGTTGTTGAAAGATAAAATCTCTCTTGGCTCCTTAGACTAATCCTAATCTTTCCCCCTCACCCCAGAGGCAACCACTGTCAATGGATTTAGTGTCTTTGGTGTGAGTTCTTTCCTATATTTCTGTTGTGGCACAGAGAGTCCTTGTATCTCCTGGTGCAACATGCAGGAACTTCTCTAGGACAAATACCTAGACCTGGTAGGAGCAGCATTTTATAGATGCTGCAAGATTACATTTCAAAGTGATTGTCCCAAAATGTACTCTTCTACTCCAGCTGAGTGTGAAAATGCCCCTTTCCCCACATTAAATTTTTGCTGGTCTCCTGGGTGAGAAATGATGTCTGAAATTTGTAATTTGTTTTTTCCTGATTACTTGTGAAGTTCCACATCTTTTGAGTGTAGTCACTATATGCGTTTCCTTTGCCCATATTTTCTCTTGCATCATTTGTCTTTTTTTTTTTTTTCAATAGATCAGCAGGCATTTTTTAACACGAGGGATATTACTCTTTGTTCTTTAGTTTGCAGATATCCTCTCTCAATCTGTCTCTGTCCCAATTTGTTGTTTTTTACCAAAAGTTTTTCATTGGCATGTAGTCCAAACTATCTGGTTCTTGGAGTGTGTATAGTTTTAATAAATGTCTGTGAAACAGCCACTAGGATATTGAGGAAAGACCATTGCCTCTCCTTTTTCTCCTTTTCCTATAGCTCCATGTGTCCTACCAGAAGTACTTCAAGCTGGAGCCCCTCCAGGCCTACCATCGGGTCATCAGCCTAGAGGACTTCATGGAGAATCTGGCACCCACCCACTGGCCCCCTGAGAGGCGGGTTGCATACTGCTTTGAAGTGGCGGCCCAGCGAAGCACTGATAAGAAGACGTGCCCCATGAAGGTGGGTAAGGTGGTTCCTATGGTTATGGGGGGGGCCCTTTCTGCCTGTTCCATCTCCTCTAGGCCCAAGGCACAATGACACTATGTGAGAGCATGCACCACCAGGGCGTAGAATAGAAAGATGAAAATTTAAGTCCCATTTCTGGCATTTGCCAGGGGTATCACCTTGGGCGGAGGACTTTGCTTTCTCTGAGCCTTTATTTCTCTACAAAATAAAGATGCCAGTCCCTGCTCTGTCTCTCTCATAAAGTGTCATGAAGGCCAGGTGTAAGAGTGCTTGTAAACTGTAAAGTGCCATCAGTAATAACAGCTAAAGCTCACATAGCACTTACTACATGCCAGGTACTATGCTAAGAGCTTTACACATATTAACCCAACTTAATCATTAAACTTCTCCATGAGGAAAGTACTATTAACATCCCCGTAATACAGAGAGGATGCTGAATGCAACACAGAGAAGTTCAGTATTTTGCCCAAGGTCACATAGTATGTAAGTGGTGGAGCCAGGATTCAACCCTAGGTAATTTGACTCCATTGCCCACTCTCCTAATCTGTATACTTTCCTGCCTCTCAGCAGGTAAATGAGAAACTTGTATCAGTAGAAATTTGTAAATTTCTGGCACTTTTGGAATAAGACAATTCTTAGTGTCTTTCAGTGCTAATGCCAAAGTCTGGAGAAGGTGGTTGGAGGAGCCATGAAATTTAAGGAAGGAGATGGCTTATAGCCCCAACACTGCCCTCACTTGCTATGTGAGTTTTACACATAGCATCAGGGGCAAGTGCACTAAGTGTCTTACTCAGTCTCGGCCCTGGCTTCCATCTTGAAAGTAAGAGCATTGGATTAGCTGGTTGTGAAAGTCCTCAAAGCTCTAATCCATGGTCTCATATTCAAGGCCCACTTCCCTTCCCCAGACCCACACCAACGCTGCAGGGTCAGCAGCTTGCGGCATGTGAGCTGGAAAGACTCCTTTAGACCCTGGTGAATATCTGCTAAAAACCAGACTGGTGGTGAAACTGCCCTCCTTATGCCCCAGCCCAAGAGTTACAAAGTGACATTCCTACTAGGCCATCCTATGAGGGTATTTCAGCCGGAATCGTATTGCCCAGGATCCCCACACCCTCACTTCCTTGGCCCCATCCCAGGTTTACTCTCTTTCCCCTTCCGTAAGCCTTTGAACACTCTTTTTCTGCAGGAAGGAAACCCCTTTGGCCCGTTTTGGGATCAGTTTCATGTGAGTTTCAACAAGTCTGAGCTTTTTGCAGGCATTTCCTTCAGTGCCTCCTACAAAGACCAGTGGATCCAGAGGTACTTGGAGCGGGCAGCATCGCTGGGTTTAGGGGAGGGGCCTGGGACCCATGGGCATTCATAACCTTCCTGGCCCCTTCTCCCTCTCTACCACACCCTAATATATGAGACCAAAGGTGCAGCCATTCTGTCTGTTGAACTTGGGATCCTGTGTGATCTATTTTCATCTCAGTGCCAAACAGAGTGGGACATTGACCTGCTACAAAGTTGAGAAGGAGTTTATCAGCCGATAAAAGATGTCATAAAAAGAATATCATGCAGTCATATGAGTCTCAATTTCCTTCTCTAGGCATGAGAATCACTCCTCTGTTACCTTTCTCTTCACAAGGTGAAAATTAGAAGCAGCTTCTAGAGAAGAACCACTTTAGGTACAGACTGAGAAATGATGTCATCCTGATAATAATTGGATGCTTTTTTAGTTGTGCTCCAGTAGGCCCTATTAAAAAAAATAGGTTAGCAGGGCATAGGCACAGGCTATGAAATGTTTATAGAGCATCTGTCATGTATGAGACATAGTACTCAAAGGCCAGAGGTGATATATAGAAATGAGGAAGACTCAGCCTCAGCCTTCAGCTAGCTATTGTCTGGTTGTAATGATGATAACTAACATAGTGCACTTGCCCTTGATGCTATACTGTGGCAAGAAAAACTGAGGGCTTAGTAGTCAGGCTTGGGTTAAGAGTTATAAGGAGCTTATGAATTCATGCGTGCTCATATATCATTTAGTAGGCCAAAGATGGTGTAATACAGAGAAATGAGCACAGGCTCAGGACAAGACAGGACTGCGCTCTGACCCAGCCCTGCCTCTTTCTCAAGTGACCCTGAGCAAGCTACTCTAGCTGTCTGGCCTGAGTTTCCTCAGTTTAATGGAAGGAGCACTATGATATCTGCCTCCTAGTGTATAAAGCACATGGCTCATTGAAAGGATCCAACCAGTGTTAGCTATTATTATTACTATTCACATGCTTTATTTAAACCTTTGAGAAATTTCATGAAGTGGGTATTATGATCAGTTCTACTTGACAGGTGAGGAAACTGAGCTCAATGAGGTTAAATAACTTGTCTAAGGTAATGCAGCTGTTGAGTGGGCAACTGGGGTCTGTATATAAGCCTTTAATCTATATTAAGAACAAAATATTTATTTAGTGCCTACTGTGTTCCAGATACTATTCTTCACTCCTAAATATTCTAAAGTAATAATTCATTTAATCCTTTCAGGAATCTGTGAGATAGGTGTTATTGTTATCTGTACTTTATAGGTAAAGAAATTAAAGCAGACAAGAGTGAAGTCACTTGCCCAAGGTCACACAACTTAGTAGTAGTAGTCTGGGATTTGAACCCAGGCAGCATGACTCCAGAGCACCCATTCTTAATCACCATGGAGAAAATATTTATGCCTTTAAAAGCTACCAATTCCTATTTGAGACTTGCCTTCAGAGCTAGTTCATGAGCTGCTGAGGATACTCAGTCCTAGCAGATTCTAATTCATTATTGATCTCAGATAAGACAGTCCCATTTAATTACCTACTTGGTTCTCCAGCTCTGAATGAGCTATTGCTAGAAGATCGACCTGCCCTCAGAGGATGGAGATTTGCCCCTATTCACAAAATTCCAGAAAAAAAAAAAACAAAAAACACTAGTTCTAAAAGTAGTTTCAAAAGCAATCCAAAAAGCCAGAAAAACACACAGCCCTGGTGGGAAGAGAAAGGACAGTACTACATGGATGCATCAATCGGGAAATGTTGCTGAAAGACCTGTTCATTGCCCCCTAGCCTTGTTGGAGTTCATTGACTTGTAGGAATTGCATGAGGGCTTGGGGAAGCTTGTGGCTTACAGCCAAATTTGGGGGAAAGGAAGGCTAGTAAGGAAGATAAGGTCCCGGAAGGCAGTTTGAGAGAGTAAGGGCCACCTGGACAGCTGCCTTTTTTTTTTTTCTTTCCTTCCTTCCTCTCACACGTATTTAAGAAGCACCCACTGAGTGTTAAGCACTGGTCCGAATGCTGGGGATATAGGCAAGAATAAGGCAGATAAATCTTTTGCCCTAATGGAGCTGAGTCTAATGGGGGAGACGGTGAATAAACTTTTACCTAAAAGTATTCCAGAAGACATAGTGCTGTGAAAGACATACACAGATCTGTGATTGGCAGGGCTGAAACCTTGTCTTCGTCAGCTTGGGCTGTTCTAACAAAATACCACAGACTGGGGGGGCTTAAAACACATTTATTTCTCACAGTTATGGATACTGAGAAGTCCAAGGACAAGGTTCCAGCATGTCGAGTTCTGTGTGTGTGTGTGTGTGTGTGTGTGTGTGTGTGTGTGTGTTTCTTTTCAGCATGTTGGGTTCTGGTGAGGACTTCTTGGCTTATGGGTGCTGCCTTCTTGTATCCTCACATGTCAGTCTCATTAGGTCACTAATCCCATCTTGAGGACTCTATGCTCATGACCTCATCCAAACCGAACCACCCCCCTAAAGGCCCCACCTCTTAATACCTCACATTCAGGATTGGAGCTTCAACATATGAATTTAAAAGAGAGGACACAAACATTCATCCATTACAGACCTGAAGGATGAGGAGCCAGCCATCCAAAGAGCTGGGAAAGGTCGTTCTTCATGGCAGAGACATGGAGAGTAGAAGCTCTGAGGCAGGAACAAGCCTGGTGTGGTCAAGGGGCAGGAAGAGGGCCAGTGTGGCTGCTGTGGGGCATGTGAGGAGGAAAATGGTAGGATGTTCCTGTTGTCTATTGCATAATAAACCACTTGAAAACTTAGTGGCTCAGCAATAACTTATTATCTCTTGAGTTCTCTGGATTGACTAGATTTAGCCAGGCAGTTCTTTTTTTTTTCTTTCCCCCATTTTCTTTATGGAATTTGAGCTGTATAAGTTTCAATCTATGTTAAATATCTAATTTCTTGGAATGAATACCCATTAGAATAACTACCACAGATTTGGTGGGAGATTTTTTATATAAAGAGAAAATGAAATTTAATCATAATCTCACCACCCCTCCAAAAAACACTACTAGCATTTTGATGCATATATTTCTACTCTCCAGACATTTTTATACACATATACATATCTATACATACTAAGCTAAAATGAAATTATATATAATTTATAATTGAGTATCTTTTCTGAGGAGTAATTAATATTTGTCAGGATAGTAAATATCTTTCTAAACAGAAAAACATGAGATTTCAAAAAATAGTACCAGTGTGTATATATGCTAATAGAGTGTATATGTGTATTTATTTATTTACTTGCTTATTTTAGCCATTTTTAAGTGTATAATTCAGTGGCATTAAGTATATTCATAATGTTGTACATCCATCACCGCTATCCATCTCCAGAGCTTTTTCATCATCCCAAATAGAAACTCTGAACCTGTTAAATGATTACTCACCATCCCCCTTCCCCAGCTCCTGTAACCTGTATGTTACTTTCCTGTCTCTGTCTAGGAACCTCATGTAAATGGAATCATATATTTGTCCTTTGTGTCTGGCTAATTTCACTTAGCATAATGTCTTCAAGTTTCTCCCATGTTGTAAGCAAATGTAAAAATTTTAGTACTTTTAAGGCTGAATAATAGTTCATTGTATGTATAGACCGCATTTTGTTTGTCCATTCATCTGTTGGTGGACACTTGGGTTAGCTGGGCACTTCTTGGGTTGTGTTCTCATGTGGTTGCAGTCAGCTATTGCCTGTTGCTAGCGTCATCTGAAGGCTTGACTGGGTTGCACATCCAGGAGGGCTCACTTATGACTGGCAGGTGATGTGCTGACTGTCCTCTGGTAGCTCAGCTGTGACAGTCAGTTGGTGTGTGTACGCTTGACCTCTCCATGTGGCATAGACTCTGACAGCATGGCAGCCAGGTTCTGAGAGGGTACATCCAGGGAGTGAGTGTTCCAAGAGACAGGAGGTAGAAGCTGCTGGCCCCCTAAAGCCTGGGCCTGGCAACCGGAATAGTGCCAAATGCTATTGAGAGGTGACATAGAACCCACCTAATAGTAGGAAATTTGAAGAATTAGTCATATCAAACCTCCTATCCTATGAGGAGCTGAGGCTTGGAGTGCCAACAAGTCTTGGAAGTCTTGGCAATTTGGAAGGTGTTTGTGGAGTGAGATGTTTGAGTTGGGCCTGAAGAAAGTGGCATTTCCATTGCAGCATTGTCATATTGTCTAGCGGGAGGGGACTAGATGGGTACATTGTGGTTTATTCGTGCAAAATAGAAAGCTGCAAGAGAAGCTAACAGGGTCGCATGATCCACATGATTTATATGGCCAAATTTTTAAAACAAAGTTGAATTTTTTAAAAGTTGAAATAGGTTACACGCAATGGTCATATGATGATAATGACAGAATTTTCTCAGAGTTTTCTATGTGCCAAGCACTGTTCTAAATACTTTGCTCGTATTAATCCATTTAATTGTCTCAACAGCCCTGTGAGGTAGGAACTATTATCAACTCTGTTATACAGATGAGAATATTGAGGCATAGTTAAGTCAGAATGGTTAAGTCACCTGCCCAAGTGGCGTAGTCAGCATTCTGGAACAAGGCCGTCTGGCTTAACAGCCCATGCTTTTACCACTACACTGTGTAAAAAGCATACAGTGTAATAATACCTTTTCATATCAGTAGTAAAAGTGTATTTGTGCATAAAACCACAGTATCTTCTGGGAAGAGGGAGAAAAGAAGGGAAAGAGATGCTAGGATAGAGCTTTTATTTAGTCGTATATATATTTTTTTAATCTGAAACAGAGTATTAATATTTGCTAGTTTGGGCCACAAGTATGTGGATTATTTTCCTTATTTTTCTGTATTTTCTGTATTACGTGAAATATTTCATAATTTTTAATTGAAATTTTTATTGAAGTAATTGTAGATTCACATGAAGTTGTAAGAAATAATACGGAGGGATCCCACATACCTTTTACCCAGTTTCCTCCAATGGTAATAAATTGCAAAACTGTAATACAGTATCACAACCAGGATGTCGACATTGATACAATCCACCCGTCTTATTCAGATTTCCCGTTTTGCTTGTACTCATCATATCTGTGTGTGCATGTATTTCTGTTCAATTTTATCACGTGTGTAGGTTTATGTAGGTTCATGACACCACCACTGTCAAGATAGCAAACAGTTCTAACATTGCATGATCTTCGTGTGGCAAGTTTATAACCACACTTACCTCCTTAAACATACACACACACACACACACACACACACACACACACCACCACCACCACCACCACCACCACTACCACTCCCCCCCACCCTTGCGCCTGGCAACCACTAATCTGGTCTCTATTTCTCTTTTCCATTTTGTCATTTCAAAAATGTTATAAAATGTAAAGTACAGAGTAGAAAATATAGTGAATAATATTGTAATAACTATGAATAGCTCCAGATGGGCATTAGACTAATTGGGAAGATCACTTCATAAATTATGTAAGTGTCTAACCACTATGCAATACAGCTGAAACTAATATAAAATAGTGGTGAATGTCAACTGTAATTGAAAAAAATTTTTAATGTTATATAAATAGAATCATACAGTATGTAACCTTTTGAGATTGACTTTTTTCACTTGGCGTAATTCCCTTGAGATCCATCCAAGTTGTGTCCTGTATCAGTAGTTTGTTCCTTTTTATTACTATAGTATTCCATTGGTTGGATACACCACAATGTATTTAAGCATTTACTTGTTGGACAACATCTGAGTTGTTTCCAGTTTGGGGCTATTATGAATAAAGCTTCTATGAATATCATTTCCTTGTTCCTGTGTGAATATAGGTTTTCATTTCTCTGAGATAAATTCCCAAGAGTACAATTACTAGATCATGTAGTGGTTGCATGTCTAGTTTTATCGGAAGTTGCCAAACCATCTTCCAGAGTGGCTATGCCTTTTTCATAATTTTCGGAGCAGGATTTTGGCTGGCAGAAGAAAGGCATTCCAGGTAGAGAGAAGAAGTCTGCAGAGATCTGGCGTTTGGAAGTTTATGGGACAACAGGGTGTTTCATGTTGTTGGGATAGGTTCTGGGCTTAGCTCAAAGGGAACACAGATTTACTCCTTACCCATTCAGTCAGCAAGTCTTTACTTAGCTCTTCTATGTGCCAGACACTGTTCTTCAGAAACCTGAGTCCAGCAGAAAAGACAGTGGTGAAATAATTATAAGGTGCACAGTGTATGGAGGTGGGGGGAGAGCCTTCGAGGGAGGCCTGATGGGGGGGATCTGCAGAAATCTGGTGCTTTCCATGAAGTCAGGGACCATGCCTGTCTCATTCTCCCTTGGGCTCCAACACATAGTAGGTAATCAGTAAATATGAGTGAAGTGTTGAATGAGCTTATCCAGTGTACACATTCCCTGTGAGTGTGGCCTGTCCATTACCCTCTAGAAGCAGCTGCATGCACATCACTAACCTGCTATGTAGGTAAAAGGGCGCAAGGCTCTCTCCAGACACCACACCCTGGAGTGAATTACCACACCACAGATTGGAAGCCAGCATGATATACAAAAGGTTGTAATGCTCTACTGGAAATTTTTAATTGTTAAACAAGTAAATAGGGTTGTAAATTCCGGGCAGCGGGACAGTATTGCATATTGTGCTTGTTGCTGCTGCCAAGGTTTCTTATGAGCCCGTTGGGCTTTCACAACCGCTCATGCTTCTTGCATGTTGCAGGGGCCCCTCCACAGGGTCTCTGGGGCATGGTGCAATGCCATCCTTTTTCCCGTGGGGGGGGGTGGTCATGCTCTCTGTGCGTCCTCTGTCTGACTTCCCCTCATTCTGTCTTGTATCTAGATTTTCTCCTAAGGAGCATCCAGTTCTGGCCTTGCCAGGGGCCCCAGCCCAGTTCCCTGTCCTGGAGGAGCATAGGCCACTGCAGAAGTACATGGTATGGTCAGACGAGATGGTGAAGGCAGGAGAGGCCCAGATCCGCGCCCACCTCATCCGGCCCTATGTGGGCATTCACCTGCGCATTGGCTCCGACTGGGTAACTTTCCCCTTCCTCTCATGGCTGGGCTGGACATGTCCCTGAGCAGGGCCCGTGCCTGTGGGGGTTGAGCACTGAACCCACTGCACTAAGTCCCAGCCAGAGCAGAGAGTTCTTGCTCAGCCAGCTTGCTTGCCAGCTCTTTGAACAGTTGCTATTTTTATCCTAGTTTTGAAGATGCATAAACTGAGGTATCAAGCTAGACTCTGGGTCAGGCAGCAAGCCAGACAGAGACCCATAACCCAGGAATCGTCTGTCCCAGCTCAGTGTGTAGTCAATAGACTCCTTTTTGAAAAACAAGTTCTGGAGATTGGGTGGGGCTCCCAAGAAATGAAGATGTCATCCTCTAAATTTGGAAGCTGCTCAAGTGTGCAGAAACTTCATCAGATTATCCTATGTGTGAAAATAACAGGAGCAATATAGACAGTCTCCTTAATTTACATTAAATATATATATATATATATTTATTAGAAATACTCACTGTTGAAGACTTGAAAAGTATAGAAATTTGATCAAAATTCATTCAGAGTCAGCTGAGGAAGTAATCACACGTTTACCCACTAGACTTCCTTCCTGCTCCCCTTCCACAAAGGAAAGGAGCCAGGCCTAGAATATGTTATGAGTGGTTTCAGCCAAACCTTCAAGGAGTAGATAGTTCCCATCTGTACCTTCCTAGAACATAAAAAGATATAAGATGCTGCTTTTTATAAAACTAGCATAACACTAGTATCAAACTCAGATAAGGTCAACTCGGAAAAGCATATAGCTCATTCTTACTTATGAACATAGATGCACAGATCCTAAGATATTAGCAAGCGAAATCCAATAGCATTAAAGAGCATACAACACAAACAAGTGACATTTATCCCAGGAATGCAATGAAAGTCACCATATTAACACCCAAAGAAGAAAAGTCATATAATCATCTCAATAGAGTCCAAAGAAAGCATTTAATAAAAGTCAATACTCATTTATGATTTAAAACAAAAACAAAAAACTTAACCAAAAATAGAAGTGACATACCTTAATTAGTTAAAGGCTATCTCTGTGAAACCCACAACAAAGTGTACTTCATGGGAGCTATCAGAAGTGTTCCCACTAAAGTCAGAAATCAGATAAGGCTGCCCATTATCACCATCACAGTTCAGAATTCTACTGGAGATTCCAGATAACACAATAAAACCAGTAAAAAAATACTTTGTAAAAAGCCAACATCCCACTGCCCAGAAATAACCACTGTTACTACTTTGACACATTTCTCTCTTCCCTTAATGCTTTTTTTTAAAAAAAAAAAACATAGTTGAGCTCCTCCTATATTACCTACCTGCCTTTTTTCCACTTACTGGCTTTGGCTTCTAGGATTCCGGGCCAATTGTTGTCTTTAACTCTGTCCCCTCACCCCACCCTGCAGAAGAACGCCTGCGCCATGCTGAAGGACGGGACTGCGGGCTCCCACTTCATGGCCTCTCCGCAGTGTGTGGGCTACAGCCGCAGCACAGCGGCCCCCCTCACCATGTCTATGTGCCTGCCCGACCTGAAGGAAATCAAGCGGGCTGTGAAGCTCTGGGTGAGGGCGCTCAACGCCCAGTCAGTCTACATCGCCACGGATTCAGAGAGTTATGTGCCCGAGATCCAGCACCTGTTCGAGGGGAAGGTATGCCTGGGCCTAGTGGGAGTACACCGGGAAGGGGGTCAGAGAAGGCACCAGGATGGTCCCGCCACTCCTACTGCATGCTTCACGATCTCCTGCCACCAGGCTTTTGCTCAGATATTCAGTTCCTTTCCAATGTCTACCCTTCTTTCAAACCCTAGCTCACACACCTCCACAGATGCTGTCTAGTTTTCCCTCCACTCCTGCAGCTAATGTGTTCCAACTGGGAGCTGTCACAGCACTTTATTACATCACCTCTGAGACTCTTTCTAGACTGTGTGAAACTAGTTTAGAAATATGTCTTATTTCCTCCCAGGACTTGTGGCTCCTTGAAAGCAGGATCCAAGGCTGACTCGCTGTTCTGTTCCTTGGCATCTAGCCTGGTGATTTGACATCCTTCAGGGCTGAGACCCCACATTGTTATCACCAGTGCCTAGGACAGTGCCTAACACATAGTAGACAGTCAGTACATGTTTGCTGAATAAGCACGTGAAGAGTGGGCCCTTGGTAGAGCTCCAGTATAGCAGAGGGGTTAAGAGCATGGACGCTGTAGCTGGAGAACTCAGGTTCTACTCACTGTGCAGCCTTGTACCAGTCACTTTATCTCTCTGTTTGTTTCCTCATCTATAAATTGGGACTGGAAGTAGTACCTCTCACATAGGGTGATTGTGAAGATAAAATATAAAGAAATTAAAACCATTCTGGTACAAAATAAGTGCTCAGTAAAGTTAGCTGTCATTGATAGCAGAATTTGGAGGTTGGTGAATAAAGGACGATCTTTTGTTCTTAGTAAATGCTGAAGGAAGCCGTGAATAGTAGGTAGGTAGGTATCAGTACGTGAATAAATAGTACTGTATGTGTGAGGAGTAGGTATTGATAAAATGACTGAATTAATAGTAAGCATTCAATAAGACTTTGTTGAATGAACGAAAGCCAGAAATGCTTTAAAAGGCAGACATCTGCTTCTTAGCAGTGAGTGCCCTCGGCTTTACATCGTAGGGCTCCCTTTCTCTTTTACCCCAGACACAGGCTGGAAGCCCAGGCTTGTAGAGACAGTGCTGAGTTGTTGCGCTCTGTCTCTCACCCACCCACTTTAGAGAGGAATATCAGAGCTGGGAGACCTCAGAGCACCTCTAACCCAACCCCTGCATTTTGTTGCTGAGGAAACCAAAGTCCCAAGAAGAGATAGAATTTACCCAAGAGGTTGCAGAGCTAATTATAGTGGGCATGACACAAAGTGGGTAAGTTTCAAGATGTGGGTGGAATTATTCGGGGAATTTTGGCCATGATTAAACTTGTATTATTTGTTTGCTACCATCCAAATAGCAAGATGATGTTTTTTGTTACATCAGTAACCTCTGTGTGATAGCAAAGCACTTTCCGCCCCAGCTCTGCCCACACCCCCATCATGGTACTAAGCTGAAGTACGTGGAGAGCCCCAGGGAATTTTTTGTGAGTTTTTAGTGTCGATACTTTACTTGTTAGGCCTTGAGCCTCTTTACATTTTCTATTTCCTGCTTCTTGCTCTTCCCCATTCCCCAACCCCCTTCTCCATGGGCCAGAGCTCCCCTTCCTCCTGAACTATTCCTTGCTCCTTCATTAAGCTGAGCAAGTGCGGAATCTCGGGTACTGAAAAGTATTAGTTGTTGTGCTGCCCTCGAGGGCTCACAGTCTAGACTCAAGTAAAAAGACTTTGCAGAGAAGTAATACATGCCACAAGGGCTGGGTATGATGGGGAAAGGGGTTCATTCATTCACTTGTCTAGTCGACATGTTTCTTAAGGGAGGCTCCAGGCAGCAGGCACAAGCAAACTGACACAGCCTAGGCCCCATCAGGTACAACAGACTGATGTTAATCAGAGAATTACTAAGGAGTAAAAACTATACAAACATTTACTCCAAAGTAAGGAAACGTGGTTCTGAGAGAGTGCAAGACAGAGGACCCTGGCCTAGACTGGGGGCCAGAGAGGACTTCTCCAAGAAGATGAGACTTGAGCTGTAGAGTGAAGATTAAGTAAGAGTTAACCATGCAAAGAGACGAGTACCCCAAAGGGAGGGAAAAGCATATGCAAATGTCCTAAAGAGGATGGGAGCCTGGTGTGTACTGGCTGGAGGTATTAAAGGAGGTGAAGAGGTGGCCTGAACAGGGCCATATAGGCCATAATCAAGATCTGTTATCTTTATCTGAAGAGCAACAGGGCACCATTGGGTGTTCAGTTTGGCCTGAAGTGGGGATGGAGTTAGAGGTATCTAAAAAAGTTTCCTCTGGCTTCTCTGTGATGAACAGACCAGGAAGAGAGGCAGCAAGGAAACCAGTGAAGCTGGCCAGGAAGTGGTAATCCATTAAGAGAAGGGGATATTCATCTCTGGGGAATATCTCAGGGGAGTGATTGGATGGGACTTTAGGCTCAGAGGCATCCAGGCAGCAGAACTGGGTGGGCAGGGTGCTCTTTGGTCAGATCACGTTTTGGTAGGGGAAGCCAATCCCATCAGGCTAGGGCTTCAAGAGAAGGGTAGAACTTGAGCTGAGACTTGAGAGTATGGTGAGGATTTTAATAGGTAGGGGAAAAGCGTTCCAGGAAGAAGGCACGAACAAGCAGAGGCATAGAGTGTGAATGAGCGGTCTGTTTGGAGCTGAGGCTGACAGTGGGATACTGGGGTTGGTGTTCCAAGTGGGGGTAGGCTGAGGCAGCTGCGGGGCATCACTTCTCTCAGATGCTGACCCTACATCTTAATCTTCTCTGCACCTCCTTTTGTGTCTGTAACTTCAGCAAAGAAGAAAAAGATGGGGAATATGGCTGCAGGCCTTGGCCGAACTGGCCACCTTGGCCCGCACGCTGACTAAAACTCCCTGCCTTTCCTCTTTCAGGTGAAGGTGGTGAGCCTGAAGCCTGAGGTGGCCCAGATCGACTTGTACATCCTCGGCCAAGCCGACCACTTTATTGGCAACTGTGTCTCCTCCTTCACGGCCTTCGTGAAGAGAGAACGAGACCTCCAGGGGAGGCTATCCTCTTTCTTCGGCATGGACAGGCCCCCACAGCTACGGGATGAGTTCTGATCCTGGCTGAGCACATCACCAGTCTGAGCTGGTCTCTGCAGCCAGGCCTGGCAGCCAGAGTTGCTCTCAGGATTGATCCCCAAAGGACAAGCTCTTTTCACCTGCCAAGGACAGAGAAAAGTATCAGGGACTTCCTAGAAGAGGAAGATAATCTATCTCCCAGGGCACGGGACTTCTAAGCTCCTAAGAGCCGGACCATCTTCCCTCCTCATATGATTCTGGCTATTCCTCCTGGGAATTCCTCACACCAGCAAAGCAGTCCAGCTTCTGTCTTTTGGTCTACCCTGCTCTGAGCAGCCTGGGATGCTGAACTCTCTTCAGAGAGATTTTTTACGTGTGTGTGTGTGTGTGTGTGTGTGTGTGTGTGTGTGTGTATGCACACACATGCATACACACACACACGTATATATATATACATATATATTTATAGTTTTGATACAAGGTCATGACTACCCTAGAACTCTCCCTCATTTAAAAAAAATCAGTGAGGTTCATTAACGTAGATACCTGAAGTGACCTTAACTAAATGTAGATAAGGCCCAGAAGTGGGTTGGGGGTATTCACCACTTTTCCATATGACCCTCAAAGTGACCCTCAGACTCATCCCCACTTCCTGGGCCATTTCCAGGGTTTGGGGCATGAGTATTGTCCTCTGTTGTAAACACTATGCAAATAGAAGTTCTCAGTCATGGTGCCCTCCAGTGCTCTGCAGACAGCTAAGTGCTCACACAGCACATTCCTGGCGAGGAGCACACACCATCAAGCCCAACTCTGGCATCTTGGCATTGCTCTTCATCAGTTTTTTGGTAGTTGGTGGCCTGCCACAAACCTGGCACCATCACCAGGGGCCAGAGCTTACTGGCCTGCTGGGATCCTTCTGAAGGCTTCCATCTCTTCTGATCTCTTGCCCTGGGGCCTGGTTGTAGGATTTTGCCATTAAGTTGGTATCCAAGGCCTGTCCTCCCAGCCTTTCTCCCATAGCTGGAGACATCAGATCATGTGGAAAAAGGTAGTGTTTGCTAAGCCTCTGACCAGACAGAAGATGCCCCAGATCCAAGAGCCATTGGAGTCTCAGTTTAGAACCAAACTTTGTCCCTTCCTATCTAATATAATTTCTGCCAATGCCATGGGGTTTAAAGTGTTATAATCTTAAATTGCTTTGTCTCTCAGATACTGCAGTTGTAATAATCCCTAACTCCTGAGAGTCTGAGTTTTTGACCTCGTGGTTCTAAAATTCAGGTCTAACACCTGCTGATCTCTCACCATCATGTGACCTCTCTGGGTCTTTGATCCTGGAAAGGTGAAGAAGCCTGATGAGAGCCAGGCCCAGGGCTCCACGCAGGAGCTTCTCTTGTGGATTACCTTTGAGAAGGAATTCTTTTTTTGTCAAGGCAGACTGGGTCAGAGGTTGCAGGACAACAAGGGTCTCAAAGACCAAAAGTGGCATTTGCTGCTTAGGGCTGCTGCCCAACTCTAAGCGGGAGAAACTACAGAAAGGGCTTTTGTATTTGTCCTCTTAGGAAAACAGTGAAATGTTTTAAATCCTGGGTGCACTCTGGGAGATGCTTTATCTGTTCAGACTTGTTCACGAGCCTCATTCAAAGACCTGGAGCCCATGCCCCCCTGCCTCTGTCAGCTGGTTGGGAAAGCATGGCTCACTGGCTAATTTTATTTGCTGTTCACAGCCTCACACTAGACACATGCTTTAGAGTTTGGGCTCTAAAGGACCATCCAAATCATCTTGATTAGTTTCAGCAGTAATAATAGCTTGTGTTTCTAGAGGAGAGAGGGTCAGAGTTGTAGTCAGATTCTGTGTGTTCTGTAGGCAGGCACTTTATTCCTCTTTGACCCAGTTTCCTCACCAATAAAATGGTGATAAAACCAGCAGGGTTGTTGAAAGGCTCAAGTCAGATAAAACATGTACAAGAGCACATTGTAAACTTGAAAGAGACAAAGGCACATCTGTGGCTGTTGATTAATTTGACTGCCTCTTGCTACACACCTACTCTGTGCCAGGCACTGTGGTTGTTAAGTGATTTATGGGCATTCTCTGGTTTAGTCCCCACGCCAGCCCTGGGAAGTAGGAACTGTTATTATCTTCTTTCTACACAAGGAAAATTTAATGCTCAGATAATTCTCGTAGTTTTCCCAAGGCCACACAGCTGGTGACAGTAAGCCAGGATTTGACCTTCCAAAGCCAGTACTAGTAGCCACCTTGCTCTCCGGCCTCCAGTCCACAGGTATTCTCAAGGAATTTGCATTCTAGTAAGTAGAAGACACAAATGTACCTGGAGGTGTTAGGTGCTATAAAGGAAAAGAAAGGTCATGGGGAGGATACAGAGGAGAAGCAGTGCTGTTTTAGATAAGGATCTCAAGGCCTCTGAAGAGCTGCCAGGGAGGAGGGAGGGACATGTACTTAGGTGTCTGGAGGAAGCGCATTCTCAGCAGAGGAAACAGCAAGTGCAAAGGCCCTGAAGCTGGAGTGAGTGAGTGAAGAATAGCAAGGCGACCTTCTGGCCATAGTGGCAGAACCTAGGCGGGGAATAGAGCAGTAGATCAGAGCAGGGTCCTACAGCCTGGAGGGCAGCAGTGAGACTTGGCTTACATATGGAGTGATAGGAAAGCCTTTGTAGGGTCTGAACAGAGGTGAGTCATGGTCAGATTTACATTTTTGAAGGAACTCTCTGGCTTCCATGTGCTGTAGAGGGGAGGGAGGGAAAGTGGAAGTAGGGAAACCAATGAGGCTGTTGCAGGGATGCAGGTGAGAAAGACTACAGGGCATCAGGCAAAGGTGGTTGCATTATAGGTGATGGGAAGTGGTCAGATGCTGGATATATAAAATTATTTTTAAATCTCAATCTTTTTTTTTTAAAGATATGTCTACATAGTTTAAATCATGCAATATATACAATTTAATGTCCTGTTTTTCACTTGATAGTATATCATTTTCCATGTGGCTTGAATAAACACTTTTAATATAAAATTTCATTGAGGGGTGTCCTGTAGTTTATTATTGTCCTGTTATGAGAACTTAGTACAGTCCCAATTTTCACTATTATTATTTGAAGAGCATTTTTATTTGTAAGGTTTTTCTGTATCTAAAATTTTTATTAAGATAAATTCCCCAAAGTGGATTTGCTAGACCATAGACTTAAAAACTTTTATTCTGGAAAAATTCAAGTATACATAAAAATCATGAGTCATAAAATGAACTCCCAGTTTCAACAATCCTAAACATTTCACCAGTTTACTATCCCACCCCCAAGTCCATGGGCTGGAGCCTTTTAAAAAAAATCTGACTTTGTTTTGAAGAAAGAGCCAGCAGGCTTTGCTGACACACTGGAGGGGTAGGAGGGAAAGGGAAGTCCAAGATTCTCTGAGGTTTAGGGTCTAAGCAAACAGAGAGTTATTTGGGACTTGCAAAGTGACCTTACGGTAAGGTCCCTCACCTCTCTACCTTACCTCCGAGTTCCAGGTGCTAGCAGTGGTCCTAGTGGTGTTTCTCAAAAGTGGTCTCCAGAGGTTCCTTGAAGGCAGATTCCAGGGACTCACCCAGACCTGAGCAATCAGAATGACTAGTGGGTTGTCCTCAGGAATCTGCATCTTAAGAAGCACCCACAAGTGATTTTGATTCCCACCGGACCGACTTCAGTTGTCCTCGGACCAGCAGCATCAACATCACCTGGAACAGCTTATTAGAAATATAGATTCCCAGGCTCCCCCTCTAGACCTGCTGAATCAGAAGCTCTGGAAATTCAGCTCAGGAATTTTTGCGGGGGTGGGTGGGGGGAGGGGTGTATTTCTGTTTTCAAGGATTTGTGCAGGCAGGCAATGGTGAATTCTTTTAACAAGGAGTGTTTTAACAAGCTCTCCAGGAGCTAAAGTTTGAGCAACACTGGTTGGAAGGCTATGGGTCAGCCAACAAGCACTGATGCAGGGCCTTATCTGCAACCCCCACCCTCACCCCCACTCCTGGCATGCCTTGAAGATTCCACAAAGCTTGGTCAACGGGGTAACTTTAGGAGGTACCCAGCAGTGCTCAGTTTGTGTTGAAACATTGCCTTATTTATTGTACATTGGGAAGAATATGCAACTAGATAGTCGGACGCTAACTCACGCTAATTCACGCTAACTCATCAAAATCACAGAATAACCTTATAAGATTGGCCTTCTTACTATCTTCATTTTATAGATAAGGGCTCTGAGGCCCAGACCGGTGAAGCAACTAGCTCAAGTTCATATAGCCTGTGAGTTGCTCGAACCCTGGAAGTATAGGACAAGTGTCAGTGCCCTTAACCCCTATGCTGTGCTATCTCATATCACTTATCAGAGGACATTAGTTTCTCAGTTTCCCCAGCTTGACCAGAGCTTCCCCAAGAACAAGGACCATGCCTGATGTACGGTCCTCTTTTGGCACCTAACCCAGTTCTTGGCTTATAGGAGCGTTCATTGTATATGCGTGGAATGAATGGATATGCAGAGAAAGTAGTCTGGGAGGGTGAGGTGATTTCTGGCATCATGGGACATTCATAGAGAAGGTTGGAGTCGAATTGAATGATGGGTTTGATCTAAACAGGTACTCATGGGGAAGAAGAAAAGGAATTCTGGATAGAGGAAACCACATGAACAAAGGTACAAATTGGGGATATAATTTGTCTAGTGTAGCTGGATTGGGGGAAGAATTTGGAAAGTTCAGTGGGGTCAGAACATGGCAGGAGAGTTTGTATTCCTGGGAGCAGAGGGGAGCCAATGAAGCTATGATGCAAGGGAAGTGACACAATTAGAACTGGGTGGTAGGGCTGTTAATATGACTGTGAGTTTAAAATGGCTGAGGTGAAAGACGGTATGATGAAAACTAGAAAAAGAGCAAAGTTTATGGGGAGCAGTGAGCCATGCTATGTGTGGATCTGGAGAGGTGGAGTCTGGAGATGAGGCAGCAGAGGAAGGTCTGAGCAACATGTGAAGAGCCTAGAATGCCAAACTAAGAGTCTGGCTTTTTTCCTTTGGAGGAACTTAAAAACTGAAAGTGCTTGATCAGATCTTACTCAGGGTTTGTCTCTGGGTCAAAGGCAAGCAAATAAGGTAAGGGTGGGAGGAGAGGTCTTTCAGGGTTCACTAAGGGGCCACCTGAGCCATCTGTGAATAAAGTCCCGTGGTGCCCCTTGAGAGCGGAGCCAAAAGGCAGAGAGCTCTGGTGCCATAAATTATTCAAAAATTTTATTGAAAATAAATTCATAAACAAGGTAAAAATTCAGAAAGCATAAAAGAATATATCTGTTGAGTGACAAATAAATGCCCACTTCTAGTTCAGAACCCTCCCCAGAGGCAAATGTTACTAACAGTTTTTTGTAAGCCTTCCAGCAATTTTTCATGCCATTCATGAGCATACATCTATGTGTATATCCTTTTAAACAAAACCAAACAAAACACGAAACTGTACTGTCTGGCTCTTGTTTTTTTCGCATTACATACCTTAGAGTTTTTTCCATATCAGACATGCAGATCTTTTTCTTTTACCCTCCATAGTTCATAATATGAATGGACTATAATATATTTAACCTACTGAGTGATATTTAAGTTTGATGATTTGGGCCATCCCGAACCAAGTTGCAATGGAGAACCTGGAATAGGTGCCATTTCCCACATGCACAAATCAGTAGGATATGTTTCAGCTAGTGGAACTGGTGAATCGAAAGAGTGTGTGCATTTGTAATTTTGACGGGCATGGCTATTGCCCTCCAACAAAGTTGTGCCAGTTCATCGTCCCCAGCATGGCACCATTTCCCAACACTGTCTGGCTTCGTTGATTTTTCATTTGGCTTAGGGAGAAGCCACTCATCTTGGGTCCAGGCACTTTGATTTCTACCCTGGTGCTGCAGTGTGCTGGCTGTACACAGTCTAGGAGACTTCAGTTCGAATCCCAGCTCAGCCATGACCCAATGTGTGACTCAGTCAAGTTATTAGTCTGTCTGAAACTTGGATTTTACATCTGTAAAATGGAAATAATGTCTTCAGTCAAGTCTCATCTTACTTTAAAGTCAGGTCCTAAAGTATAAAGGCAAAATTTATTTTCTTTTTGCCCTAACTTGATGTGATATAACTCCATTCTACTTGGTCAGGTTGTTGTGAGAATTTAAAGAACTAATATTGCCATTGTACCTGGCACATAGTAGGTGCTTGATGATATTAGTGTTATTATTTGGTGAAATTACAAAACCTTTCTGACGCTCAATTTCTCCAACTATGAACCAGCAGTTAGCAGGGTGCTGCCAGAGAGATTCCAAAGTGCATGAAAATGCTTTGTAACTATGAGGAGGGCCCCAGATATGAGGGATTAAGCTTTATCGGAGCTCCGGCAGCCCTGCTAGGCACTGCCTGCTATAAGCTTCCTTTATTTTTCTCCCTGGTTTTTCAATATTGTATTTGTTCACAGTGAGACCGTCTTCTCCTAGTCATTGCCCGTGAGTGAACAGGAACCCTGAGCACTCAGCCTGCTGGGGAGGTGGGCCAGTGGGAGAGACCCCATCCTGCCTCTAGATTAGGCTTCTAAGGAGTAGGGCCCAGAGGGAGGCAAGGACCTAGGCCACGCAGGCCAATGGTACTGGAGGGCTGGCAGAGAACTGCCTCTTTATGGCAGGAAAGGCCTCAGGAAAGGTCCTGGCCCTCTCTGAACTCTGGTCTCTTCTTCAAATATAAAATGAGGGCTTTGGAGTGTGTGACATTTCTAAAAGGGTGCCAGGTTTGACATCTAAAGGCTTGGGTGCAAGGCCAAGTTTTAAAATTTATCCAGTATGTAATCAATCACTGGGACTTGGTGTTCTCATCTGTAAAATAAGAATACAAATTAAACCATTGAACCCTTATGAATAGAGTCCCTCCTCCCATGGAACTTGCTTTCTAGTGGGGGAGAAACAGATAAGAAACAAATAAATATATGATGTGTGAGGAGGTGATAAAAACTATGAAAGAGAATGAAATAGGGTAAAGAGGAGAGTGCCTAGGGTGGTCAGGGAAGGCCTCTGTGTCCAGGTGACATTTGGGCAGAGACCTACAGGAGGCAACTGAGTGAGCTGTCTGGATATCTGAAGAAGAGATTCCAGGCAGAAGGAACAGTAAGTGCAGAAAGCCTGGAGTGGAGATAAGCCTGGTGCATTTGAGGGACAGAGAGGAAGGGTAAGGGAGAGGTAGGAGAGGGAACAGAGGCCAGATCAGAGTGGGCCTCACCTCTGGAACTTATGTGAGTGATGTGAGAAGCCATTGAGAGGTCTTGAGCAGAGGAGTGACATGATCCGACTTAGGTTTTGTATTATATATATCTTGGTATTATGGTTATCTATTGCTTCTTAACAAGTAACTCCAAAACGTAATCTCTTAAAGCAAGCATAGCTTATTTCTCATAGCCTCTGTGTGGGTCAGGAGTTTGGGAACAACTAGACTGAGCAGCTCTGATCTCTTCTGAGGTCATAGTCAGATACTGACCAGAGCTGCACTCATCAAAGGCTTGACTGTGGCTGGAGGCTTTATTTCCAAGGTGGCTTATTCATGTGGCTGGCAGGTTAAGAGCTATTGCTGGGAGGCCTCAGCTCGTCTCGCAGGATTCCTTGGGGGACCTCACAACATTGTGGCCGGCTTCCCCCAGAGTGAGTGAGTCAAGAGACCAAGACAGAAGATGTGATGTCTTTTGTGATCTAGCCTCAGGAGTCGTACACCATCACGTCTACCATTTTTATTGGTCACACAGGCCAGCCCTATCTAGGATAAGAGAGAACTACATATGGGCATAAGTACAACGAAGTGAGGACCACTGTGGGCCATCTTGGAAACTGACTACTACAAGTTGTTTTGTTTTAATTCACATTCTTTTGGTATATAATTCTATGAATTTTAACATGTGTAGATTTGCGTAACCACCACCACAAACAGGATACAGAACAGTTTCATCAAAAAACCCTCCTATTTCCTTTTGTAGTGACACACTCTTCCCACTTTTAACCTGTGCTAACCACCGATTTATTACTATAGTATTATCTTTTTGAAACTGTCATATATATGGAATTATACAGTATGTCACCTTTTGAAATGGGTTTCTTTCAAACAGAATAATGTCACTGAGACCCACCTAGGCTGTTGCAGGTATCGATAGTCCATTCCTTTTTATTGCCAAGTTGTGGTCCACTGTATGAGTATACCATAGTTTGTTTATGGATTTACCTATTGAATGGGGTTATTTCCTATTGGGGGGATTATGAATAGAGCTGCTATAAGCATTCAAGCACTGTGCTCTTTCTGCTACTCTGATGATATATGCGTTAGAGCTTTTGATATTGTGCCACAGGTCCCTTATACCGTTTTTCATTGTTGCTGTTTTCAGTTTTTCTCTCTCTGTTGTTCAGATTGAGTAATTTCCATTGATCTATCTTCAAGTTCACAGATTCTTTCCTGTGACATCTCCATTTTACTGTTTAGCCCATCCATTCAGATTTTTAATTC
>NW_011889169.1:1447681-1449475 GCF_000151845.1 Pteropus vampyrus
TGCCACCTTGGTGGTACCTAGATTACTGGCCTTCCCCAGTCTGCCTGCTACTGTTGACTTTTCAGAACCCTCAACTAGCTGCTCCATGCCTTTTGTCCAGGGTCTAGAGCTGCATTCGGCAGTAGAGGTAGGGTGGAAACTACTTACTCCATCTTAGGAGAACAGGAAGCACTGCCTCAGGTCCCCATCAGTCCCTCTGGGAAGTGGAGTGGACAGTGAACTAACAGGGGCCAGGTTGGAAGCAAGGAAGCCTGTGAATATGATCAGGGAAGCCTCATAGAGATGACCTCTGGGCTGAATGTAAAAGATAGGTGGTCATTTTCCCAAGGGTGGGTTAGAGACCGAAGATTCAGGGCAGAGGAGTCAGCATAAATGATGTCTTGGAGGAGCATAAGTGCACATTGGGAAATCTGGAGTGATGGGTGCAGGACTAGGGGAGTGTGGAGGGTGAGCACCGTTGGAGGGAAGGCCAGGGACAGGCTGGGACCACGTGTTAGGAGGTGAGTGGTTGATTTCTGATTTCTATGGGTTGAAGAAAAAGTCCAGGTAATGTTTTCCACTAGTGTGTGAGGAGGGGAAGCCCCCACCCCCAGACCTGCAACAGGATGTGGGGATGCTTGTGGGTGTCTGAGGCCTTGGCAGGGAAAGGTGGCATCTAAGCTAAAAAGCTAATGGCCCAGTTCCTGTGGAGAAAGATTTTACAACTGCTGAAAGAGAATGTCATACTGCTGCAGTCTTTCTTGGGTCTGATGATCTATGAGAGAGGTCAGGGGCATGTCTGCTTCTGTACCAAAGATAATAAATCTAACATTTATTATTTATTATATTCTCATTGCCTGAAACTATGAGAAAGGGGAACTTTCCTCTCTAACTGGAGAAGCTGCAGGATGAACCCCTATTGCTTTGGCCCCAGATGTAGTTATGGGAAATGCACATCAGAGTTGAGTAAATAAAGCCCTGGGGAACCGGAAAATTTGAGGGAGATCACAGCGAGGGAAGAATTTGGGAAAGTGACCCCACAAAGTTATTCATATTTTATTGCTGGAATAAATGACCCCCAAACTCAGCAGCTGAAAACAACAAATATTTATTACTTCATGCAGTTTCTGAGAGTCAGGAATCTGGAATCAGCATAGCTGAGAGGTTCAGGCTCAGAGTCTTTCATGAAGTTACAGTTAAGATGTTGGCTATGGCTGCACTCATCTGAAAGCTTGACTGGGTCTGGCGGGCCTGCATCTAAGATGGCTCATTTACATGGCTTTTGGCAGGAGGCTTCAGTTATTCCCAATGTGGGCATCTCTACAGGGCAGCTCTTGATATGGCAGCTGTTTTCCCCAGAAGGATCCAAGAGAGACAGCAAGAGACCATGGTGGAAGTGGTGTACCAACATTTTTGCCATATTATATTGGCCACTGTGATACTGTGATTTATAATATATATATTTGGTCATTAAGATGACAAAAATATATTTCGAAGGTTTATTTGGTTTCCATTCATAGTTCCTAGCTCACAGCTCCTAAAATCCTTGAAATTTCCTGAGAGATAAGAGCGATGGGAGCATCTTTCGATATAATATTTAGTCTCCTGTCTTCAGTTCCTGAAATCCCTTCAGAGTCATAAAGGTGAAATAGGTGTCTTCGTTTTTGTAACAAACTCCTTTCTACCACAACTGGGTTTATATTAATGATGGTGATTTTTGGAAAGCACTGAAGAATGAGGACTGGCTGCCAGAGGAACCAACTATGAATAGAGGAGTGAGGCTTTTGGTCCTACCCCCTGATTTCTGGGGAAGTG
>NW_011889169.1:1450635-1462447 GCF_000151845.1 Pteropus vampyrus
CATCTTTCGATATAATATTTAGTCTCTTGTCTTCAGTTCCTGAAATCCCTTCAGAGTCATAAAGGTGAAATGGGTGTCTTCGTTTTTGTAACAAACTCCTTTCTACCACAACTGGGTTTATATTAATGATGGTGATTTTTGGAAAGCACTGAAGAATGAGGACTGGCTGCCAGAGGAACCAACTGTGAATAGAGGAGTGAGGCTTTTGGTCCCACCCCCTGATTTCTGGGGAAGTGTGTGTGTGTGTGTGTGTGTGCGCGTGTGGAGGGGTAGAGGTTGAATTAATCACCAATGGCCAATGAGTTCATCAATCATGTCTATGAATGAAGCCTTCACAACAACCCAAAAGAGGGACTTTGAGGAACTTGCATGTTGGAGAACCAGAATGGTTCCATGTGCCACTGCGAGGGGCCCCAAACTCCATGAAGACAGAAGTTCCTTTGTTCAGTACCTCACTCTCTGCATCTCTTCATCTGGCTGTTGATTCATATCCTTTAACATCCTTTGTAATAAATCGGTAATCTAATGAGTAAATGTTTTTTTTCTGAGTTCTGTGAGCTATTCTAGCAAATTAATCAAACACAAGGAGAGGGTTGTTGGAACCTCCCATTTGTAGTGTCTGAATTGGAGGGCAGTCTTATGGGACAGAACCCTTTACCTGTGGAATTGCTTCTATCTCTGGGTAGACAGTGTCAGAATTGAGTTGAATTCTCAGACACCTGTTGGTGATTGAGAATTGCTTCTTGGTATAAGGAAGCCTCTATGCACACACCTTGGAACTGGGTCCAGGAACTCTTCCCCATCATTACTGATGCAGTGCAAGAGGGGACTCTACAGGATTTGAATACAGTGGGAGGTCATTGAGGACCATCTTGGAAGCTTGCCACCACAGCATGTGAATGGATTACCCACTGAAGTTATTTTATACATTTAAAGAGATCACTGAGCTATATTATGAATAGAAAAAAGCAAGTTGCCTTTTTATATAATCTTAAATAAAAAAAAGAAACACAAAACCTATATATTTCTATTACACATACATGTGTAAATGTATAGAAGAAGATCTGGAAGGATACACTTAAAACTGTTAGTAGTGTTACCTCTGGGGAGGGAGGCGAAGTGAAATGTTGTGAAAGGGAACTTACCACTTTTGCACTTCATTTTTCTTTATGGTTTGAATCATTGTGTTACTGTTCTAAACCACCCAAAACTTAGTGGCGTAAACCCATAATCCTTTTATTCTGTTCACAGATTCTATGAGTCAGAAATTTGGACAGGACACGGTAGAACTGATTTGTTTCTGCTCCAGGATGTCTGGGGCCTAAGCTGGGAGACTAAAACAGCTGGGGTGACTACAGTTGTGGTGCCTGGGCCCAGATGACTGGAATGTTGGCCTCAGGTAGGACCATTGACTGGAATACCTACAAATGGCCTCTCAGTGTGGCTTGGGCTTCCTCACAGCATGGAAGTTATGTTCCAAAAAGAGGTGTCCCAGGAGGAAAGGAAGCATCTGGAAAGAGGATATTCCAAGAGAACCTAGGCACATGATCATGGCTGCTGCCTCTGAGACTCTTAGGTCCTTTATCTCTTGAACC
Source organism: Pteropus vampyrus (assembly GCF_000151845.1). Taxonomy (NCBI): domain Eukaryota; kingdom Metazoa; phylum Chordata; class Mammalia; order Chiroptera; family Pteropodidae; genus Pteropus; species Pteropus vampyrus. The sequence goes on from NW_011889169.1 coordinate 1,452,231, forward strand.
TGAGCATCTCAGGGAAACTGAGATAACATGGCTATTACAACTTGTAATTTGTTGTTGTTGTTTCTTTTCTGTACCTGGAACCAAGCCCTTTTTATAAATATTTATGTATGGATTTATTTATTCCTCAAGCCTGTTCTAAAAAGGATTTGAAGAAGCTTATAAGAATTCATACAGCATAATCATATGATTAAAATACATGTAAATAGATCAAGAAACCAAGGTGAAGGGAAGGAAAGATCGAAACAGTAAATTGAGACCAGAGAAGTTAGTTCTTAACAATACATGCTGCAAAGTCTTAAGTAAATATTTGGCACTGCAGGGTTGGGAGGGATTATATGTTATTTGATCCAGTTCCCCAGCTGGCTCTTGAAATCCTTTTCCAACACCCTACCAGGTAGCCAGCTAGCCTCAGTTTGCACAAGTCCAGTAATGGGGACCTTACTACATTGCAAGGTAATTATAACTATTAGAAAGTGTGGACCCAGGAATCACAAACTCAAATGCTTCCAAGAGCCAGGTAGGCAATGAAAATGAATGAACCAGGTTAGTGTGGGGCTGGGAAGCATATTGCAAAGTGGAACTCACCCATCCAGTTTAACAGGGCAACTGCTACTCCCTCCTGTTGTTGTTGCCATGTGAGAACACAGGCCCAGTGTGGCCACACCTTTGGATATTTCAAGAAGCTGGAAATCCCAGTTTATGTGGGAAATCTCCTGGTTTTTAAAATGTTGGCAATTAATTCTCTATTTTATAAAACACTGAGCAGGCCAAATAAAACACAACTGTTTGTAGATGCTGCTCATGGTCTACCAGTGCATGGGTAGGGACAGGGATAACCAAGATTTATGGTTTGCCATAAATGAAACCTGTGGATGCATAGTCACTGGTCTGCTGAATATGCATCCACAGGTTTCATCTCCAATCGAATTTGTGTGTTTGTGTTTCCTCTCCAAGAGTCTTGGAGCCTCCAGTGAGGAGGGGAAGAGGATATTTTTTCGTCTTACTGCCTGAAAGATGCACCCAATATTTGCAGAGGACTTGAGAGAGATCAAAGGACAGCTGGGGCTACCTGGCTGTAGGCAGAGGTGAGAGTGTGGGCTCTGGGTTCACATGGTAATGACGTAACCTTGGCCAGTTTCCCCATCTGTTGCGCGGGAATGATGATGGTACCTTTTTAATTGGTGATTGTAAGGATTGTGTTTTGACTCATTATAAGTACTCCATAATGTCCTTTCTGGGACTTTCAGCTCTTCTGTTGAAGAGGAATTTGCACTCAAAAGTTTAATCAGCTCTTTGTTCTGCTTCTGTACATATGCTTGCTGCACAGGTGTTACTCGAAATGAACTAAAGACTCATCTTCCCTTTTGCTTGTTCTGTCTAAGCAACAAATGTTAACTATCTGTACCCCCTAGCAACTCCTGAGCTTTGTAACTCTTTGTAACTGCCTGCAACCCATAGCAACTCATGCGCTTTGTAACCATCTGAAGAAAAATTAACCAATAGGCCCATACCAAATAAGCTCTGTATAAGCAAAGTCGCAACTGAGCTCCCGGCCCAGATCTTCGGCTTGATTTCTCGCAGGTTGATTTTTACATTTCTGCAACACTGTGGCCTTCCTCTTGGTTTCCTTACCCTAGGCCACCACTTTATATCTGTGGGTTATGTCTCCCCCGCCATCACCCATGTACTCTTTTTCATTTCATCCCCTGATCCCATTTTCCTACTGGTCAAGAATGTGCCTTTGAAATTCTTTACTTCTTATGCTCCTTGAAAAAAGCCAAAAGGACCAAAGATAACACATACCTGATAAATGGCAAAGTTGGATCTCAAATCCAGGTCTGACTGACTCTCAAGTTCATGAACTTTGAAACCACACTGTGCTCCTAGGGCCAAATACTCACTGGTCGTGAGAAAGCAAGTGTCTTGCCCACCGCCCCACAGCCATCAGTGGCAGAACTGAAATCCAGACCCATATCTGTCTGGCTCCTTTACCCGGCACTCCCCAACTCCCATATAGAATCTTTAGTTTTCCCACATGGCTCTTTCCCTACATTTTCACTATATTTCACTATGTTATCAACTCCCCCACAAAAATTCTGTGAGGTCATCCAGCAGGAGTCATGCCCAATTTGTGGATGAGGAAACTGAGGCTCAGAGAGGGAAAGCAACTTATCCAAGGCCACACAGAATTGGTGGATTTTGCAGGTAGTCTAGAGATGAGGGGAGCCCAGCCTGGCCTGGTGTGGTGGCACTGAAGATGGAAAAATGTAGACAGGAGAAATATTTGAGAGACCAAGGGATATGCTGACAATGTGCTGACTGATTGGATGGGGGGAACGGGTGAAGAAAAGGGCGGGGTCAAGAATGATTCCTAAGTTTTTGGCTTGAGTGACCCGGTGGAGTCTAAATGGGAACTATCTCAGCAGCAGTTTGAGACGCAGGTCATTAGACAGATGTGAAAGCGCTTTAGGAAAGGTCAAAGGGCGCTGACGTCGTGTGGCGCGACCATGGCAGTGCATTCCACTTTACAGATGGGGAAACTGAGGCACTAGATACCGGTGAGTAAAGTCAGGTAACGTCGCTGTCTATTCACATTTCTTAGATGGGTGAGAGGACCAAGGCGTGTTGAACACCTACTGGGCCCCAATACCGTGCCGGCCCCGCCCCTCCTGGCAGACTTTTCCTGTCCGCCCTCTGTGTCCCAATAAAGTTATTGAAATTGACACGAGTTGCTAAGGAAGTGGGTCGCCGAGCCGGGTTGCTAAGGAAGTGAGCGGCTGCCGTCTCTCCCCATCCGGGGCAGCGGGGAATGGCTGAACCCAGGATTCGCCGCCGCCCCCGCCGCCGCCGCCCGCTTTTGGCTCTGACCGCAGGTGAGTTGGGGAGGGGCCCAGGAGCCAGCGGGGCAGGGCGGATCCCTCCAGCCGCCTGGGATCTTCCCGGAGGCCCGCGCTGGCGCCGTCGCCCAGCTTCGCTACTCCGCGAGTGGGAGCATCTCTGCCCTGCTTCCCCAGCATCCTCCAGCTGTCTGGGCGGCCTCGCCCCTCCTTCCCCGGGCGGAGGTGCGGCCAGATCCCCAGACCCTGCTGCGAGGGGTCAGGGTCCACCTTGGGGGGTCTAGGGCCTTGGTCAGGGACTTGGCTCAGGAGGGAGGCGAGGAAGCGAAAGCCTGGGGTCTGAACCTCGGCGCTTGCCCCAGCTCACTGTGTGACCTTGGGCAAGTCCCTCGCTCTCTCTGGCCTCAATTAATCTCTGTGTCCAAGGAAGTCGTAAGACTTGCTGCTCACAGTGGTTAAGATGATGAGTGTATATTGAAAGTTCCCTAAATTGAGAGAGAGAGAATTCTTAGGGCACCCTAGCCTGAGGGCCAAGAGTCCAGTTTGGAGTCTGAGTGTCTGCGTTTGAGACGCTGCATATCCAGTTAGTCATTGGGTGGCCTGGGGCAAGTTAATCTCTGAGCTTTTTCTTTATCTGTAAAATGAGTTAATGAACCACTGTGGGAATCCAATAAGACAGAGTAAGTCAAATAGCTTGGCGCATACTAAGTGCTCAACAAGCTATAGTGAGGCTTGCGAGGTGGTTTGGGCAAGGCTTCCAGATGACTTTAAGACAGGTTGGATTTAGGTGTGTAGAGTGTCAGTTCTTCTGGGTATTCCCCCCACTATTGACATCCCCCACCCTCAGTTTTACTTCTCCATTCTTCTCGGTGCAGGGGAGGTGGTGCGAACTGCAGGTAGCCCTGGTGGGTGAAACCCTGAGGTCAAGTCCTCGTAGATTGGTAAAGTTATGGTTTTACTTTCTACTTGGATCTTGTTGACCTTTCCAGAAGAAAAATGGTATCTTAACGTCTTTTGGAAAGTGCTTAAAGCATAATAGCTATTTACAAGTATGTGATTAAGAAGCACTTTTCGGGTACATTACCTCATTTAATCTTCACATAGACTTTGCCAGGTAGGTGGTGATATTATCTTCATTTCACAGCTGAGGAAAATGAGGCCCAGAAAGGTAAATGACTTGCCTAGGAATCTTATTAAGTGGTGGAGCTGGACACATTTCCAGGTAAATCCTGTATTTTCTCCCCTATACTCTGATTTCTTAACAGTAGCTCTTACCAAGCCACAAGGGTATTCTTTTGTTACTCTGTTGTGGCTACAGGCTTGTCTGCTAGTGGCAAGGAAATAAGATTTTACATAAAGCTTCATTTAAATAGATACCATCCTAAGCATGGACCTTAAAAAGAGCTGGAATTTTTAAGAGAGGATTCTCTTTCCCTCAGTCCCCTCCTCCTCAAAATGAGAGGAGCAGGCTAGATGATATCTGAAGGCCCTTTCAGTGCTGTTGTGCAATTCCAGTGGGGTGCTTCTGGTTTAAAAGCACGGAATCAGGCTGCCTAGGTTCCAGTCTTGGCTCTGCCATTTCCATGCTGAGCAGTTTACTTCTTTGTGCTGCAGTTCCCTCATCTGTAGAATGGGAATAATAATAATCTCTACCATGTGTGGATACTGTGAGGATTTATTTGAGTCTAATACAGGTAAAGTGCCTGACCATTTTAGTAAACATTAGCTATTGTTATTTAGGCTTAACATAGTACCAATGCTATACTTTATATTCTATTTATGGTTGGTGAATGAATAAATTAAAGTTTGTGCCGATAATAGCAAGTCTGTCAACCTCAGGGACACCGCAAGCTTAAAACAGTAACTGTCACAGTATTACATAAATGTCAGTATTATTACATGGGTTATTACATGGGAACCTGCAATCCTATGCCAGATTGGGTTCAGAGCAAAATGAAAGCTGATGTTAGGATGCTATCATGGTTTGGTAGCTTAACTTCCAGTTCAGGAAATGATTACTCAATCCCTCTGTGCCAAACAGTGGAGGATGGTGGAGATCAGCCCCGTCTCCCGATCCTTCACCTTAGAGCTTAGTTTGCAGATAACTAGCATTTGAAATAATTTAACGTCTTTAAATCAATTCATATCTTGTGTTTGCCCCTACAGCAGAGTAAAGCTCCTGATTCAGAGCTCTTCTTTTGTGTCCCTAGGCTTCTGTCGGGTGCCTGGGTAAGAAAACTCAGTTTCCCCTAAGCCCTTTCATCCATTGATACATGGGTCCCTGAGAAAGTGCCTTTTCCTTTGCTAGTTAATAATACACTGCTCTCTTTATGGTGCCTAATGGTTGACAAAGATGCTTAAATGTGCCTTCACTCATTTGTTCTTATCAATAACTCTGCAAGGAAGGTAAGGTGCAGATTGAGAGCCCCATTTTACTACGGCCATGCCATCCTGAATATGCCCAATTTCATCTGATCTCAGAAGCTAAGCAGGGTTGGACCTGGTTAGTACTTGGATGGGAGACCACCTAGGAAGACCAGGTGCTGTAGGAATTAAAAAACAAACAAACAAAAAACCCATTTTACTGTTGAGGGACCTGAGGTAAGAGGAGCCATACTGCTAGGACACGGCCCATTTCACATTGGAATCCAGGTTTTCGGGCTCCAAGTTCAGTGCTCTTACCCCTATGCTGCCTCAGTTTCATTCACTCAACATTTGCTGAGCACCTGACGTGTATCAGGCCCTGTTCTGGCCTGGGGATGTGATGGTAGTGAGGTAGATGAGGTCTTTGTTCTTATGCAACTTACATTCTAGTGACAGCAACAGAAAAATAAACCAATAAATGAAAAAGGTGATATGGATAGGAAGAAATACTGTGAAAACAATACAATAGTGATGCCATAGAGAGTAACTTCTTGAAGGGATTGGGGAGCTACCACTTAAATTGGGTGACCAGAGAGGGCCTCTCTAAGGAGGTGACATTTTTGCTGAGATTCACGGCCAGAAAGGACCCAACCATTTGAAAATGTTGCAGAAGGAACAGCAAGAGTAGAGTCTCTGAGATGGGAACAAGTTTGGTAAGTTCTGGGAGCTGAAAGGAGGCTTGAAGTGGCTGGAACAGGTGAGCTGGAGAGGAGTCAGGGAAGAATGGAACGGAGAGCCAATGTCAAGCTGGGGGTGAGGCCTCAGATCATATAGGGCCTTGTAGGCTAGAGTAAAGAGTACAGATTTTATTCTAAAAGCAATGGGAAGGCATCAAAGGCTTTAAGAAAGGGATGTGACATAATCTGTATTTTTGTTGTTTAAAAAATCACTTTGGCCTCTATGTGGTCAGTGGATTTTAAGGGGCATAAGAATAGAATCCAGGAGAGTAGTTTGGAGGCTAGGTGAGAAATGATGGTGGCCTTCTAGGGTGGTGGCAGTAGAGATGGTGTATAAGAGGATGTATTTTGTAAGTAGAACAAGCAGGACGGTGGTTGTGGGGATGAGCTAAAGGAATCAAGATGACTCCTGGGTTTTTGGCCTGCACAATTAGGTGGATGTTGGTGGTGCCATCTGCCTCTAAAATGATGAGAGAACTTTTTGGTAAGATGCCCTGTGAGGAAGAATTAGCTGTGATTCTGAACCCTTGGAGGAGAGGCGCAAGGTATAAACATAATATAGTCTGGGGAGGAGATCCCAGATTACAGCCAGGTGCTTCTAACTGAAACCTGCATCGTGGACATAAGCCCTGCTTTTATCGCAGTCTGGCTCTATGCCAGCTTGTGGAGTGGCAGGTGTGGGCTTTGCCAGGGCAGTGTCCATCTGTCTTGCGTTGTTGGCGTTGCTGTCCTAACTCAAGATCTTGGCTGACAAAGGCTGGAAGGAGACTAGCCAGTTCTGGGAGAGAAAATGAAATCACTAGTGAAGCTCACTCTCAGCGCCTCAAATGGCCACACTCTCCCTGCCAAAGTGGTTCTTTCCTTGGCCATCGAATGACATTCTAAAGTTTCAGAGGTTTTGATTTGGGAATCTCTTGAAAAGCTGTTGTGTTCTGCCAGAATTCCTAGAGGATTTTTTAATGGAGTATCTCTTCTGAGCAAGGGAATTCAAGCTTTCTTTTCATATATACTAATAGTTGCATGTGTAAATTTAGGCTTTACAGTGTTGTAAATTCAACATTGTAAATAGTGAGACGAATAATCCCACCACCTCCAGTTGTATAGCTTTGTTTGCAGTTTAGAATGCTCCTTCATCTCATTTACTAACGTTCAGTCGGTTGAGATCATATGGAATGTATATTATCCCCAGTTTACAGATGAAGCATTGTGATGCTGAGAAGTCATTCATCTTTGTCAATTATATTAAGTGCCACTTAGATGCTGGATTAGGTAGATCCTTGCTGCTCAAAGCGTGTTCTGCATGACAGAGATGCACACGTCCCCTGGAAGCTTGCTCGAAATGCACAATCTAAGCCTAGATCTAATAAACCAGTCTGCATTTTTACCAAGACCCCTTGGGTAAATTTCCTGTGCACGTTAAAGCTTGAGATGCACTCATTTGGTAATAAGTAGCAAAACTAGGGCTTGCCAATGATAGCGGTAATAAAAGTAATAGGAATAGCTAACGTTTATTGAGCCAAACACTGTTCTAGATACTTTACACATATTCTCTCATTTAGTCCTCACAGCAGCCCTGTAATTTGAGTAGTTACGATTCCCACTTTCCAGAAGAGGAAAGTAGAGGCACAGAAAGGTCAAATAACTTCCTCAAATCTGCTGACCCCAAGTCCATTGCTCTTTCTGCCACTCACTTGTTCATCTGTTTTGCAGATGGGCAGTACATTCCTGATGTCTTGTCAAAGGCCTTTTTCTTCTGTACCTGGGTAACTAATTTTAAATGCTTATGAAAAAAAGACTTCAAAGAATGTGTGAAGAAATCAGGGGAAAAACCTTTGAGCTATTTTAACGTAATAATGGGTGTCAGTTATTTGACTAATAGGCAACAAACAGATATCCAATTTGTAAGAGGGCTGCCTTTCACACTTAGTGGTCTCATTCAGGGCAGAAACAGCTGAAGCAGGTAGGAACTGTGAGCTTGTCTTCTGAGTCATTCAGCCTTCAACTGTTTCTTGATTCTGCTGATAATATCTACACTAAGTGAGAAAAGAGTGACTAAAGTCCTCTGTCACCGCAGACTAATTGCAAAAGATTCAATTTTATGGTGCCTTGGTTTTCTCTCTCTGCCCTGCAGGCTCATTATTTTCCTTTCAATATCTCCTTATCTCTCCAGAGTCTTAGAAAGATTTCTTGGTCAAGGTCTACACCCTCCAGGAAATTCTGGTTTGTAAAGGCAGTGGGATCTGGGTGGAGGTATAAATTCTAATAGCAGTTCTGCCACTTGCCGTGTGACCTGAGACAAATAACTCTACCTTCTCTGGCTTTCATCTCTCTACATGCAAAATAAGGACTTGGGAAAGTCTTCCACCCCTACCTGAAAGACTGAGCTTTGAGCTGGGTGATATTTTCTTCTTTCTTGGTGACTTCATGCTGGGCTTTCTCTCAGACCTTCATGGGTGGGACTTTTAGAGCATATTTCTTGGCAGTCTGAGATCACTACAGTCAATTCATCTTAGCATCACACATCTGCACTGCAGCTTGGGATGTTTGAGTTTAAGGCTCGGTTAGTCGTGGGAACACTTTGTGTCTCATTTTGTCACACTGATTGCAGACATTGAATTCTTCACATACAGGCAGATTTATCTTTAGCATGCTGGTTTATTTAAATCATAGTTTGCATTAGAGAGCACCAATGATGATTGTGGTGGGTGTGGTTTTCTTTTTAAAGTTTTTGGCAAAATATTTGCAGCACTTTGCACTATTTTTGCAGTACTTTGCCATATTTGAACATAATGTATAAGTAGAAGTGGGTCCAAGTGAAGTAAAAATTTTAATAGATTATTAGGAGTTGAGACTTGATGTGCTGTTACCCACTCTGAGGTCCTTCATATCACCTTTAGCAGTGGTTTCAGGATGGGCTTGCTTTGGGGCTTTTGTGGGAGACATAAGTTAACCAGAAACTAAAAGCTGATAGCACAGGCTCCAGCAGCTTAGTGGATTACAGTAATCATTACTTCATAACACATTTCGATAACCTAAGCAAAAAAATCTAGGTAGTAAATCATAAAAGATTCCATCCAGGTAAGAGAAAATGTCAGCTCAAGTTAACTTAAGGTGACCACAAGAAGATAGTTCTTGGTGGAAAAAAGTTACTGATTTTACAAGATCCGCAATAAAGAGTCAGATAATAGCCTAAGAAATATATAGTGTTTTTCCTTCCTTGTTTCTTCAATTGCCAGCATTTTTAATAGAGTTTTTTTTTTTTTTTTCCTTGATTAGAAAAACCATGAACTTCCATTGAGGAAAAATGAGGAAAATCCTGAAAAGATTAAATAAGATTCACCTGAAGTCCCAACACCCAGAAATAACTACTGTTAAACATCTTACTTTCCAAATACTAATATATTCCTAAATATATTTTTTATCTCATGAATTTGCGGTTCTTACCTATTTCCCTTATTGTCGTCGTTCAGCTAGTTTCTTTTTTCTTTTATGTTTTTTGTGGTCCTTTGGTTTTATTTTCTGGGATAAAAAATAGTATAGGCATACATGTTTTTACGTAGTTCTCTTGAAGATATCTTTCAAAATAACTTATCAAATGGCTTAATTCATGTCTCTTGATTATTAGTATTCATCAGTGTCACTGTCAGCCTTGAGTAATTGGTTGAAAATTTCAGAGCAGAATAAGTAACTTTTATGACTATGTTCTTAATCCCTGAGAATCATAATCATAACAGAAATATTTTATCCTTTCATCATAAATCTCTGGAAAGTAGCTGTGTTCGTTCATTGTTAATAGAGCAATGAGCAGTGTCGTAGAGGGTTAATCTGTATAAATTGGCTTCCACCTGTAAGGAAAGTTTCTGAAAATCATGGATATAAGTCAGGAAAAAAAAAAAAAAACAGAAGGAAGACGACCTAGACCATTCTGCTGCAGTAGTGATTATGCGAAGCCCATAACCTTTGTTCTCAGGGTTCCAGTGGAGTTTCTGTACTACATCTGTGCCAAAACTGCCACTGTGCAAAAGTGATGAGTGAGTCAGCAATGCTAAGTGCACTTACTCCACTCCAGATAACCACCAGAAGTCTGATCCAGAGGATTCGTGTCCCATGCATTTTGGGCTGAGTCTGGTAGGAAAGGATGGTCTAAACAAACATGTATGATGAGCCCACACCAAAGGTGAGCACAACTCCACATACATGTACAATAACAAAGATTATTTTCTGGAAGTTTGCCACAGTAGAATGTTATAAACCACTCAGCAATCCAAGTACAAGGCCA
>NW_011889169.1:1463427-1508240 GCF_000151845.1 Pteropus vampyrus
GTATCTCCCATTTTGCATTTGGAAATGTTCACTTAACATTTCATAAACATGTTTCCATGTTTAGTAATTATGAATTAGTAAATTTTCTCTAGCATTGGGCCTTTATTTCTAGCTTTTTAATAATCACAGATTGCTATAATGAACATCTCTGCTTTTCTCTGAGTATCATAAGAGAACAACTCTAAATAAATGGTTTGGGGAAAATTAGAATTTTAAAAAGTTGTAAAGGAGAACTATACATTTTTCTTCTTAAAATTTGATTAGGATCCTCTAAAAGTATCTTTAAAAACCAACAGCTTTATTGAGATAGAATTCACATATCACAAAATATCTTTTAATGTTTTTTCTCAGCCTTTGCTGCTTTTCCTTAATCTGTTTTTCTTTTTGATACAGAATTCTCTATGAGTGGGCAACCTGCACTCTAGCATTTAAACCTTTCATCCTCTGAACACGCTGTTGGTGACATTAACCAGAAGTACCATATGTACATTCTTAGTTTTGGGCACTGTATGAACTGTGAGGGCAAACATATCATTATGGAATTGGACAGTGAACGTTGACAGGGAACGTTTGGAGAGGGACTTTTAAAAAGTATTTAACTCATCGTGTTACTGAGATAAATCCTGTGATTTGTAGGAAATTCTGCTTGATTAGCTTTGGGAACTGTTTACAATGGAGGTGGCATGTGCAGCAGAGCTTCTCAAACATTAACATGTACACAGATCACCAACGATCTTGATAAAATGGGATTCTGATTTAGGGGATCTGGTTGGGCTTAGAATCTGCAGAGCTAAACCTGGTGGAACAGGAGAAGATTTTAGGTGACACTCAGGCACAGCATCCTGAATTATCTTGAATGACCAGGTGAGAGTTATTCCCTTTTAAACTCTTTTGGTTCTTCTATGTCAAGGAGAATATTTGTTTAGTTCCGGTCTGTTTCATAACACTTGCTAACTTTACTTTCTAACCAGAAGCGACCAGGTCTCAGGCCTTAGGTAGGCTGCAGAAGGGGTCCCCAACCAGGCCTGTTAGGAGGTGAGTGATGGGCAAGCCAGCGAAGCTTCGTCTGTATTTGCAGCTACTCCCCAACGCTAACATCACCGCCTCAGCTTCACCTCAGATCATCAGGCATTGTTAGATTCTCATAGGAGCACCTGTCCCTGGTGCCAAAAAGGTTGGGGACCGCTAAGCTATAGTATCTAACTAGAATTTAGTAACATTGTTGTATATCCTTACATATTTTTTCTTTAATTACCTTACAGATTTTTTTCTATTTGCAACAAGTGTTACTGATTTTCCATTCATGATAGCGAAATAAAATAAACTTGTATTAAAAGAAAGTAGCTTTCAAGAAAAACCAAGTAAATAATAGTACAGGCGGTGCATGGATATGGCAAAAATTGTAAAGAGACATTTCGATGATTGACGTTTAGACCAGGCTGGTGTGGACAAAAGACCATGAACTTTGGAGCCAGGTAGACCTGATTTCTGCTTACTTTGCCACTTATTAACTCAGTGTGCCATGTTACTTCCCTCTCCAAGTCTGAGGTTTTTTTCTCCCTTAAATCAGGTCAGGGCAGAAGCACCTCCTGTAGGTTAGGCACTGTAATGCTTTTTCTCTGATCCTCACACTGCTCCAAGGAGCAAGAGTATTATTGGTATTCCCACTTTACAGATGAGGAAATGTGCTCAGAGGGGTGAAGGAACTTGCCTGGAGTACTGGAACTAGGAATGATAGGACCAAGTTTCAATCCCAGGTGTGTCCGAATCTCTTTTTTTGTTATTGCAGGCCACCTCCCTCTTTTAAATATAGATTTTGCTGTGGCTCTCTGCCCGGCTGAATGGCAGTCTGATTTAAATGAAAAGTCATTACACACACACATGTTCACTACAGCATAATTCACAATAGCCAACAGGTGAAAAGTAGCCCAGATGTTCATGGGTAGATCAATGAATAAGGAAAATGTATATAAAAAGAAAAGAAAAGAAGAAAATGTAGTACATATTTACAATGGGATATTATTTATCCTTAAAAGAAGAGATCTTGTCACATGTCATAACATGAATGAACCTTGAGGTAGAATGGTGGTTTCAGGGCCTGGGGTGGGTGGGGGAATGCGGAGTTGTTGTTGGATAGGTATAGAGATTCAGTTTGGCAAGATGAAAAAGTTCTAGAGATCTCTTATACAACAATGTGGAGGTAGTTAGCACTACTGAACTTAAAAATGGTTAAGAGGGTACATTTTATGTTATGTGGTTTAACTATAATCAAGATTTTCAAAAGTTAAAAAAAAAGCTGTTGGTCAGAGGGCAATTTTTTTTCATTATGGAAAATCTTAAGCATACATAAAAGTAGAATAGTAATGGACCATGAACCCATTACCCTGCTCCAGCAGTTATCAGCACATAGTAATTCTGTTTCGCCTGTAATCTCCCAGGCATCCACTTCCACCCCTGATTATGTTGATCCTGACAGCTGTAACTTTATCTGAAAATACTTTTGTGTTTACCTCAAAAGTAAGAAACTTCTTTTAAAAATACCACTTTCATATCTAAAAAAGCAATTCCTTAATACCATCTAATACCTAGTGTTCAAATTTCCTTGATTGTCTCATACATTTTTTAACAGTTGGTTTGTTTGAATGAAGATCCAAAAAAGGGCCCCAATGATGGCCAAATGTTGTATTTGGTTGATTAAATCTCTTACATCAGAGTGTACATTTTTAGCAAAGAAACAACTTCATTTCTTTCAAAGTCCCTGGCAGGAAGGCTCTTCCAACTTCCTAGCTTTGTGGTGGTTCAGAGCATGAGCTCTGTATGTCAGGGGCATGTGGACAACGGGGTATACTGTCGGTAGGAGAATAAATGGTACAGCCTGGGGAGGGGGTAAGATGGTGGTGCCTTCTGTCAAAAAGATGCATAGCGTTTACATGTCTAGAAATAGATCCCACTAATTACTCCCTCCTGTAGCTAAAGGTATATATTCAGGGTATTCACTGCAGCATTGCTTACAATAGCAAAAGAAGATCCCATAGCAGGGGACTAATTAAATACATAAGACAACCATACCATGGCGTCTGGGCAGCTATTTTAAAGGGGAGTGGAGTCGTCGCCAGGATCTATAAAGTGAGATGGAGAATGATGCATAATATACTTCCACTTGATTTTTTAAAAAAAAGGTAATGTGGGGAAGCAACAGATACATTAATGCTCTCGTATGCATCGAGTTTCTCCCAGGGCTAGGGGGAAGATTCACTTGTTCACCGTATACTCACTCATATAGCTTGAATTGTTTTAATCTGTGGATGTATTGATACATTTATATATACACATATATGCATGTTTTTAAAATAAGTTTATGTGTAGATTTTTAAATAACACTAACCTGGTTTTGAATCCTCACTGTTTCACTTAATTTGCTGTGTGACCTTGGGCAAATTAATTTCTCTGAGCCTCACTTCCTTATTTTTAAAATAGGGCTAATACCTATTCCTCGTAAGGTGATTTTGAAGATTAGAAGAGGAACACACATTAAGCTCTTGACATGCTGTGAGTTGTGACTATTGAATACAAGAAAATCCCAGACCTTGATGCTGAATGAGAAGTGTCCTCTAGGCTTGAATATATTTTTTTATGAATGATTCACAATTGGATACAAAAAAGGATTTCTTTCCCTATTTTTTTCTCTTCGATAAATGCTTTCTTTGCCTGTTTTGCTCATCAAATGACAGGGAGTGAGCAACGACAATTTGAATTCATGGCAGGCATTTCTTTGTTCATGTTTCTTGTCTGTGACCTTTCTAGGTTTCCTTCCAGATAAGTAGCCTGTCTTCCTAAGACACTTAAGCTGAAATCAAGGTGCTAGATATTTTTCCCCAAAGAAAAAAAATGGCTTTATTGCGATCCCCCTGCTTGATTATGAGAAACAAAATACATGCACCTATTAAAAAGTCCAGAGAAAGCCAAAAAATCACTTGCAAGCTCACCCCTAGAGATCAATATTGCTTTCATTTCCTGAGTTTTTATTACACATCTTGTGCTAGACTATAAGCATTTAACGTTTATTAGCTTTTTTAGTTCTTAGAACAGGTCTTTAAGGTAGGCGTTGTTATTAACCCCATTTTATTGAAGAAACTACGACTTAGGTGACTTTCACAAAAATTTATAGCTATGTGGCAGAACAAAAATTTAAACCCTGACCCTTTGAACACTAAAGCTCATGTTTTAACCCTGACTTTACTCTTTCTCTCCACATCTTTCTCTACACATGTAGACACATGTAAACAAATCTCATTGTACTAATTCTCCTGTTTGGTAGCTGCTTCCCCCCGTCCCCCCAACAAAATGTCATGAACATCTTCCCGTATGTAAATACCTAGAAGTGTATTGCTATTCTTAATGACCGCATAATTTCCTGATGTAGAGATATGTCGTAATCTAACCGATCCCTTATCCATGAGTATTTACGTGGTTAGAGGTGTGGGTAAACATAAACATGTACATACATCTTACACATGTATTCAGTTATTCAATGATGTCCTCAAAATAACTCCAAGAAATGGAGTTACTGTTCCAAGGGAGTATGACATTTCAAATTTATACTTCAATGTTTTAGTATTAATAGCTCAACTGCCCTCAAATAATTTGTGCTGGTTTGAGATGCTGTGGCTCTTGTATGTACTGTAAGGGACAGTTTGAAAGTTTTTAGACAGTTCACACAACTGTTTGGCTTACAAAAAGATGACTTTGTGTTTATATACAGTGCCCGTAATAAAAACAATATATTTTATTAGTCTGTTACTTTGGCATCTTTGCTCTGAGTACCTTTTAGAGCTGAGGTTATGTGATATGTTATTCTTACATTAGAAAGTTAAAGATTTCATTGCTGTAGGTCTGACAGAATCTCTTTTATGAAGCTTCACCATAAAGTTGAGACAAGTAGTTTTACTCCTAAGACTCTTCGTTCATCAATTAAAACATTTTTTATGACCTTATATACATGGTGGTCAGTAAAAACGTACAGATGAAAAAGAGGAAAATAATGAGTTTTAATATCTGGGTACTAGTTTACTTAATATCACAGAACTTTTTTCTCTTAATTTTATTTTTTGACTAAGTAATATATTCACATGATTCAAAACTCAAGAGGTATAAAAGGGTATACAGTGAGAAGTCTCCCTTTTTCTCTCGGCTCTCAGCCACCCAGCTCTTCTCCCTACAGGCCACCAGTGTTGTTATCTGGCTCTGTATATCCCTCCAAACGTATTTTGTGCATATAGAAGCAAATATAGAACACAAATATGTCCTTTCAAATTTCTGCAGGGCAGTGATGTTATTTTTGAACTGGAGATGAATAGTTTTGTTTTGAAAATTGTGTTAACTCCCATTGTGATAACTGGCCATCCTGTTGAACTTGGTGCCTTGATGTGGTCCAAGGGATTGCAAACCTGGAGTCCTGATACTTCAAAACAGTTAGCAACCATTGTAAAAGAGAGTAGTGTTGCTGGTGATGAGGTGAATGCTGAGTGGAAACAGCCTTTTCCCCTGAGAGAAACCTGCATAGGGAGATGGTTTGGGCTGGTTAATAGGGAGTCGCTATCTTGTTGCCCCAGTGTTGCAGTGCTTTTCTGATGGCCCATGTGATCTATGGCTCTGGCTGCCTTTCAGACACTCGAGTCCTTGAACTCCAGGCTAGGCAGTTGGCAGGTGGTTGCCTGGTCTGATCTTAAAGGACATTGCATTGGAATGCATTGATTAAAGATGCATTAGTATGCACTCTGTGTGCCCGCAGATTGCTCCTCTTTGCACGGCTGTTTGTACTGTTTCTTGCCAGACCTTTATTTTTTCCCATTTAAAGATAGCACGTGTTCAGTAAAGAAAATTAGGAAAATACATAAGTGTTGAAGAAGCAGGGAAAATCGCCTGTAGTCCCATCACCCGAAGTGGACTACCATTGATGTTTTCATGTGTGTCTTATTTTCATATTGTGATTGCATGCATTCAATTTCATAAACTGCTTTTTCATTTATGATAAGCATTTTCCATGTCATTGCAGAGCCTTAGTAAATGTCATTTAAAAAGATGGACTAGTATGGCGGGCCTTTCTTAATCAGATCATGTGTACGTGAATTTGGTCATAGACAGAGAATCTGCAGGAGCCAGGCAAGAAATATAAATGAGCAAAGCATGCTGGGTGGGAGACAGTAGGGAGTAGGGGGCGGGGAGGATTGGAGAGGCTGGGTCCACCAGAGGCAGCTGTTGCTCAGCTCCCATTGCTGCCACTTGGGGCGCAGGCCAGGAGCTGTCAGCTATTCCCATTCTTCCACAGAAACAGAAAAATTTTTTTAAATGTGAAATTGGTGGCCTTTTTTTTTTTTTTTTGAGAAATTTTAAACATTTAGAGAATAATATAAGAAACTCAGAATTGACAGATGTTAACATTTTCTCTTATTTGCGTCAAGCCTCATTCCTATTTTTGTATGTGTGTGAAAAGAAATGATAAAATATTATAGATAAAATTGAAATACCCTTCCCATTTTTAGTTCTATTTTCACATTTCACTCTGCCCAATTTGGGGAGTCACTATCACACATAAATTGTTGTATAACCTATTTCATTTTTTATATTTATAGATATAAATACAAATCCATGAGTACCATATTGTTTTATGTTTATAAGCATAATTATCACTCTGCAGCTTACTTTTTTACTCAACTTGTTTATTTATCCATGTAAATATATATAACTAATTCAGGGTTGGCAGATTTTTTCTATAAAAGATCAGGTAGTAAATATTTTAGGTTTTGTGAGTCATACTGTCTCTCCTGCAACTACTCTGCTATTTTATAGCTAATGCAGCCATAGATACTATGTAAACAAAGAGGGTATGGCTGCGTTCTGATAAAACTTTATTTACTAAAACAGGCTGTGGGCCAGATTTGGCCTGTAGGCTGTAATTTACTGATCCCTGCTCTAATTTATTCCTTTTAATTACTGAATAGTATACTGTCTATAATATGAATATACCATATTTTATTTTTCAATTTCCTTATAAATGGATGTTTAAGTTGTTTGCAGTTTTTCTACTGTTTTAGCAAAGTTGCAGAAATCCTTATCCATGTTTCTTTGTGCACATTTGCAAAGTTTTTTTTTTTTTTTTTTTTACCAAGACATACATATATGTAAAAGTGGAATTGCTGAGGGGTTTATTTTCTCTTTTTAACAATAGATGAGCCACATGAAATGCTTCAGGTAGTCTGTGACCAGTTTTTGACCTCTGTCCTAGAATCTCTATAGGAAGCCAATAGTCACTGTAAAGTCACTGAACACCTAGTTCTAGAATTTAAGGTAAGACTCCATGAGAACTAGCAAAGTTGAGGGTGTGTGAATCCAAATATGGAAAAGTTAGAGAACAATCTGGAAGAATGTGGCTGCCTTGAGAAATGTTCAGTTGATTTCCTTAGCAGACAAAAGAGATAACATTGGGGTAAAACTCAAGTTTTCACGTGTATTAGCCATTAAAATGGTACTTGTTAACATCAGAAAGACAAGTTCTAGCAGAAGTATTCAGGATGAAGGTGATGAGCTGCTGACCTGTGGTTCCATCTTTCCTGGCAATGCTGTGAGTTCCTTTAAAGATTTATCACTGTAATTAGACTGGCTAGAAGAATAAGGAAAGTGATAAAATAGAGAAAGAGTATCAGGGCATCCTTCCAAGAAACCCTCTCCTTTGAGGAGGACCCAGAGCAAGATTTTAAGCCCTGGTGGCAGGAAATTAAATTAGTCCATCTTCCTGAAATAATACATCAATAAAACATGACTAGTTCAGTTGAGCTCGGTGAGTTCAGAAAAGAAATGGTGTTCTGTGTTCTGAGTCGAGATTTAATTATGGGGACTCATGCTTTGGGAATTCTTCTTTTTAAAAGATTTTTAAGATTATCGTAGGTCATTATCATTCCTTTGTTTTTATTGTTTTGGAGAGCTCAAAAAATGTATGAGACTATAACAAAAGCAGCTGAACATCAAAGGCAGCCTGCTGCAGGCTTTTTTTTTTTTTAAAAAAAAGGTCTTGGGGCCACATTGTTTTGATAGGTGGAATCTGGACAGCTCTGCTTCTTCAGGCATATATAATGCAGAAGAATTGGTCATCTCCACTGACCCTTCCCCACTCACCTCTTATGTTTCTCTTACTCCTTCAAGTCTAGCACCGTGTCTAACTGTCCTATGCACTGCAGCAGAGGCATCCATAAAGGAGGCTTGGGGGCTGGGGTTTGAGCTTGGCACCTAGGCCGTATTCGTAGGCCTCTGTTGAAGTGGAGGGAGAGACAGGCAAGAGATCAGCCACAGCTGTAGCCAAGGGGCTTTTCCCCTGGAAAAGAAAAGGAGATACAATAAACACACTGGCCATTCTAACATCTGGTTCTTTCTTTTCATCTGGCAAAATTCCAATAGCATCTAGAAGGTAATGAATGAAGGGCTGCCTTTTACATAGTTTTTTTTTTTTTTTTTAATGAATTGAGATTTCTAATTTGAACATTGATTAGGTCTTTGGATCTCAATTTAGTCTGATAATTTTTAGGGTGATGACTACCAATGGAACAAGAGAAAGTGTTAGTCTAGTGATGCTTAATGCCTAAAATTAGGTCTCACTGGTAATCTCTGGAATGACCCTTTGACAAGGGTCATTTGACAAAGGTCATTTCAATGAATCTGTATTAATTTTAATCCAGCTTTATATTAGTTTGCAAAGCACTCCCATCTCTGTAAGTGCCTGTTGGTCTCACAGTTATCAAAAGGAAGAAGAATGATTCCAATTTTACAGATTTTACAGAAAAAGGTTCAGAGAGGGTAAGAGGTCTTCTGGTTCTTCATTCTAGTCAACAATATTTTATTACATATAACAACTAGAGGGACAAAAGTAACTTTTCATGTTTCCATGTGCTTAGAAGCAGAACAGTTTTTTTATGAAATATCAGAGGGGACATATTGACTCTTTGTCTTTATTAATCTGTATGCCTGGAATGGTCCATCACTGCTTCGCATTCTCCCACCCTTTGGTCTGATCCTTTGAGAGGGAATAGGTCATTCTCACAATGAAAAAGAATATAGTTATCACTGTTCTAAGTATCTATTAAATTATAAATGCATATGTCCGGTGATCCAGCAATTGCATTTCTAGAAATTTATCCTTATAGATATACTTTCCCACACATGAAAGGATGTGGTCCTGGGTTTTTCACAGTAAAATATCAGAAACAGCTTAAGTGCTAGGGTAGTGGATAAATAATTTCGATGCTTCCATACAGTTGAATATTTAGCTGCTGTATAAAGAACGATATAGTTCTCCATTTACTGACAGAACAAACTCTAAGATATGTGGTTGAGTGAGAAAAAGCAAGATGCAGGACACTGTATTACTGTATAAAACATACTATGCTTGTTTAAAAGGGAGGATGTATGAATACATATTTGTTATGCATAAACTAGTTCAGGAAGATTAAAAATCTAATAACACTTGCCTTGTGGGCAGGAAAATAGGTGGCCGGACCACAGGTAAGGTGGAAGGATCTATCACCAAAGGGCTTTTGAATCAAGAATGGTGTGAGTTACCTATTTAAAAAAAACAAAAACCAAAAAACCATGCACCGAAGTTTTCAGGAGTTTGAGATCCTTTATAATGTACCTTTTTGATCTGCTCACTTCCTACTTCTTCTCAAATAACTCATTTAATCACCCTTTCTTCTGCTCCCTGAGTTTTCTGGCACCAAATGAAGGTCTCTCTCTCTCTCTCTCTTTTTTTTTTGCTTAAAAATTTTTAACACCTATTTTTTTATTTGTATTCAAATTATATTAAACTTATTGATTGTGTAAGTGCTTTCTCTGTAATGCATTATATTACATCCTCATTTATTTGAATATATTTTGCACAAGCCATAGTTTATGACTTTAGAACAGAGAAGTATTATTAAGCACAAGATATGAAATTCAAAGAGTACAAACAAGCATACAGTAGAAAGTTTTTTCTCTCTCTGTAGACCTCCAAATCCCCTAGGTCCATAGTTTCCCTGCTGAGGCTGCTACTATTACCACTTTTACATGTATACTTCTAATAATATTGTATGTATATCAAACATAAACATGCATATGTCCCCTGTCTTACACACTGTGTAAACTATACCATGCACACTGTTTTCATCTGCTTTTTTCACTTAACAACATATCTTGGTATAGGACTACATTTAGATCACCACATTCTTTTTAGTAACGTTTTAGTATAGGATTCCACTACATATATTAAATATTTTAAATTTATTTAATCATCTCCCTCTTGATGGAAATTGGGGTCGTCCACAATCTATTGCTCCCACAAATGATGCCACAGAGAATATCCTTGTATGTGTAGGATAAATTCTTAGAAATACAACTGCTAGGTCAACAATCTGTGCATTTTAAATTTTGCTCTATGCAGAAATTGTAGGAGTTCAACAGGATATAAGATTACCTAGGCTTTTAAAAGGTTTCTACCTGCCTCAACCTGTATTATAAGATAAAATGTTAGTTGAAGGGAGGACAAGCTAGTTAACACTATTGGTGGACTAGATTTTTTATTTTTCCCACTGAAGCTGATTAAGATCCCATGAGGAAACATACAGTATAGTAACATTATTAAATGTAGCCATCAGAAGGTTAGCAAGGTGAAGGTGACTTGGTTGTATCAGCTGCTGTTGAACATCCTCCAGTGACAACTGTACTGCCTTTACTTACCTTTGCTTTTTTTTCTAGGACCTTAGCATTCTGAGACAATTTGGATTCGTAGTTCTCAAGATCGATCCCGTCAGAGTTCATCATGTCAAAGTTAAAAAGCTCAGAGTCAGTCAGGGTGGTGGTTCGCTGTCGGCCCATGAACGGCAAGGAAAAGGCCGCTTCTTATGACAAGGTGGTAGACGTGGATGTGAAGCTGGGGCAGGTGTCAGTGAAGAACCCTAGAGGAGTGGCCCATGAAATGCCCAAGACCTTCACCTTTGATGCAGTCTACGACTGGAACGCTAAACAGTTTGAACTCTATGATGAGACGTTCCGACCGCTTGTGGACTCGGTCCTGCAAGGTTTCAATGGGACGATTTTTGCCTATGGACAAACTGGGACTGGGAAAACCTACACAATGGAAGGAGTCCGTGGTGACCCTGAAAAAAGAGGGGTTATCCCTAACTCGTTTGATCACATCTTCACCCATATCTCTCGATCCCAGAATCAACAGTACCTGGTCAGGGCTTCTTACTTAGAGATCTACCAGGAGGAGATCCGAGACCTGCTCTCAAAGGATCAGACCAAAAGGCTTGAGCTCAAAGAGAGACCTGACACTGGAGTGTATGTGAAAGACCTGTCTTCCTTTGTCACCAAGAGCGTGAAGGAAATAGAGCATGTGATGAATGTGGGGAACCAGAACCGTTCTGTTGGTGCTACCAACATGAACGAGCACAGTTCGCGTTCTCATGCAATTTTTGTTATCACCATTGAGTGCAGTGAGGTGGGCCTCGATGGAGAAAACCATATCCGTGTAGGGAAATTGAACCTCGTAGATCTTGCTGGCAGCGAACGGCAAGCCAAGACCGGTGCACAAGGGGAAAGATTGAAGGAAGCGACCAAGATCAACCTGTCCCTTTCAGCCTTAGGTAATGTCATCTCCGCCTTGGTTGATGGCAAAAGCACTCACATTCCATATCGGGACTCAAAGCTTACCAGGCTTCTCCAAGATTCTCTCGGTGGCAATGCTAAAACTGTGATGGTGGCCAACGTGGGGCCTGCCTCTTACAATGTAGAAGAGACTCTGACCACTCTAAGATATGCCAACCGTGCCAAGAACATTAAGAATAAGCCAAGGGTCAACGAAGACCCTAAGGATGCCCTCCTTCGAGAATTCCAGGAAGAGATTGCTCGGCTCAAGGCCCAGCTGGAAAAACGGTCCATTGGCAGGAGGAAGAGGCGAGAGAAGCGGAGGGAAGGCGGTGGCAGTGGTGGAGGTGGGGAAGAGGAGGAGGAGGAGGGAGAAGAGGGCGAGGAGGAAGGGGATGATAAGGATGATTACTGGCGGGAACAGCAAGAAAAACTAGAGATTGAGAAGCGGGCTATTGTAGAGGACCACAGCTTGGTTGCAGAGGAGAAGATGAGGTTGCTGAAAGAGAAGGAGAAAAAGATGGAGGACCTGCGGCGGGAAAAGGATGCTACTGAGATGCTGGGTGCCAAAATCAAGGTACTGTACCCTTCCTTGGGCCCTTTCTTTTCTCTTTTAAATCTTTTTGTTCTATCAAAAAAGATAATGGGGGGGTAATATCTCTTTTGGTTTTGCATTCCCAATAGCTCCATGATATTTTGTGCCCAATAAACATTTATCGAATCAAATTGAATGAAGAATAATAATTTTTCAAGTTAAAAAAAATTAAGTATTGAATTCATAGTAAGAATAATTATTACATATGTGCAAGTTATAAAAAAAAGTAAAACTAACACTCACATTAGCCCCCCACGTTAAGAAATAGAACAGCATCCATATCTTTACAAGCTCTTTGTGTCCCCCTCCTCCCGAGGGAACCGTTGTCTTGGATTTGGTGGTTTATCGTTTCCTTGCTTTTCTTTATCGTTTTCCCGTGCAGGTATATATCTCTAAATAAAACATAGTTTTAGTTTCCCATAACTTTTTACTTTTATATAAATGAAATCTCATTGCTACGATTTTCTTTTTTTTCTCATTATGTCAATGAGATATATTCATATCGATGCCTGTAGATTCATTCATTATTACTGTTCTGAGAATTCCATGGTATTCCATTTTCCTGAGAGTGTGGGTTGTTTTCATTTTCTGCTACGAACATTCTTGTGCTTGGCTCCAGGAGAACATGTACATGCAGGAATTTCTTGTCTGGCATCACTAGGTTCTAGAGTATGTGCAATGTCAACTTTACTAGATAATAACAGGTTGCTTTCTAAAGTGGCCCTGTGGATTGAAACTTCTACCAGTAGGGTACGAGTTCTGGTTGCTTCTCATCCTTACCAACACTATGATTATCAAGACTTTCATTTTTGTATATCCAGTAGATATAAAATGGTATCTCATTGTGGTTTTAATATGCAGTGCTGGACGTGGTTCCATAGTGTAGCGGTTAGCACGTCTGCTTTACACGCAGAAGATCCTGGGTTCGCGCCCCAGAGGAGCCACGGTCCATGGTATACAGCCATGCCACCCTGAACAAGCCCGACGTCTGATCCCGGAAGCTAAGCAGGGTCGGGCCTGGTTAGTACTTGGATGGGAGACCACCTAGGAAGACCAGGTGCTGTAGGCATAAATTAAAAAAAAAATTATATATGTGTATATATACGTGTATATATATATATATATATATAGTGCCGTGATTACACAAGATCTGGAGCTCTTCTATCATCCCTTGCAAATGCTCCCTTGTAGTCAACCTGCAACCCCTGTGTGCCAGTGGCTGAGTGGTATTCTAGAGCATGGAGGCCCCCTGTGTCGAGTCTCCTCTCAGGTGGCATGTGGTACTCCATCAGACGCCTGGGCCTGGGCTGCAGTGGGCCTTTAACAGCAGAAGAGAGCACAGAGTGCAGAGCTGGCCCTGGGAATCTGAGGATGACCACTGCCTGACCACAAGAATTCCTTTGAGGGGTTAGGTTCTATCTCATTGAATTTATGCAGACTTCTGATTTCTACTCTAAAATGTATCTATGTTTATAACTTTTAAAATGACAAGTGATCTCTTTCTCACCTCCCCTTCCCGCACTATATGAAGCCATACTTTATCTGTGGCTTTATAGTGACCCTTTCACAGAGCCGGTACTGTTTTCCTTCAGAGACAGGGCTCCTTTCCAGGACTTTCGAGACCTGATGTGAAAATGGAACCATATGCAACACAGTTAGGAGGTAACTGTTTCAGAGAGGGGCTTAGTATAGGATTCCATTATGTGAAGTGTGACTAGGTGTGCCCAGGTTTGATTTGCATGCTGATTTTAGGATTACACCTGAAGTGTGACTAGGTGTGCCCAGGTTTGATTTGCATGCTGATTTTAGGATTACACCTGAAGTGTGACTAGGTGTGCCCAGGTTTGATTTGCATGCTGATTTTAGGATTACATCTGTTATTGAAGCCCAGGAATACCTAACCTGGGGTATTTGAGCAACTCTCAGAAGCTGGGTGTGGCAAAACTCAGCGTTACCTCACGGTCACTGAATTTCTTACACGCTTTGTTTATGGGAGAATGACATTACTTCTATCTTTTCCAATCCCTGGCTTCTGTAAAATCATAGGACCAAAGAATTTAGATGTGGAAGGTGTGTGTGTGAGAGGTGGGGTGGGGAGGCGGCGGGAGTGGGTTGGTAGTTAGTAATCAGTCCAGCCCCTTCATTTCGAGAAAAGAGGAAACAGTCTCAAGGGCTTACTGAAAGACGGCAGCTGGACTACAGTTAATGTTTATGTGTTTCTTAAAAGCAAGTTTGTAGAGGTTTTGGAACCATACTTTTTGGGTGCAAATCATTCCTTCAGCTCTGCCGAAGGCTCCTGATCTGTATAGCCAGCTCAGAGCTATCTCCTAACATCCAAGCTGGGTAGCCTCTGCCTACTGGTCATTTCCATGGAGAGTCTTCTGGCCACCCAGAGCCTGCCTGCTCCTGCCTTCGTTTCTCAATTAAGTTAGACTCTTGGGAGCTGCCTCTCCCTTGCTAGCTGCCTCTCCCTCTCCCTTAGGGCCCAGTCAGTCCAAGGCCTCTGACTCCTGTCTCATCAGGATCTCTCGGACCTATCCCCTTTGCTCTCACCCACCCCTGCTGCCCTAATCCAGGGCTGGACCCTTAAAACAGCTGCCTGTCTGGTCTCCCTCCAGCTAGTCTGCCCTTTTCCAGTCATTCTTCTGTGGCATGGGAGCAATGTTTCTAAAACACAAATCTGATTGTGTTTCCTCGTGCTCAAAGAACACATCAGTGGTTGCTGTGGTTCTCAGGATCAAGTTTAGTCTCCTTCAGTGGAACTTTGAGGTTGTTGAACTGACCCTTGGTTGTTTTGCCAACTTACCACTCCCTACCGTACCCTCTCACACACACAAATTTTTTTTCTTAGCTGATACCTATTTTTACTTCAGCACTCTGTGTATATGTCCTTTGAGAAAGGAAGCTTTCCCTGATGCCTGAAAGCCCGAATTCTCTCTCTCCAGTGTGCCTCTCCCATTACTGCTCTGTCTTTTCCTTGTGATGGCATCTCACTCCATGTGGTAAGAGCCTGCTTCCTTGTCTGTGACCCTCAGTAGACTCTAGGATTTGGGTTTGTATTTACAGTTGCCTCCCCGCTACCTAGCACATAGGAGGTGCCTAATATGTCCTAAGTGGGGTCAATACTTTGTACAAACAAACCCAAAACATATTTTTTTAAAGGAAGCTGAAGTTTATGTGTGTCTGGAGAAGCAGTATCTTCAGTGTTTCCAAGTTAAAGTCTCCAGTGGAGCTGCCGCAGCCCTGTCCCAGTGATGGGAAGGGTACAGCTGAGCACAGTATATTTTTCCCCGGAGTTCACCCAGCTTGTATCAGTCCTGAGCGCTTTATCTTTTACGGGCTTCCCTGTGAAGAAGTACGTTCTGAGGAAAACCTTTCACAAGATGGATCCTACTTTTTTCCCACTTAGGCCATGGAGAGTAAGCTTCTTGTTGGAGGAAAAAATATAGTAGACCATACAAATGAACAGCAGAAAATCCTGGAGCAGAAACGGCAGGAAATTGCAGAGCAGGTAACTTTTTCATTTTTTTTTTTAGTGGAGAATGGGATGGGGTAAGGTGCGTTAATGCTACAGAGCAAATATCTCTTCTATTAGACTTGTCAAAGGGAGTGGAAATGAGGCATGGCAGACCCTCTCTAGTGGGAGTCTCTGATATGATGCACCCCAGTTCTGTATCTTTGTATAGACATTGTCTCTAGGCAAGCTGATGAATTTTGTGCTATTTCTCAGAAACGTCGAGAAAGAGAAATCCAGCAACAGATGGAAAGTCGAGATGAGGAGACCTTGGAACTTAAAGAGACATATAGCTCATTGCAGCAAGAGGTGGACATCAAGACCAAAAAACTCAAAAAGGTATAAAAGGAACAAGGATAGGCAGAGGTGTCTTGAGACTTGGGGGAAAAGAGAGAAGTCTGTTGTCTGGAGGGTCTCCTTCTTCATCTTCCTCTCTCCTGGGTTCCAGCTCTTCTCCAAGCTTCAGGCGGTGAAGGCAGAGATCCATGACCTCCAAGAAGAGCACATCAAGGAGCGTCAGGAGCTGGAGCAGACTCAGAATGAGCTCACCAGGGAGCTGAAACTCAAGTAAGTGTTGGGCCTTCCATGGCACCCCCAGCCACTTGGGGGGTTGTTTGTTTGTTAAGTAAGAAACACTTCTCTGGGGACAGGGCACCTGCCTACTTCTCTCTCGTTCATCCCCTGCCACTGTTGGTCTTCTGTTTATTTCTGAGAAAGTCACTTTCTGTCTCTGGGTCCCATCTATTAACTGAATGACTTTACCAGACGATTGCCAAGTTTCCTTCCACTCTGCCTTCTTGAAGCTTTTAAAGGCTCTGTCTGGCCTCATCTCTATCTACCGATAAGAGAGAATATTTTATTAACTAGAGTTTTCTGAATGGTATGATGAACACCCAAATACCCATCACCCAGCTTCAGTGATAAACCATCTTTTGTCATCTGTTTTTCATAAAAATATTTTAAGGCAGTCTTACCTCATGTTATCCTACTTCTGTGTACTCATATATGTGAATGCAATGCTATTTTTAAAAAGCTTTATTGAGATAAAATTCACATACTTGACAGTTCACCTATTTAAAGTACACTCTGTGTGTGTGTGTGTGTGTTAATAGGGTTATAAAACCATCACCTCAATCTAATTTTAGAACATTTTGCCCTGCCTCCATAAGAACCTCTATACCAATTAGTAGTCATTCCTCATTATCCCCTCCCCAGCCCAAAGTAACTACTATAAATTTGCCTGTTTTGGACATATCATACAACTAGAATCATGTAATATATAGTCTTTTGTGACTGGCTTCTTTTGTTTAACAAGGTGCTTTCAAGGATCATCCATGTCGTAGCATGTCAATACTTCATTCTTTTTATGGCTGAATAATATCATATTATATAGATATACCACATTTTATTTATCCATTTATTAGTTGATGGACATTTGGGTTACAGTGTTTGACTATTATGAATAATGCTGCTATGAACATTCATGTACAGGTTTTTGTATGAACATGTTTTCATTTCTCTGGGATATATATCTAGGAATGGAATTGCTAGGTCATATGGTAACTCTGTGTTTAACTTTTTGAGAAACTGCTAAACTGTTTTCCAACACAGCTGCATCCTTTTACATTTCCACCACCAATTTCTCCACATCTTTGTTGACCATTGTTATTGTTTGTCTTTTTGATTACAGTCATCCCAATGAGTATGAAGTGGTATCTCATTGTGGTTTTGATTTGCATTTCTCTAATAACTAATGATGTTGAGCATCTTTTCATGTGCTGATTGGCTTTTTTGTATATCTTCTTTGGAGAAATGTCTGTTCAAATACTTTGCCCCTTTTAAAACTAGGTTATTTATCACATTATTTATTTATTTTTTTGGTTGGGGGGGGCTCTTTTATTATTGAGTTCTAAGAGTTCTTTATATATCCTGGATACCAGTTCCTTATCTAGTATATAATTTGCAAATATTTTTTCTCATTCTATGAGCTGTCTTTTCACTTTATTGATAGTTTTTTGTTTGTAGCACAAAAGATTTTAATTTTGATGTAGCCCAGATTATCTGTATTTTCTTTCGTTACTTGAATTTGTTATATCTTAATTTGCCTATTCTGGACATTCATATAAATTAAAATGAAATAATGTGGGATTTGTGTACAAGTTTTATTATGGACTTATGCTTTTAATTCTCTTAGGTCATCTAATAGTGTTACATTTTTAGGTCTTACATTTAGGTCTATGATATATTTTGAATTAATTTTTGTGTATGGTCTGTGGTAGGATTTCACATGCATTCTTTTGCATGCAGCTATCCAGTTGTCCAAGCACCATTTGTTGAAAAAGCTCTCTCATTGTTTTTGCACCCTTGTTGAAAATCAATTGACCATAAATGTAAGCGTTTATTTCTGAAACCTCACTACTGTTCCATTGATTTATATGTCTGTCCTTTTGCCAATACCATACTGTTTTGATTACTGTAGTAACCTTTGCAGTAAGTTTTGAAATGAGGAAGTGTGAGTCCTCCAACTTTGTCGGTCTTTTTCAAGATAGTTTTAGAGTCCCTTGCAGTTTTGTATAAATTTAAAACCAGCTTGTTAATTTCTGCAAAAAAGCCAGCTATGATTTTGCTGACCTGTGTTTGTGTGGAATTTGTAGATCAATTTAGAGAGTATTGTCATCTTAATAATATTATGTTCTGATCCATCCATTTACTTAGATCTTTATTTTCTGTCAAGACTGTTTTATAGTTTTCAGTGTGCAAGTCTTTTCACTTCTTTTGTTAATTTTATACCTAAATATAAAATTAGGTATTGATGCCATTGTATAGGAAATTGTTTTCTTAATTTTCTTTCAGAATGTAGAGATATACAATTGATTTTTGTATAAAACACAATATATCTTTCCACCTAACAAAAATAAAGTTAAATTTCTTAGTATTATTTCATACCCTGTCCACATTCAGATTTTCTTGGTTTGTTCATATTAAGATCTATATGAGGACCAAAGATTGCATTTGGTTATTATGTTTCTTAAGTTTATTTTAACCTGGACCAATCTCTTTTCCTTTTAAGAACTTTTTTTGTAGTTGATTTGTTGAAAAAACTGGGTCAGACAACCCATAGAAATATCCCATGTTTTAGATTTGTCAGTCTTCTTTTTCATGATGCCATTTAATTTGTGTCTCTATCTCCTCTATTTCCTTTTAACTGAAAGCTAGCTCTGAAGCACTGGTTTTTAATCTTGGCTGCACACAGAAATCATCTCAGGAGTTTTTAAAAATAGTGATACTTGGGCCCACCCCAGAGATTCTGATTTAATTGGTCTAAGGCAGTGGCCCTTATACTTCATCTGAACGGCTTGTTAAACATAGATGGCTGAGCCCCACACCCAGAGAGTCTGATTCAGTATGTCTGAGGTGGGGCTTGAGAATTTGCATTTCTAACAAGTTCCAGTTGTTGCTCCTGCTGGTTCAGTGAACACACTTTGAGAAGCAGTGATCTGTGATGAGGTCTGGGCAAGATATTTTTTAGAACTCTGTAAAAAATATTAATGTGCAGCTTGGCTTGAGAATCACTGAGCAAATAGTTTGAACCAATAATGACTTTTGTCTGGATCCTTTATTTCATTAGGGGTTACAAAATGATATTTTTCTCTAATCACTTCTTCCACAGTATTAGCTGGAATTTTTCTTTAAAGAATTTTTCAAAGAGATTCTTTTAATGGCCAAATTTTAAATTAAGAAAGGAATCCTTAACACTAAATGTGTGTGTCAGTCCTCTTTCTAGGTACGTACACCTGGGAAAAAGATCAGAAAAAAAATATGCCGAAATAATAATAGCTATCTCTAGATAGTGAAATCGTGTGTAAACATATTTTCCACATTTCCCAATGTATAAATTGGATCTTTAAAATCAGGAAAAAAAAAAACCATATCTTATGAAAAATATTTTTTTAAATGTCAAATAAAAATGAAGAGAAATTTTTATCACTTCCAAAATATTTTTTTCTCTAAGGAAGGCATTTTTATTGTTATAGCTTTTATATCTTTTGAATAAACAGTGAGTCCTGTTTCTCACAGTCAGTATCCTTCACCTCTGGTGTTTGTTTTGCGTCTCTCCCACGTTAACACCCCTTTGGCATTGTTCTGTCTTGAGGTTTTAACAGAGTGAATGCAGAGATGTGGCAGAAAGCCATCACCATGGAGAGACAGAACCCACTGGGTTTCAGTTTCATTGTTTGCCATGTTCCCTGGGTGCTTCTCACGCAAATTCTTCTCAGGAATGGTCTTCATTCTCAGAGGTCTAAGGGACTGAAAGCCATTTGGTCCTCTTCTTTGTCCTGATGATTAGAATGTGAAATTTTCTAGCTCAGACAACAATTCATGGGATTGGAGGAAGGCAATTTAATTTCTAATCTGTTTTCAGCATTTTGGAAGTTAATGAGGGTTAGCAATACCAGTGGCCCTCCGAAAAATACTTCACGTAGCACAGGTTCGCTCCAGTATAGCCCATGCATTACCTTCCTCTTCAGTCTTTTCACCTCCTCAAGCTGTTCCTGCTTAGGCAGAAGTGACCGCTTCATATAGATTCCTAGGGCAGACCACTGTCAGCACCTGTCATACCTAAAAGGCCTGCACCATTGGCAGGGACCAGATATCATTCATGTCTGTATCCTAGCTCTTTGTATGATGGTAGGCCCATAGCACCTGCTTAGTAAATGTTTACTGAGTGACTTATCTAATTATTCAGTACATGTGGGACCAGATAGCCAACAATTCACCTGTATTGTTTCTCTGTATTTACCCCTGTATGTGTGCTCTTCCAGGCATCTTATTATCGAAAATTTTATCCCTCTGGAAGAAAAAAGTAAAATTATGAATAGATCCTTCTTTGATGAAGAGGAAGATCATTGGAAATTACATCCTATAACCAGACTGGAGTAAGTCACTACTGACTTTAAGTAGACTTGAAGGTGGGGAGGAGGGAAAGAATGTTGGTAAGCTGGACTTGGCCAGAGGGATATGGTAAGGACATAGTTCGATTCATTTCAAGTTGGAACCAATTGCATCTCTGACTTCTGACGGCCATAGGTCCATGAGGTAAAAATTTGATGATGAGTATGGTATTAGAAACTGGGAAACTTTATCACACCGAACTAATGATCTTTCCTAAGTTCCTGCATTTCAACTTCCCCAGCTGTCAAGTGAAGCTTACTAGGCCAAATGTGGGTCAGTCAGTACACAGACGTCATCTCGTGTGTCAGTCCAACACAGAGTTGAAAAGGACTCTCAGTGTAAGTCTGGGTCCTGTTGGAAAAATGAGAGATACCTGCCAAGGACACAGGGGTGGGGAGTGTTGACAGCTATGCTTCGTGCCTCCCTTCTAAGAACTGGATGATGATTCACATCTTTTCCGGCCTAAAAGATTCATGACACTCACGTTTGAATCAGAAAGCAACTCAAGCAGAAAATATAAGCAGCTCCTGCATCATTTTCATGTCAGCCCTCAGTCTGGGGAGTCACTTGCTTCAGGTTTTACTTAAGTAGGCTCAGTGTTTTCTGAGTGCTGGTTCCACAGGACCGAGGCTGGGACTATGGCACACACGCCAGCCACGGCTTTAACCACTACAGTTCTTTTCCAGGAATCAGCAGATGATGAAGCGGCCTGTCTCAGCTGTGGGATATAAGAGACCATTGAGCCAACACGCAAGAATGTCCATGATGATTCGTCCAGAGGCCCGATATAGGGTGAGAAGATTGTTCTTGTGTTCCTCTCTTCTCTCTTTTAGAGAAGTTTAGATTTATGTAAACCCTGAGGCGCTATCTACAAAGTCCTAGAGTTTCTATCCTGACTCTTTCCAGAGGTACCTGAGCACATTTATGTTAATATAACAATTTTAACAAATAATAAATAAATAACAAAAGAACAATAACAAATAATATTAAATAAAAAGGTAAAATAGAATGAGCTTTAGGAAATCAGGACTAAGGAAGATGGAAAGCATAACATCCTGTCCATAATGGCCTATAAACTCCATAGTGGCCAATAAACATTAACAGTAGGCTTCAGAATGGCTCTTTGGGAAGACTGGAGATGTCAGTGACAAGAGATGGAGATGTGTGCAAGAACTTACAGTATGGAACATTTAACATAATGTGGGTTAGTCATGTAGTTATTTAGAGTGACATAATTGAGGACTATTTAATGACCCAAACATATTTTATAATAATAATACTGTACGAGCTTCTATTATAAGCACTTGCTATGTTCCAGGCACTGTATTTAGCCGTAGATCGCTTTCTCTACTAGAACACTCCCACCTACTCTATGCAGTAATCCTGCGGCTTAATAATAGGTAGCTGATAAGTGGATGAACCAGGAGACACGATATATTAAGTTATAAAACAATTGTTATTGAAAGTATATGTATGAATAAAAAAAATCTGGGGCAAAATATATCAAAATGTGAACTGGTTATATCTGGTTAATGAAAGTACACTTAATTTAAATTGAAATTTTTTTTCCTTATCTGTGTCTTTTAACTATCAATGGGGAACATGTATTATTTTTATAATGAAAGATTTTCACTTTAAACATTTAAAATGTTTTTGAGTCTCCCTTGTCAGCCAGAGCAAAACAGATTAGGATTAATTAGCTCCTTGGGTGCTTTTCTTTCTGGCACTGAGTTATTTAAAATAAAGAAAACAAAAATAGAAAGGATGTATTAGGGTTTTATATAGTGGAAGATGAGTGTTGTGTCAGACAGAATCCTCAGAAGCATTTTTCTAGCAATTTCAGAGGGTACATATCTTGCCAGTTATTTCATGTCTTAAGCCAAAAATATGTTTTTTAAGCCTACAAATCAAATATGTGGGTTTCCAGGGGGAGCTAACCTGATCCAAAGGTAGATTTTAAAGCAGTGGCTTTCAAGCAGTGGACCCACTCCATTAAAAGAAGTTTTAAGCAATTTCTCAGTATATGAAATTGATAAATGGAGCCACTCCCTCTTCCCACCTTCTCCCTGCAGTGGCCCCTCCTGTCCCCTCTGGAGCCCTGGGGCTTGAACTCCACTGAATGGGAGAAGCTGGAGAAGATGTGTAACCATGGGTGCTCTTCCCCTACACACTTGCCGTGGTATGTAGGAGCTGGGACAAGGCCCACCCAGGATAGCAAGTGAAGGAGTCCATCCACTTGCTAGTTATGAGGCAGGGCCCAGACTGATTTTTAAAATGTAGTTACAACCGTATACACTGCCACACACCCCCTTCTACATGCATATACACCATACCTGTCTCTTCCCCTTAGTAACTAAAACATTCATCAAAGCTGCTGTAGTAGGTGGTGAGATTATTGGTGATTACTATTTTCTTCTTTATACCTTTTTTATATTTCCATATCTGCAATAAATGGGTTTTACTTAATTTATTATTATTCTACTTAGGGTGTAATACATGTTTATTATTATATATTTTTTTAAGGAAAATAGAGAAAAGCCTAGAGAAGAAAATAAAAATCATCTGCAATCCCACCAGAAAAAAAGTCATAAAACTACATTGCTTCTAGGCAGGATCTTCGTAGGCTCTGAGTAGCAAGCCATTTGCACTTCTGTTCTTGGAGGGAGTCTATATTGCTTGTACTTTCTGTGTCTGATTGGAGACCAACGTAGCTGGTTGTGGCTGTGCTCCTGCAGGCAGAAAACATTGTGCTGTTAGAGCTGGACATGCCTAGCCGGACCACCAGAGACTACGAGGGCCCTGCCATTGCCCCCAAAGTACAGGCTGCATTGGATGCAGCTCTGCAGGACGAAGATGAGATACAGGTGGATGCGTCATCCTTTGAAAGCACCGCAAATAAGAAATCCAAAGCCAGGTGGGTGGCTTTTGTTGACTTATGTTTGAACAGAATGTATTTGAACAAGGACAAATGAAAGTAGAGGGTGACAAGAATGCTCGTTTATCATGGAATACTTTACAGGACACAACAGAAAATATTGCTGTATTATTCCTATGTTTATTCAATTACTACACAAATATATATGGTTCAGGTATAATACCAGGTATATACTGAATACCAGGATGCCTAATGTGCCCAGTTCCTACTGTAGGGAGCATGTGTTCTAGTGAAATAGGGGACTGTACTTTGGTTCCCACCAGATACTAGACAGTTCTAAGTGCTTTAAAAAAGATTCTGTTAATGATTTCTTGCAAAAAATCACAAGGCAAATATTATCATCAACCCCATTATATAGATGAGAAAACTGACATTTGAGAAAGTAGCCAAGTTCAAGGAAGTAAGTGGTAGACAGGGTTCATACCTAGGTCTATACAAATCCACCACTCAGTCTCTAAGCCTTGGTGGTGAATTTACCTCATTTATCTAAATAACCAAGTACTTAATTTGGTGCAAAATTAGAAATTCTATCTTATTAAATTCTGGAGTAGAAGTTTAAGGAAAACAACTGAGTGCAAAAGCAAAAATGGAAGAAATTCTACCTGGAAACTTAATATTTTTTGCCAATTTGCAGAAGATGGTCAAGATTTGATTTAAATGGAAGAACAAGTACCGGGAATCAGAGTCCATTCCCTAAGGTTACACACCTTGGTCAGCAGGTTGTGTTGGCCATGTGCAGAGGGTCAGGCTGTGCAAGCCTGTTGGATTTACCGTTGAAAGGTCTAGTGGCTTTTAGGCCATTGCAGAAAGGCCACCTTGAAATGTTAATGTTGGTAGGAAAGGAGCCTGATCTGTGTCAGTGACAGAGATAGGACGTGTAATGTAAATGTGTGGTTGACTTTTGCAGGCCAAAAAGTGGAAGGAAGTCGGGATCCTCCTCCTCTTCCTCAGGAACCCCTGCATCTCAGCTTTATCCACAATCTCGGGGGCTGGTTCCGAAGTAAAGCCAGTTCCTCTTCTCCCAGGGTGTGAACAGCATTTGCCTTCTGAGAGAAGAGATGAGCAAAAACCTGCAGAGAAGACTGGAGCCCAAACTCAGAACCATTCCCCTGGGGAGAAGCAATGGCCTCTTTGCAGATTAACCAACTTAATCTGGCTGAAACGTGCTGGTTCTAATCTGGCACTCAGCTCCTCTGGGAAACGTCCTTTAATTAGCATCTCAGAAATGCATGGGTAAGGTAAAGTGCAACAGTTGAAGTGGAAAGCAAGAGAATGACCAGTGACCTTGCTTCCCCTTCTCCCTTGCCTTCTCTTCTCCCTTCCCTTGCCCTCCCTGCCTCTCCCGTCTCCTTTTCTAGCTTGTTCTTTATACTGGGCTTCCTTCTCTTTGAACAATAGGACAGAATCAGGAGTCACCTTAGCAGGGACCAAGTCTTTGGAGCCTCAGGATAAAATGACAGTGAGGTTGAAAAGTGAAAGCCCTAGAACTTGAATAGGTGCTTGTTCTTGTAGGTAGAAATGAGCAATCTCATTTGGATCCAAGCCCATGATGACTTCTCAGTAAGAAGTGGATCTGCCTTTGGGATCTCCTGAATGAGGAAATGTTTTCCAAGGAAGCTACCGATTTCTGCTCCGGACGAATTCAGTGTCGGAAGCAATAGAAATCACATTCCCTTTGTCTCCTTGGAGAGTTTAGGGAAACAGCTTCTTTAAAACCTCAAAACCATGATTATCCTGTCAAAGACATAAATCTGTAAGCTGATGCCATGTCTATACACCGTGTCACTTTAATCTTCATTTGTTACCATCTTTTCCCGTGCACGCGTACTCTGAGCATCCCTGCCTAGGCCCATCCTCAGCCTCCAGAGCATGCTCTGCAGTGGGTCTGTTTTGTT
Organism: Pteropus vampyrus; assembly: GCF_000151845.1. NCBI lineage: Eukaryota > Metazoa > Chordata > Mammalia > Chiroptera > Pteropodidae > Pteropus > Pteropus vampyrus. Next base: position 1,488,993 of record NW_011889169.1, read on the forward strand.
GGAGAATGGAGGCTGGCTCTGCCTTCTCCGATGGGACAAGAGTAGGAGGAATGAAACATATAGTAGCACTTTTCAATTCTCCATTTTGTTCCGTATTTGCATAGAGAGCATAAGGGTGACTAGGCAGATGCAGAGACAGAGGCATAAGGCTTGGTCCAGTGGGAAGGAAAGACATAACATACGGAATCAAAGGAACCCTGCCTGCCTTCAGCAGAAAACTCACCTAATCCCAGAACCGTGGGGCCCCCCAGACAGAACCTAAGATGGTGGCAGGGGGTGGCTGTGTGATTGAATAGGCTCAGAGGAGAGTTAGGAAATTCCTGTTTACATATACTAGTTTGATTTGTAAGTTTTAGTTCTTTGTATTATTGAAATTCAAAGCTTCATTTTATGTTGGTCATTAGGTGAATGTTACTTTTTTCCCCCAAGAGAAGCTCATGCGTGTGTGTGTGTGGGTGTGTAAGCACAATGGTGGCTGTGTTCTTTGAGTGTGTCTGTGAGAGAGAGAGAGAGAGAGACCAAGAACTTGCCCAATTTTAGAAATACACTAGTGTACAGTTGTTGCCTTTGTCTGTATTAAAGGCCCATTGAATGACTAATCCAGGCTGGAAGTGCTCCCATGTGGGTGTCTGACTCCACGAGCCAAGCCTGAGGGGACAATACGAGTCCCCAAGTCTGCCACACTGACGTACCTTGCTGGCACGGTGCCTCAGTAAGGTGGCGACTCAGGTGGGCCTCGAGTTATATTTTAACTCAGCTGCTCAGTTCCCAGGGCACATTTCTGGATCAGAACCCATGGGAAAGAGGAGGTACCAGTGCAATGTCTTAGCATGTTACAAATGGAGATCTGTCATCTGGCAGCTTATCTCATTTTTAGTTACCATTTTTTCTGAACCCAGGGCCCTTTTCAGCAATTCCCAGAGCATAATGGAGCCTTCCGTCATCTTTCTTGGGATCAAACACTGCTTCTTTCCTATTTACTAAGATTTTACCTGTTTGAATAGGAACCAAATAATGAGGTGGATAGTAAGATGGTTATCTGCCGGTTACACCTGTTTCTTGCACCACATTTTTTCAAAGCTAGTCTGACTTCTATGGGCTGAAAATATTCGTCTGGCAGATCTGAGAATTGAACACTGTAAATAACATGATACTTTAATACTGATGTCTCGAGGTGGCTATTCTGACCAAGGGTGGTTGAGTGACCATAGAACTTAATTTCTAAGAAGGCAAAAAAAAAAAAGAAAGCCAAGTTGACAAGCAAGGTTATTAAAACAAGCTTGCCTTGTATTTACCTGGTGGTCTGTGAAAAAAAGTAGAAGAACACCTGTGTGGAGGTGAAGCTGTTCCTTCCCAAGCAGTCTCCGGTGCTTTTCTTCTCTCAAAATGGATCCGATAAATATCTGAATAGAACAGACCATAGAATAGTCTTACTGCTACCAGAAGTTGCTGCTTTGAGCTCTGAATTGAGCCAAATGTGTAGAGGACCTACTATGCCCACCGAGGGACCAGGCTTTCCTGTCTATAGTCATGCTAGAATGTTCCAAGCCATCTGAGGGCCTTCATGCCTACAGCAGTTAGTGAGGTCTGGAAGTAAGCGTCACAGGACCTAAGAAGATCATCTGGGAGAAGAAGTTTGAAATTGTGTGTGCAACCCTCTTCAGGCCCCTTTTTGCTTTGATCAGTAGGAATGTATTTGGCTTCATATTTTAAAGTCACATGCCTCCCAGACCCCTGGATTCAGAACCTGAGGCCACAAATCATAGGCATGAAGCACTTTCTTAAGACTCTGACCTAATGTTGGATTGTTCCCTGTCGGTTGCCTGCATGCTGCTTGAATTGCACCACCCACACCTCCATGACCAAGGGCATCAGAGAGTTCTGCAGCTTAGGCGTGGGCTGCTCTCTGCTCTTCCTGTCTGACTCTTGTAAGTCCTCCCTCACTGAATGTAGACTTGTTGCCAATTGCTGAGAAGTGTCAATTCCCTGTTAACATGGGATATCAGTTGTGCCTCGCATTTCCCACTTGAGGTCGAGGCTCACTGCAAGAAATACCTTCTCAACACCATCAGTGGACAGAAATGGGGCTATTAATATACTCTAAAAGCCATAATCAAAATGCTCAGAGGGAACTGGGTAAGAATAGTAGGCCTGGCTATTGTCTATCTCACAAGGTTTTGTCTTGTACTGTTCACAAATCTGCCATCTTTTTCCCTGCCCATGTTTCTTGAATGAAATGCTTTTGAGGTTATTTATGAAAAGAGTGATCCTGGGGCAGGAAGGAGACAGTGGGCTTTATGGCTCTTAGGAGTTACTATTGATTTTGACCTTCTCTTTGGCTACCTTTAGACAAAGAATATGCCAATTCTTGGGGCTCTAAGTTTTACACTTGATATTTATTTGTATCATCTCTTTGTCTAGGAATGTAAAAGTGATTCTAAACTAAGATGTGTAATAAAAATCAATCAGATTTATTGTACCTATAAAAAGGTGTCCTCATAAATGACTAACACTTTTGAAAACGACATGCCTGTGGCTGACACACTGCCATTTTCTTTAAACATTTTAATTTTTCTAGTGAAAGGGTTGGAGTGGAAGTGAAGATTGAGTTGGAATGCTGGTATTTTAAAAATATAGCAACAAGGTAAAGGGACATAAAATGAAGAAAGACAGAGTGACAAATAAATGCTTCTCATGTTTTTCCATGGAGGTTCCTGAGACAGGCCTGAGCGATAGGCATGCAATGTCTTTTAACTTCCGTGTTTTGTTTTTTAAGTTTCTTTAAATTTATTACATTGTACTTTAACATGTGCCTTTTTTTTTTTTTTTTAAACACAAAATATGTTATTTACCATCAGGAAAAAAAAGAAATACCAGAAATGGACCGTATGTTGATCTTGTGGTTTCTCATATGCTCAGGCCTGCTGAAGTATACTCCTGCGTGCTCCCTGGTTGAGAAGTAGGGACTGAGTAGAAAGAGCACAGACCACTTGTCCTCTGAGCTGGGTCTGAATTCTGGTTGTGCCTCTGCTTACCAGCTCTGTTACTATGAGGAATTTAATTTACTTCTCTGAACCTTGGGATCCTTGACTGTAAAATGGGATGATAATCCCCACCTTTCAAGGCCATTGTGAGGATTAGCAGCAATTCAGAGCAACAAGCACACAGTATGTGAACTAGAACAGGCATTTAAAAATGCTATTATTGCCGTGCTAGGGCCCTTGTTCAGAAGATACCATGAACAATTTGTATCCTAAGACACTAGAAGCTAGTACTGGGCATCCATGTTTATTTAGAAAATGCTAGGCCTCTATAGAAAAGCTGCTGACTATTTAACAAATATATGCTGAATACCTACTCTGTGCCATGCTGTTTTAGACACTGGATGTATAGATGTGAGCAACACTGACATGGTCCCTGCCCACACAGAGCTTGTACTTTAATGGGTAAGGAAGCGGGGTAAGTGTTAACCGAATACACACAAACATGTAATTACAAATTATGACAAATGCCATGAAGTGATATTATAGGATAGCATAAGAGAATAATAGGGGCCTAATTTGGATTGGGCAGGTAAATAAGGGAAGGGCTTTCTGAAGAAATGGCATTTGCAATGAGATCTAGAGAACAAAATTGGCTGGGCAAGAGGAGGGCAGGGAATTTGTGAAGGAGGGAACAGTATTTCTGAAGGCCTCGTATAACAGAGAAGTAGAATTTCATAAGAAGGTATCTGTAGTCCTTTTTTAACCCTTACTGGAGGGAAGCATGGAGAACTATTGTCGAAAAGATTGTAATACAGAACTTTAAAAAGTAACAATAAGATCTTTAAAGATCACAGAGAGGACAGTGGCCTATGTGACTTAGGCAAATGGTTCTTAATTTTATTTCTTCATAAGATGCCTTCAAACTATGTATAATGTCCCTATACCCCCCTTTTCTTCCAAAAAGAGTTAAAAATCATAGCTTGGCTCTGTCTAAATAATTATTAGTTCAGAATATTTCAATCTATTAGCCAGAAAGCAAGAGTTCATAGTGTGATTTAAAGAATTATAAATGTCTTCTTGAGAGTGACAGAATCCTGGATTGGGCGAGGGGCTATCTCATAGGGGAGGTACAGGCTAGAGCACTGACTCACCAATTGTCTTCTCATCTTCTGGATTGTTAAAGAAAAAAACAAGAAGCTACCTAAACCTTGTGTGATTCCATAAGAAAGAAATATTTGGTCTTTGTTCCTGAAGAGCTTCTACGACCCTTGGGATTTCCTGAGTGATAAGAGTATCTTTTGGTATTCCTTAACAAGCTCCTTTCGACCATATCTGAGCTTAGGTTAATAAAGTGACTGTAGGTGGCCTCCTAGATGACTTCAGGATGGGAGCCAGTTGCCAGTGGAACTGATCCTGTGATTAGAGGGTTGGAACTTTCAGTCTCACCCTCTGACCTCCTGGGAGTGGAGAGGAATTGGGGATTGAGTTAATCACCACCAGCCAATGATTTAATCAGTCATGCCTACATAATGAAAGCTCCATAAAAGCCCCTAAATGATGAGGGTTCAAAGAGCTTCCAGGTTGGTCACACACTGAGGTGCTGGGAGGATGGCATGCTGGAAGAGGGCATGGAGTTCCCCACTCTTCCCCCCATAGCTTCTGCTATACATTTCTTCCATTTGGCTGTTCCTGAGTTGTATCGTTTATAATAAATTGATAATAGTATCTAAAGCCCTTTCTTGAGTTCCGTGAGCCATTCTAGCGATTATTGAAGCTGAGGAGGGAGTTGTGGGACCCCCGATTTTATAGTTGGTTAGAAGTACAGGTGGCAGCCTGGAACTTCGAATTGGCATCTGAAGTGGGGGCAGTCTTGTGGGATTGAGCCCTAACCTGTGGTTCTGTGCTAACTCCAGGTAGTGTCAGGATTGTAGGACATCCAGTTGGTGTCTAGAGGATCAGAGAATTGGGTTGTTGAGTGGAGGGAAATCCCATATATTTTGTTGTCAGAAGTGTTGTGAGTAAAAACAGTTGACCTTGGGAACTACTTTGAACTCCACACTGATAGTTTAGTTTGAGGACATGTGATTTTGGTAGGCCCTCTTTGTACTAGAGTTGCCATCTGATTGAAGTTTACCCTGCGAATGGTCTCCAAGGACCATGTGGTGGTCACATCTGCCAGTGGCATTTGTCAAGGACATAACCGTAGCTCTTGCAGCTGCTCCTGTTTCATCCTCTGTTTCCACCATCAGTCTTGTGGTTAACCGTCCCCGGGTGCTTCAGTTAGGCAAGCCAACTGGGGACTTGCTTTTGGGGAGGGAGAAATGGGCAGAGTTCACTCACCTGCATCTCTGGGAACAGTGGAGCCCACAGGAACTTGTCGAATGCCTATGTTCACCAGGTGTCTTGTTCTGCACTGGGGATGGGGAGGAGTAAAATATACTCCAGCCTTTCTGAGGAGAGAGGAGACAGAAACATCCACTGATGGTAATTCGGAGTGATTAAAACCTACGAGAAGGCCTGCCTCCTCTCCTTGTACCACTCTCCCTACCTTTTGTGGCTGGAGCCACTCAGGCCTCCTTTGCGTTATGCCAACAGCTTTCATGCCTTGGCACCTTCACATGTGCTGTGCCCTCTTTCTGGAAACTACTCCCCACTCTTTGCTTGGCTAACTCTTACTCATCCGTCAGGTACCAGTTTAATGTCACCTCTTCTAAGAAGCCTTCCCCGACCGCTCGTTCTGGTTTTCCTTCATCTCTACCTGGCTGTATGGTGTCTCTTACCTTGTTTCCTTCTTAGCTCCTTTTCCATCTTGCAGTTATATATGTCTGCTTCGATCTCCCCCATTGACAGCGAGTTCCCCGAGGGCATATCCTGTTGTCCTAAGTTTGACACTGGATATTTGGATGATGCTGATACCAGCACAGCTCAGCGCAGTGTTTTCTGTCAGAGGAAGGAGTGATATGCCAGGAGAGGTGGAGAAAGGCTTTGTAAAGGAGACAGCATTTCAGCTGTGCTCCAAGAATGGGTAGGGTTTCACCCACTTGGGAAGGAGGGAAGAGCACGCCAGACAAAGGGGACAACATGAATGAGCACATGGGGACTTCCTGGTGATGGGCATGGATAAGGAGAACCAGGTTGAGAAGGGTCTGGACTCCAGGCACATCCTGTAGACAGTGGGGGAGCCCTGGAAGGCTTTTTTTTTCTTTGTGGGAGTGAAGCACAACTCTATTTATACTCAAGCATTTTCTCCTTAAGCCAGCCTCACATGCTATTATTTCTTTTTAACAGAAAGCAATTTCACTAAGTGAAGCTTTAAGTTTGCCTGCTGTTCACACTGGTTTTCTGGGCTTAGTTGGCAAATTGTATTCTTCAAGGAGCTTTGCCCGGTGCAGCTCACTACCCAAAGAATTCCAAGAAGCACTTGAACTTAACTTCAAGATCCTGGTTCCCTAGGAATGGGGCCAAGGGATTTTTCAAGGCAGTGGCCTGGGAGGTTATCCTTTTGCTGTGTTTGGGAACAGAGAAATTAAAGTTCTGCACTTGGTTTTGAAATTTATCTTTCTTGTCCAGTCAACAAAAGATTTGCATGTGCTGTTCAAGACTGTGCTAGGTGTCATGAGCTGTTGCTCGCAGTCTTGTAGGGAATTAACACCATTCACAAATAAGTAGAATTCAAGGTGATCAGTGGCCCAGATGTGGCACTGACAAGTTGCGGGGCGGGGGGCGGTGGTCACAGATTTCAGTAAGGGGCATGTTAAATGTAGTGATCAGTCTCTATGTTAGATTATCCCAGGGTGACAAGAGGATCCAGGGCTTTAGCATCACTTTCATTTCTTCTTCTCTCTTTTTTATTTTTATTTTTTGAGTATCTACAATGTTCTGGGCATTGTTCTAGTCCTAGGGATTCAGATGAAGTCCCTGTCTCCAGGGCTGTCACATCCTAGTGGTGGAGACAGATGGTTAACAAAGAAGTATGTGCTATGTCTGAAAGGAAACAAGGCAGATAAGGGGTTAGAGAGAGATGAACTGGGGAGGTAGTAGCCAGGTTAGATTGGGAGGTCAGGGAAGGCTTCTCTGCAATGATGACATGTTACATTTGAGCAAATCTCTGAGTAAGATTAAGAAACAAGCATGTGGGTATCTGGGACTTGGAGGAAGAGTACTCCAGGGGAAAAAAAATAGCAGTGCAGAGGCCTGGGGCTAGGACTATTTTCGGGAAGGCATGGAGGCAAGTATGGCTAGTGGGCAGTGAGGCTGGAAAGGTAACCAAGGGCCAACTCTGAATTACAAGTGAAATTTATTTTTAGATTATTGAAAGCTTTTAAGCAAAAGAGGGAACTCTGGCAGGAATGTTTTTAACGGATCCCTCCGGATGCTTTGTGGAGAACTGAGCAATGGGAGCAGGCAAGGAGACTGTTTAGAAGGGGTGTGTAGTTTAGATAAGAGGTGGTGACTTGAACCAGGTGGTCGGAGAGGAGAGAAGTGGTAACATGCCACTTAGGATATGTGTCTATTGCTGATAATTGGATTGTTGGTAAGAGAAAAAGAAGAGGCAACAACCGCCCTAAGGTATTCGATCTTAAGCCTATGGAAAATGCCACTTCCTTCCATGTGCCCTCCCCCTTTTTAAAATAAAAGGCTTTATTAAGATGTAATTCATCCACCATGCAACTCACCCATTTAAAGTATACAATTTATTGGTTTTGCGAATATTCACAGTTGTGTAACCATCACCACAATCAATTTTAAAACATTTTCATCCCCCCCAAAAGTATCCATTAGCAAGCCAGTCCCAGTTTCCTCCCAACTGCACAGCCCTGGGCAACCACTAATCTACTTTCCGTCTCTTCTGTCTACATCTGGTTCTTTTAGGGTCTCAGAATCCCACTTTTCTTATCTGTAGCTTCACAGGGTGATTGTTCGTTTTAAAAGAGAACATAAAAACATGAGAGCGTGCCTAATGGGCCAAGTAGACTGACCTTGGCCTTACTTAGGTAAGTGCTCCGGAATGCCAACCCTTCCCCACTGTGCTCTCAGTTTGGCAGCATGGACATTGGTGAAGAGCATGGGCACTGGACCCAGACTGCTGAGCTGTGAATTCTGAACTCACCATTTACTAGTTTGTGATTATGGCAAAGTTTCTTATCCTCCCTGAGGCCTCAGAATCCTCAACACTCAAAGAGGGACCATAGCAAGTACTTCCCAAGTTGCCATGAGTCCAGATGTGTGGAGCACTGGGATCAGCACCTGGTATATAGCAAGTGCTCAGTGAACGGTGATTGTTGGCGTGCTGTTACCATTATTTGTCAGGAGTCTTCCAGGCGCGTGGTGGCTCCCAACTTCAAGGCCAGGAATAGACATTTCTGAATCCAGGTGGTTGCAGGGGTAGTGGAGTTAGAGACCATGGATTTATTTTTAGTGTCGTCCTCTTACTGGATCTATACTTTTGCAAAAGTCACTTGTTCCCTCTAAACTTCAAGTTGCTCATGTGTAAAGTGGGAGTTAAAGTCAATCTTATTTCATGGGGCTGTGGAGGATTCAGTGACCTACTGAGCACCTGTTTGCCAGGCACTGTTTTGAACACACCACGAAAAAAAAACCTTGCTCTCCTACAGCTTGTGTAGAGCTGGTGGAGACAGAAAGTAAATAAGCATAAGGAACATAATAAATAAAAAATACATAAGAATATATGTAAAGCACCTGGTGCCTGTCATGTGGCAAGTACTTACTTCATAAACGGTAGCTGTTATGATTATTATGTGGAAGCACTTTGTAAAGCTGGACAGCACAGCACAGAGGTAGGTCTCTAGGTCACTGACAGTTGAGCATGTTGCCTTCATTTAAGCCCTACCTCATTTCTGCGCAATTAAATTTCACTTAGCCTCCAAGGCCCCTTTAACATTGCCTGGTTGAAATCTTTGCATCTTGTGGTTAGAGCTTTATTCTTTCCTCCCTTCAGCTGGTATTTACTGAAGGCCACTTTGGGCTGGGAGTTCTGCTGGATCCTGGGGCTATTAAGCTGAAAAAAACCCAGGATGGGTATTTTCAAGAAAATGAATGGAGGGAGCCCAGGATACTTTGGGAACCTCCAGGCCAGGAAGATGAAAGCCAGACTGTGAATGAGCCTGGCTGCCTTGGTTTTATTCTGCCAGGGGACATCCTGGAAGATTTTCATGCGGGTGATAAAGGTAGCAGAAAAACTAAGACTTCATAACATTCTTGTTTAAATACTACATGGTAAAAGTAAACCTTTGCATTATGGTCAAATGCATAATTTACATTTAAGCATTACACTCAAATCAGAGAGCTACAAGATGGAGATATAAGGACATGTAGGGGAGCAAAGACCTTGGGGCAAATAATGTCTCAGGGTGAAGACAATATGCCACTAGATCAGCAGGAAATTTGGCAAAATGGAGGAGGGAGTTTTGGAGCTGGATAAACCTAGGTTAGCACTTATTACCTGAAGCAAGCTCTCGCACTTTGGTGGGAGGGTTAATACAGACCCTGTTACTTTCAGAGTTGCTGAAAGGATTAAAGAAAACACCCATCAAGTACCTGGCACTTAATAGGCACTCAATAAAAGGTATATATTAAATATTGATAGCAATATTAATTATTAGTAACAGTGCAGCATTATGGAAAGAGCTCTTTGTGTCAGCCAGAACCGTATTCAAATGGTGATACATCCAGTGCAATTTCCTTAACCTTTCTGAGCCTTGGATTGTCTCCTTTCCCGTAAAATGAATGAATGAACAATACCATCCTTGTAGGGTTGAAGTAGGGAATAGGATAATAAAGTTTCTAGTCTGTATAAAAGGTGTTCGATTAAGTGCTATTTTAAAATCAAAAGACAGCTTTATTGAGTATTCTGATTACGAAAATTATGTATTCTGATGGTAAAACATTCAAACAATACAGAAAAATTTAAAATCATTAAAATCACTGGAAATTTCATTACCCATAGCTGATGACCAATCTTTTCTTAATCTCTCTATGCAAACATTTTTAGTTTGACCTTCATAATATACATGGGTTCACGGTACACACCTGTCCTGTTTTCACTCAACAATATGTCATGGACATAGTGTAGTTAATAAATATAGATTTATACTATTGTTTTAATGGTTTTCTAGTAATCCGTGGTATGGAATACCAGAATTTAACACTACTGGTGGTCATTGAAGTCATTTCCAGATTTTTACTATTTTGTACAATGCTGTATGAAGCAACCTTGTACATGGGTCATTATTCACTTGTTTAATTTCCTCCCTGGGATAAATTGCTGTAAATGAATTACTAAAGAGTTTTCCCATTATAATTTTGTTACATATTACTAAACTGCCTTTCAAAATGACTATGAATTTTCACTCCCACCAATAGTTTGAGTTGTGCCTGTTTGCCAATCTTTTTAACCTTTGCCAGCCTGATCTATTGAAAAGTGGCATCTCAATTTTGTTTTTATCTATAGTTCCAGGATTACCCAGGAGGTTGAAAATCTTTTCAGGTATTTATTTCCATTTGTGTTTTTTCTTTTGTTAATTGCCTGTTCAGGTCATTGTTATTTGACCATTTTTTCTATTGAGGTGTTTCTTACTGACTTTTAAGATCTCTTGTTAGGAATCTTAACTCTTTTTCATACAAATGACAAATATTTCCTCCACTTTGTTTTTAACCTTTTGTGTATTTTGTTGCCACATATTAATTTTTAATTTTATGTAGTCAAATCTACTGATTTTACTTGGAGTTTTTTTTCAACTGTTATAACATGTTTAGAAAGACTTTCGGTTCCAGAATTATAAAAATATTCACTCATTTTTTATTCCAAAATTTGTTTATCACATATAAATCTTCGATCTAGGTGGAATTTAGATTTAAGGAAGGAAGTGGCTCTTCACCTTAATTTTTCTCCAAAGAGCTTCCTAGTGGTCTTGTTCTGTTATCGACTTCCATCTTTTTTCTAATGTGAAATGTTACCTTTATTGTGCCCTACAATTCCTTATATTCTTGGCTCTATTTCTATATTCTCTAAAGTTTAATATGTTTGTTTGTTCCTTTGTCACAATGGAGTGTTTTAGTTGGTGTAGCTACCTAATGCATTTTAATATCTAGGAGAACAAGTCCCAACACAATAATATTAAAACTTTTCTCTGCAATAGGATGGAATAGTTAAATTCAGAGCTTAGGTTCATTCAACCAGCTTGAGCTTTAATTCCAGGTCAGCCACTCACTAGCTGTGTAATCTTGGGCAAGTTATTTTTTTCTCTCTGAATCTCTTGTTTCCTTGTCTGTATAACGTTAATAGTAACAGTATCTATCTTATGGTGTTTTTGTGAAGATGAGATGAAATGATACATAGCAAGTCCTTGAGACAAGGTCTGGCATATGGAAAGTGGTCAGTAAATGTTAGGTTATGAAAATGATGTTTTTCCAGTTGAATTTAGGATCATTTTGACAATAAAGCCTCACTGGGATCTCCATTGGTATGACATTTACTTGATAGGCTAATTTGGGGATAATTAATATCCACGTGTTATAGGATCTTCCAGTCTAAGAGAAGCTATGATCTTTATTGGTTCAAGATTTCATGCTCCTTGGTAGAGTTTACAGTTTTCTTAGTGTAAGATGTGCACATTTTATGTTAACTTTATTTACAGAGATTTTTGTTATTATTATTGTGAATGGGATCCTTTATTCCCCGTTATTTTCAAATGGGATTATTATTAGTACATAAGAAAGTTATTCACTTTTTAAAATTGAAATATAATTGACATATAACATTTGTATTAGTTTTAGGTGTACAATATGATTCAGTATTTGCATATATTGCACAATAATCAGCATACACAGTAAGTCCAATTAACATCTATCACTACATATAGTTACAATTTTATTCTTGTGATGAGAACTTTTAAGATCCATTCTCTTAGCAACTTTCAAATATACAATACAGTATTATTTACTAAAGTCACCATGCTGTACATGACATCCCCAGGACTTATCAATGGAAATTCCTACCTTTTGACCACCTTTATGCATTTTGTCCACCTCTCCATCCCCTGCCTCTGGCAACCACCAATCTGTTCTCTGTATCTAGTTACTAATTTTTTATGTTTTTAATGTTTATTTTACACCCAAAGTAGCTGTAATTGTTGAGTTGAGAAATGATTTCTCCCCTCCTTAGTGTCAGCTTTGAGACACGCCCTTCTCTTAGCTCCAAGAGTACCCCAGACTTCTATCGCTATTGCACCACAATGGCTCACCATCTTTTGAAATCCATCTATAGCCTGATGCTGTATTACTGTTTTCTGGGCTAGAGGAGGCTCTATCTAGCGAATAGGCCTGCAGTCCTTTACCTCATCTGGCCGACAGTCTAATTTGGGAGCAGACATAGAAGGAAGTCATCACCAATGACGAGAATGAATCATATTTTTTCTTATTATATTTTGAAGGAAGCATTGGGTGCCATGGGAGTGTAAAGGACTTAATGAGAATAAGGCAGCAGATAATGTCTTGCCGAGGAAATATTCAAGGAGGCCTTGAGAATAACTCTGCACCCCTGGCTTCTCTCCCTCCACTGCAGACCGACCATTAAGCAGACGAAGAGCAAGTAAGTGCTCTGTGTCAGGCCCTCTGCTGTTGGATCTGGAGCCACAGGGTTGGGTAAAAGCCAGTATCTGAGCTCAAATTAGAGCTATGTCAATTCCTGGTTGTTACAGGAGGCAATCAAAACTCCTTCCTGTGGGATCTACCTCCTGTCCTTTCCCATCTAGCCCTACCCCTGAGGCCTCAGCTGACCTTTCTGAACTTTTCTTCTGTTCCTGCCCCCACTGGACTGTTGGTCCCTACCCAGCTGAACATACTTGCACTTTCACACACATATGGAGGCTACCACCCTCTTTTGCTTCCTCTTCCCTCATACTCACTGTCACTTTAACTCAGAATTCCTGAGCCACTCCTCTTTCCACTGGGCCTTCAGGGCCCAGCTAAAGTATCACCACTTCTATGAAGTCTGCCCTTCCAGCATTTGTTACTGTTTCCTTGCCCAAAATCAACCATAGGTCATAAGAAAGTGTACAGTTATTTGTTTCCCAGTCTATGACCCCATTAGGCCAGAGGGCCCTCAGTGACCTTGTCTTTATTTCTTTGGTGGGACTTAACCCAATAGATCACTTAGGGATTGCAATTAAAATGGTGTCAGAAATGTGACTTAATAATTTAAGGGGTAGGGTGCAGAAGGAGGATGAAGGGGTAAAGATTACTTAGCTTAGAGCAGTGGTTCAGAACCCATGGCTCCAAGGAGGCAGAATAGTAAGGTGGCTACGAGTGTGAGACATGTGCAAAGCTGGGTTATGTGGGTTTGATTCCTGGCTCTGGCATATACTATTAGCTCCACAAGCTGGGACAAGTGGTTTTATTTCCCTGGGCCCCAAGAGAAAAAAAGGGACTACTACTGTTGTTACTTCTCCTACTGTAAATTGGCTTTAAAGGGCCTGGGCATACCCTGAAATGTTATAAAGAATTTTGTATAAATAGGTGTAAGCAAGGTTTTTCTGGAAAAAGCATTATTGCTTTTTAACAAATTTCATAAAATGTAAGAACCACCCAGAAGGGAGGCACTCTGCCTTTCTTAGTTATCTACTGCTGTGTAAAAAATTGCCTCAAAACGTAGGGACTTAAAACAATAAACACTACCTCACACAGTTACTGTGGATCAGGAATCCAGGAATGGCATATTTGAGTGATTCTGGCTTTGGGTCTTTCATGAGGTTGTAGTCAAGACATTGGCCAGGGCTGAAGTCATTTGAAAGCTTGTTTGGGGCTACTGCCATGTGGACCTCTCCATAAGACTGTTTGAGTGTCCTCATAACATGGTGGCTGGATGCCCCCAGAGCGTGTGATCCACAGGACAAAGCAGAAGCTGCGCTGTCTTCCATGACTTAGCCCCAGAAACCACATATGATCATTTCCATAGCATCTATGGGTCCCACAGTTCAGCCCAATTTAGAGTGGGAGGGGACTAGAAAGGACGTGAATATCTGGGCTCGTTTTGGAAGCCGGCTCCCACAGTGCCTCAGAAAAAAATTTAGAATGAGTTTGGGTTTAAATTTTGATGCCAGCAACTACTAAGTGTGTGATCTTGGGTGAGTTTCTTCACTTTACTGGCCCTGCCAGTTTTCTCACTCCCCTGCCTTGGTGGTTGTGATATTCAAGATATTCAAGAGTTAAAGCCTGTGAAAGCCCTCAACTTCATGTTCAAACATTAACAATTATTAAAGAGGAGGATGGAGAAAAGCCATTTGGGGCAGGGTATAAATTTATATTTTCCTAATAACCCATCACCAATCTCATCACATTAGCACCACCACTTTTAGAATTTTGGTGTTAAAATGCACTTTAAAGTTTCTTTTCCTTCTTCACAGAGAAAGAATAGAGAAAATGGCTTAAATTGAGGCCAGTAAGATTTATGGTAGATTTCAGTACACCTGTATCTCTGGCCTTAAGAGAGATTAAAAATTGGGGTAAGTCTACAACCATGCTACCTACCCTGAACAAGCCCGATCCCATCTGATCTCAGAAGCTAAGCAGGGTCAGGCCTGGTTAGTACTTGGATGGGAGACCACCAAGGAAGACCAGGTGCTGTAGGTGTAAAAAATAAATAAATAAATAAATAAAAATAAATAAAGTTAAAAAAAAATTGGTTTAAGTTCCTCAGTTAGGTCCTGAAATCTCTACCCAAAAACCTTAAAGAATCAGGCGGGGCTGTTATTTTCCACAATTTTGGCAAAAACTAGCTTAGATCAACTTTGAGGCCATTTTGGGGGAGTGCCACAAATCTGTTTAAGTAAAATGAAAACAATTTATTATTAAAGATGTTCTAACGCTGTGGAGCATTAAAATTTTTATCTTTTTCATCATAGTCATGAGTATGAGTAGCGCACTCATTCAAGATCTGGAAAATAAAGGCAAGTGTGAAGAAGTGAAAAATATTACATCTGCCACCTTAATCTACATGCTGTTTTGTGGGTGAACTGAAAAATTTTATCAATTAAAAAATGTAGTACTTTGTATAGAAAACAAAACAAAACAAAACAAAAATCGGCCATAGTCTTATAACCCAGAAATAACCATTATTAACATTTTGGTGGAGTAAAATGGAATTTAAACACCTTTTCAGCCTTGTGGGAGACTAAAAAACAGGAGTGGATTTAAATGATAGTGAATGGTGGGTTAGCTGAGTTAGAGCCACCTATCACTTAAGTAGGTACTGGGCCTAAAAACAACAGTGAGGTCATGAAGTCTCTATTTCTGAGCATCTTTACAACTTGCGCAGAAATGTTTGGGTGCAATCCTGCCTCAGTCTTTCCCAATTCTGCCTGCAAATTCCAAATACTGTTTAGGAAGCTCATTCAATGGGAAATTAGTCCTCAGGGATTTTGTCTAATAAATTATTGAGTGGGGTGTACGTGCCTACCACATGCCAGATGTTGGGGGTGTCATGATGAACCCGAGAAGATGCCAAAACAAGTGTTGAACACTTGAACCAGAAATACAAAGAAATGAAATGTGAGAGAGACCAACAGATACATATTTGTGGATCATCTGCTATGCTGGAAGTTTAGCAAATGTGATCTCATTTAATCATCTTAGACCTAGGGGAGGTAATTTGATCTCTCTGAACCTCATTTGAAAACGGGGACAGAGTTGTCGAGAGAGAACATTCTTTAGAGTGGCAAACTGTTCCAGGGCTTGGTTCACTGAAGTATAAAAATGAGGCACTTTTTACACTTCAGACACTAAACCTTCTCAGAGGCAGAGCTGGCATTTATTGAGTCTCCTGTGTACAAAATGCTTTACAAAGATCCCATTTAATCCCAGTTCCACCCTTTGAGTTTGTTATGTACCCTGTTGTCCAAATGATGGCACTAAGTCAATGAGAGGTTTCATAACTTGACCAAGGCCACACAGCTGGAGAATGA
The DNA here is from genome assembly GCF_000151845.1 of Pteropus vampyrus. Lineage (NCBI taxonomy): Eukaryota > Metazoa > Chordata > Mammalia > Chiroptera > Pteropodidae > Pteropus > Pteropus vampyrus. The sequence goes on from NW_011889169.1 coordinate 1,504,957, forward strand.
CTACAAGAAGACGAAGACTCAAACCCAGGCCTTCTTAAGTTCAAAGCCAGTGGCAATTATATTATCTCATAGTGAAGTTTGGGGGACTGGGGGGTATGTGTCCTGGGAATTCTTGGGTATCTGCTGGTGGTATTTGTTATTCAGATTCCTGAATGTGTCCTTTGCTTATAACTGCGCAGTTTGAAAACAGTGACTCATCCCCAAACAGGGCAGGGTTGAATATCAGTCCTGTTTATCTTACACTGCCCTGTGACACCTGTATTGACTTCAAAGATACTTTGTAATAGAAGCACTGTGATAAAAACAGAAAAACACACACCAAAAAATGTATAGGTTTGGTTTTTGGTGCTTCTGACAAGAGAATGAAACTCATGAGTCTCAATAACTTGAAAAAAATGACAGCTACTTAAGGTTTAAAGACTAAAGCCAATTTCCCAGCACATATCTTATACAGTCCTCTGAACATAATATCTTTTTACTCTTAACTATGATATCATTAATTTGTTTGATTCTGCAAGGGCAGTGACCTTGAAATTTTCACATCTGGATTCTCCCATGGCTTGACCCAACTGTAAGAGCTAGGCAGTAGTGGCTGCAAATTAAAAGGCGTTTTCCACTGTGCCTGTATTAGCTTTCTTTTGCTACTCTAAGTCGCCACAGATAGAGTGGCTTAAAACAACATCTATTTATATCTCACACTTTTTATGGGCCAGAAGTTGACCACTGAGTGTGGCTCAGTTGGTTCTCTACTTTGAATCTGATAAAGCTAAAATTGAGGTGTCAGCAGTATTGTGTTCCTTTCTGAGTGGGGGAGAACCTGCTTCCTGCTCATTCAGGTTGTCAAAATTCAGTTTCAGGAGGTTGTCGGACTGAGGTCCTGTTGTTTGTTGGCAGAGCTTGTTCTCAGCTTCTGAGGCTGCCTACGTTCCCTGGCTCATGGCCCCATTCAAAGCCAGCAACAGTGGGTTGAGTTCCTCTCAGGCTTGGAATCCGATTCTTCTCTTGCCTCATTTCCCCAAGGCATCTCTCTTGCCTTCCTCTTCTGCTTTTAAGGGTCCATATGATTACATTGGGCCCGCCCAGATAACCCAGGACAACCTCCCTATTTTAAGGTCCTTAAATCTATCTGCAAAGTCCCTTTCACCGTAGAATGTAACATATTCACAGGTTCTAAGGACTAGGCATAGTGTTGGGTGGGTTAGGGGAGGACATTATTCTGCCTACCACAGTGCCTGTACTAAACATGTAAATTTTAGAGAGTATCTTCTCTAATACTCCTTGGAGGTCAGAGTAGGGGTGGGTGAGTGAGGCACCTAAAGAAGAAAACACTTAAAGCAAGCCAATGACTTGTCAAAGGTTACTGTGTCAGCTATAATAAAAACGAAAACAAGACACTTTGTGAAAAATCAGGTCAAACAATTTTTTGGTGGTGGTGGCGGGAGGGGGTATGGTGGTAGGAGGAGGTTGTTCTTACGTTCCCCTTTTTGGGGTGAAGTTAGAAGGGGGAGAAATTTACAAACATGCCTTATTTCACCTTCCACAGTCTATTCACTTTGCAGGACTTTGTTTATTGGATGTGGAAGTCTGTGTGACCAGCACTGGAAGCAGGAGCCCTGAACTCTATGGCGTTGGGCAGCACAGTATCAGTCTTCTCTCAGCACTGGCTCACCTATGTGCTAACACCAAGGAGTGGAGGGTATGTTTCCTCACCCTGGGAAACCTTTAAAATGTAGCCATTGACCGGGGATCCCTAATTTTTAAGAGCTGGCCATTAATCCACTTTAGGACTGATTCTAGGAATGTTTCTGGACATTGATTCAACAAATACGAACAGAAAAACTATGAACCTCATTTCATCCTCTGCAACCAAGGCTCAAAGAAGCTAAGTACCACTGCCCATTGTCTCTTAGCTGGTACTAATTATTTAACACTTGCTCCATGCCATGAGCCAAATTATATGGATCTAATATCAAAGTCCCTTTTCATACCCTCTTCCAATCCGCCAGGTGTTTTATGTTAATTTCAACCCCCCCCAATAATGCTGTGAGGTATTAGGCTAATGTTGTAGATTAGAAAATTGAGGCTCAGAGAGGTTGAGCCCCTAGTTTTAGGCCAATAGCCAGGGAGTAGTTTATCCAGGATTCCAGTCTAGGTCTGTTTGACGCCAGAGCCTGTGTTCTTTCCAGGGTACTGCCTCGAAAAAGGCCTCGGGTGCATTCTGTTTAGTATGGCCTACAAATCCAAGTTCTTTTAAACTACCCGTCAACATATCACCAAATTCACCAAGTGGTAAGAATGATCTAAGTTGCTAAGTGCAGCTTCTGCAAATACAACTTCTGCAAACGTAGCAGCATGAAAGCACAGGAGGAAATAGGGAACTGTCTAGGTCCATCAAATGTGGAATAACCGTTTTACCGGTATGAGTGTCTTTTTGTCTCATTATTATGCTGCAGTGAGTCATTTAGTGGAGGACCAAAAGGGAAAGTCCTGCCCCTAGTCACCTCAGAGAAGTGTCGGTGAGAACCGCTTACGCAGGGGTAGACAAAGTAGGCGCTGAGAGTGAAGCTATCAATTCTCGATCCCCACCCTCACCAATCTCGCCGTCCCGCGGTGAGAAGCCCCGAAGGGGTTAAACGCGGCTAGGGGGAGCCCAGCCACCGCCCCTTCCCAGCATCGTCTCCCAGAATGCCTCAAGCCGCCAGCCAGTTCCCGCACCTCGCGAGACATCGCCTCGTCCCTTCCCCGAATGACTGCCAGTTCTTCCTTACCAAGCTCTGTGTGAGGCGAAGGGAGGGGAGGGAGGAGAGGGAGGGGAGGGAGGAGAGGGAGGGGAGGGCGGAAAGGCGGATCGCAGGGCACACCGGGATGTGTGGTCCAAGCGTTTCACGCAGCCATATTCTTCCGGAGCGGGGGAGGCAAGAGAGGCATCCGGGACTACGATTCCCAGCAACCCTTTCGGTTTGTTTTTGTTCAAAAAAAAAACCCCACACTCCCCCTCCTCACTCTTCACACACACTCACACACACCCACAGCAGACGTTCACACACCCAAGCGCCGAAAGGAAAGCCGCTTCTCGCCTTCCCGCCCCGGCGCCTGTTCTGTCTTGGCCCCTTGGCAGAGCGGGAAAGAGGAGGCCGGAGCCGTGACCTCTGACCCCATGGTTATGCGGAGCCGCCGCATTCCTTAGCGATCGTGGGGCTGCTGCCGCCGCCGCTGCCGCCGTGGGCGACTGACGCAGCGCGGGCGCGTGGAGCCGCCGCCACCCCTCCCCCATCACCGCCCTC
>NW_011889169.1:1509425-1577939 GCF_000151845.1 Pteropus vampyrus
GGGGGGGGGGGGGTTGTGAATTTTTTGTTTTCAAAGTGTCAGAGGCCTTAAAAGTGAAATGTCTTCCTTTTGGATTCGCACCCTCAAAACTAAGACACTTCGAGACATGTCCTTATAAAATCTTGCTGATGGCAATAGTAACATGTTACGTTTCTCCCAGAGATGTCACTTCCTCAGAACTGTCACAGTGGGGTTATAGTGCAGATACCATTACTTGTCTCTTGATGCCCTGTAGTTTATATGTAATAGCTATAATTCACTTTTAATGAAGCTCAACCTTCTAATCTTTTACTGGAAAGTGAGTTCCTGCCTCAGAGGTGTTGTGCAAAAAGGTGAATATGTGTTGAAGGTTGTTACAAATCTGTGGTACACCTTTTTCTTTCTTGGAGCCTGTAAAACTCAGTTATTGGTTTGCAAGAACTAAAGCTGTTTTCGAAGTTCCTAAATATTTTCTGATTTAATCAAAATTGGAAGCTTTGGCTAGCTTTCAGGATCTCTTGGGAATTTCGGGATGTCTCCAGTGTTGCTTCACCTGGAAACAGATTATAGGCCTGAAGGAGAGTAAAGGAGAGCCAAAAGGATGTGCTCTCTTTCTCTTGAGGTTGAGTCTTGGGTGTTCATTGACATTCTCATCTGAGTTCCTGTTAACACAGGTGTTTATTGCTCTGGGCACTGAAAGGAAATTTGCTTGCCAGAGTTTTACTTATTAGAGCTAGGTGAAAGTACCTTTAAATTTTTTTATGTCCTGACAGAATTCTAAAGTCTATTTGTCTCAATGCTATGTTGGCTTTTACTGGTTGAAAGACTAGGAATTTGGGGTCCGCTATTTTGTTAAGCCTCTTTAGGTTCTTGAATTAACTGTGATCTGAACTTCAGTATACAGGTTGCTATTTGTTATTTGCTCAACTTCATGCCGGATTATCTGAGTAAGTTTTCTTTTTCTTCTATGGCTCTTAATTTAAAAAATAGAAATACAAATTGAAATTACTTTGTGGTGCACTTAAAAATGTTAGAAGACTCGTGGGAATATGGTATGTAGATTTGCATATCTTTTATTGTTTTTAGTTTTAGAATTTTCGTTGGGGTGAGGGACTTTTAGAGTCTTCTCCCCATTTAAAAAATTGCTGTAACAAACTGAGTGCTGGACAGTTTGAGAGCTTATCACTGTACAGAGAGAAGCTTGACTAGAGTGAGCTGAAATGAGAGGGCACTAGATTAGATCTAAATACTCTTTGGACAGGTGAATTTGAGGTGTTTGCCATGGCAATCAGATGCACTTGCTTGTCGGCATTTCATATTGTTTTTAACCTTGCTCAAACTGGTGGCTAGAGTGATAACTTGAGAACCCTTTTAAAAAGTTTTTTGGTAGGAAAGAAGAGACTTCTGGAGAATTTCAGCATAGTATGCCCCAGGAAATTGATTTTTGTAGATGTTATTTATGTTGTTGAGAAGTAGATATTATATCAAATATTTTGTAGTATTGTCTTTTCTAGATGTAAGAGGTAGATTTTAGAGGGTCGAAGGGGTGTAAATGCTTCTGTTTGTTAGGAACAATTTGGGAAAAATAGCCAGGGGGATTTTCCTTTAAATTGAATGCCCTTAAATGGATTCTCCTTGGCTTTGAGAAACTCTTTATTGCACAGCTTTATCTTTCACTTTGATTCATGACTGACCATTCTTACATCAAACATTTTTTTCCCTTTGAAGTAGAGGAAGAGATACTTTTTTTTCCTTTTCTTTAAAGTGCCATCTAGAAAGACAGACTAGGAATAGAACACTGCTGAATTGTTCTTATACTAAAAGCTGAAAACATATACAGTTTTAATAAGTGAATACTTTGTATCTTTTAATGTAACTTGCCTTTAGAGATTTTGTTTCCTCTGTCTTAGATTCTCAGGCTCTTCCTGACTGTTGTTTAAAATAATTGGTAACTAGTTTTTTAGAGTCATGCTTCTTAAAGTTATGCTGCAAAAATTCATTAAGCTCAGCTCACAGTATCAAATAAATGATATCTGTGGCAGCGAACATTAGTAGCTTGTCCCAGAGTTTGTTGCGAGATTTTTCAAGTTAACACTGTCTAACTTGGTACTTAGGTTCTTGGAATACAGAGATGGGTAAGATTTGCCCTTTAGGTTATGGTCTTCTGGGGATGGGGAAGGTCCAGGCACATGAACAGAATTTTATCACAGGCATGATAAGTGCCATCAGAGATGTATAAATGGTAAATTGACATCCTGGTTCCTGCTTATTGTCCTGCTTATTATAATTTTGAACACTTCCTCCTTTCACTCTCAAGTGTCCTGCTTTGGAAGGTAAATTATATGTGTTGTAAAACTATGGGGACACTGAAAAGACAATTTACCTCTTCCTGGCAGAGATCAGAGAAGGCTTCCTGGAGGAAGGTGATTTCCGAACTGAATTTTGAAGGGCGAGGAGGAGTTAGGCCCATCACAGGATGTGAGCAGGAGCTAGTGACAAGAAATAGCAGGTGTGTGTGTGTGTGTGTGTGTGTGTGTTTGCAGGGTGGAGAATTGGGTAGAACTACATGTAGTTATTGGAACATAAAGTTTGTGGCAGTATTAAGTAGAGAGGCACAGATCAGATTGTGAGGGCCTTGTATGCCAAGCCAGTAGGTACTTATTTTGTGCCAGGCACTGTAGGCGTTTACATTATCTCTAACCTGTAAAACAACTCTGAGAGGAAGGCATCAGTATCTTTCCTTCACAGATGAGGGAACCTAGGCTCAGATTGGGTAGGTTACTTGCCCAAGTTTAGAAGGCCAGAATTTGACTCCTGGTCTGTCTGGTTCTAAAGCCTGTGTTTTTCTGGTGGGCCAAGATTCAGCTTTTGCTGTATGTGATTAGGCTGCTGTTGAAGGATTTTAAAGCAGGAAAGTGATGAGGGCCTGTTTCTTTTGTTGGGTTGACCTCAGGGTATAGCAGGTAAGTTCTGCGAGAGCAGAGATTTGTTTTGTATACTGATGATTTCCTAGACTGGTTCCTGGCACACAGTATTCATAAATTTGTTCAATGAAGGGTGGCAACAGAGTAAGAATGGATTTGAGGAAAGCAGGGCTGGTTGCAGGGATCTTAGTGTCTGTTGCGTTGGGTCAGGTAAGAAACTGGGAACTGGGGGACAGGTGAGTGAAAGATGACGCATAGGTTTCTGTATTAGGTGATTAGATAGGCTGCCGACCAATAGAGGGAATATTGGAAGAAAAGGGGAGATGAAGTAGAGTAGACGATCAGAGGGGGATGGCCAGTGCAGAACTGAATATCTGAGTCTGAATCTTGGGGAGAAATCCAGGCTAGGGGTAGAGATTTGGTAGTTATCAGAATTTAGGTAGTAGTTGAAACTGTGAGACATGGTGTTACCGAAGGAGAATGTGAAAATTGAAAAGAGAAGCTAAGAATGGGATCATGGTAAATAAGGGTTTTATTTTAGCACTTCTCCAAAATTTGACTTCCTTTTGTTCTAAGGGCTCATGTTCTACAGCGAGAGCCTTCAGCAGCCATCCTGTCAGACTTCTTGCTTTATGTTTTATTTGTGACAGAGCAGTACTTACTTAGTTGTTACTGTTGTGAAATGACTTTAAGATGTTAGTAGTTTGGAGTAACCTCAGCACTTGCACAGATAGAGTCAGTACAAAGATACTGACAGTCTGACCTTTTCCTCCCTAAGAAGGATAACATTTCTAAAACAACTCAACCTCTTAAAATCAGAACCGCAGTTGCTCAGTAAGAAACTACTGCCATAACTTAGTTGTAGATGATGCTAACATAAATGGGATGTTCTGTTTCTCATTATTTTACTTGCAGTAATCATGTAGAATCAGTGTCATGTTGCCAAATGGCAAAATGTGCTGTGGCAGTTAACACCAGAATTTCACAATATAGTGGCAAAAATCATCATTTAACAATATGAGTACTAATCAGTCTTCCTTGAGAAAGAAATCTGAATGCATTTCTGACTTACAAATTACTGTGTAGAACTATGTATTCTGTGGTTTAGTTATATTAATATCAAGTTAAGCAGTAAGCAGGGTTGCTAAGGCCCCATATACCATAACACATATGCTAAGAAGATGTATGTTTTTAGCGTTGAGCATTAGAATATTTTAGCTAATTACAGTCACTTTTAGCATTTTGGTTTCCAAAGTAATTTTAACTGGAAAATACATTGTCAGCAGTGATACCTCAGCAGAACTGGAGCACGTGACATAGGTTGATGGATATAAATGGAAATTGCACACTGAAATCAGAACATTTATATTTCTTCAGGTACTAGAAAACTACTCAGATGCTCCAATGACACCAAAACAGATTCTGCAGGTTATAGAAGCAGAAGGACTAAAGGAAATGAGGTTTGTATTGTTTTTGTTGCTTAGCATGAGGGTTTCATAGGATGTGTGTCTTTCCATAGTTATGTAGTGATATAAGTCTACATATACATATATATGTGCTTCTGTGTCTGGTGGTAGTGTGAAACTATCTCCCAGGTTGTGTGTCCTCAGAGTGGAAGATGGGAGTGGGTGAACATCCATTTGTTTTCATCAGAGGTCCAGCGGCTTTCCCGTACTTGCTCTTCCTTAAATCTTGACTTGGAGCTTGTTTTTTGTGTAGGAATCGGCACATTTTCTCTTGTACTCTGTTTTATAAGTTTCATTAATAGAGTAGGGCAGACTCTGATAGGCTCTAACAGGTCTAAAACTACCCTTCTCTCTGTACTGTATTTCTGAAGTCCTTTGTTTTAGGATCAAAGAAGGGTGGTCTCATCACCATAAAACCCACTGGCTTTCCCCCCCCCCTACAGATTCTAGCCATTCATGATATGGATATAGTAAATTTTGAGATGACCTTAATTTTGTTACCCTATGATATAGTTTGCCTAAAGAAGCAACAAGTTAGAAACACAAAGGAATTGCAGGCATGAAAAACAGTGACTGCCCTTAATCCTTTTCTTTCCTCACCCATACTTTTTCTTTCTTTCTTTCTCTTTCTTTCCCTTTCCTTTCCTTTTTCCTTTCCTTTCCTTTCCTTTCCTTTCCTTTCCTTTCCTTTCCTTTCCTTTCCTTTCCTTTTTCCTTTTTCCTTTTTCCTTGAGGGGAGCTCAACACAGTCTCTTCCTGGGACTCAGAACAGACAGCGTATGTTTTTACAGATTAAGCTCTAGCTGCTTGGAATTGACCTTTTAGGGTCAAAACGTACTCACTTTCCAGTTGTCAGTTCAAACATTCTCAAGGTAACATTCTGTGGGGAGGGAAGATCAGGATTGTCTAGGTCACTTTTGTTTAAATAGTACCTATGCTCTGTGTAGTGTTTTAATTGTGCTTTATTTTTGTTTTTATGGGCTATTTCCCATCATGCTGCTGTCTGCACTGCTGTTGGACCACTATGCCTATAGAAGGTAAATTAGTCCCTTTGGGACAGATGGAATTAAGAACCTTAACTTGTTTCTGCTTCTTGCTCTTATAGGAATTCTGAAGCAGTCATGGTGGCTCGTGATGAGTGAGCAGCTCTGTAATTTGTAGACAGGGGTATAGTGTGTAGGAGTTACACTGTTTGCAGAAAGATTATACCAGCATGCTGTTCCTCCTTCTAGCAGAGATGTTAGCACACCCACTTGATACTCCAGATTCTGCACAAGGTTTCTTTTAGAGATTGGTTCTTGCTGAAATTTTTTTTTAGCATCCTGTGTGTTCCAAGCAGAATAAGTAATAGAGTTTTTTTAATGACTCTTTTAGACTTAGAAATTATTTTTAACATTCTGCATAAATTAGGGCCTCTAGTTCTGAAAAATGCCAAGAGGTTTTACTTAAGATATATATTTTTTAACATACTGGGGAGAGGGAAGAGAAGGTACACAGGTGAACACTACCATTAAGCATGCTAGTGCCAAACGTTAATAATGGTCAGTTGTCTGTATTTTTGACAGCTTTTCTATTTTAAGATTCAGTAAGTAGCCTCTAATTCACTGAGTTGTCATTGTTTTTCAACCTGCTTTTGTAGCAGGGATCATGAAATAACTTAATATACCATCTTTTTTTGAGCATTATTGGGCACTAAATCCATTTGACTTACTTTTCTTTTTATATTCAAATTTAAGTGATTGCTCCTGGGTAGATTTAGAATAAAACCCATCTTTACCCCTTACACACAGAGAGAAAGCAAATGAAACATGATTCTTTTGTGTGCTTATTAGAAAATATTTAACTGGGAACAAAAAAGCTATGCTTGTTTTCTTGGGGGGGCACCATTGATTCTGTGGTCTTTGTGTTGATCATGTTATATGTGGCAGTTTCTGAGCATAATATAGAGGTTGAACTATAGAAGCTAGGAAACTTGGTTTTATTTTTAATTAATATTAAATTTTAATTTAAGAACTATAAAAATATTGGGTAGTGTTTTTTCAAAACTCCTAAGTGACTTTGAAAAATGTGTAGTTTTTCTAAATTTCTTGAGAGAGTGATTCATTGTATCAAAAGGCACTAGATAAGTGTCAAGTATGGCTCAGGTGTATCACAAAACGTGTCTTATCCCAGAGTATACTGGGTGTGATGTGAATTTCATCTGTTATCTTTTGCTACTTTCAAAGTGGAATTGTTGTTGTGCGATTCTTGCTCTGCTTTTTCTTGATTTAGAAATTAGTTGGAGGGTATTAGATCTTTGAGTAAGTAAGCATATGGATTTGTGTGACCCTCACCCACCCTTGTGTTTTTTACAGTGGGACATCCCCTCTTGCGTGTCTCAATGCCATGCTACATTCCAATTCAAGAGGGGGAGAGGGGCTATTTTATAAACTGCCTGGCCGCATCAGTCTTTTCACACTCAAGGTAAGTACTATAAAGTCTGTTTTTGTGCAGTAGTTCTTAAGCTTTTAGTGTGTATAAGAATCACTTGGTAGGTCTGGAATGAGGCCATGAATTTGCATTTCTAATAAGCAGGCAGGTGATGCTGATGCTTTTGGTCCTAAATGGCCATTGACTGAGATGTTCTAGTGTGAACAGGGTATTAGGAATTATTTTAGTCATATTAGCTGTTGTGTCTATATCTAGCTGTTCCTTGTCTGTATCTTTGCAGATTGTATGCAGTAGAGGGATAAGTATATGTGGGGGTAATTGCAAATGTGCCTTAATTAGGATTTTGTAATGATATTGTGAAGGATAGATTTCTGGGCAGCTAAAGTAAGACCTACTCTGTGGAAAATAACTGAAATGTGAACATACTTGTGGAAATTCAAAAACTCATTAGCATTTACTAATTGATACTAATTATGAAGGAAGAGAACTTAAATCAGGTAGAGTTTATAATAAAGCTTTAATAGAGCTGAAATGAAAAGGCTAATTATTTTTCTACCATTTGTGGTATATATGGCTATCACTTAAAACCAGGAGTTGGCAAACTTTTTTTTGTAAAGGGCCAGATGATATTTTAGGTTTTGTGGACCATGTGATCTCTATCACAACTGTTCAGCTCTGCTGTTATAGCAGGAAAGTAGCTATAGACAATGCACAAATGAACAGGCCTGGCTGTATTTCAATAAAACTTTATTTACAAGAATTGGCAGCGGGCCAAATTTGACTTGGGTGTGGTTTCCTTACTCCTGATTTAGACATAAGATGACCTCTTGATGGTGAGGAAACTGAAATATTGAGGCTGACCTTTATACTCTTCCAAAATGTAGTTATAAATTGTAATAGTCCATATGTAAACTTTTCTCTTTTAGTTTTGTTTTCTTGATAGATTTGTTTTCTTTAATTCAAAATTAAACACTTAAGCAAATACCAGCTCTATAATCTGCAGTCACAAAACTTGGTCTTTATGTACACATCAAATGTATTTTACATTCCAATGTCTGTGCTGTTTTCTGTATTGTTTTTATTTCTATTATTTTGAACCTTTTTTTGTTGTTGTTAAGAGGCAGCATAATGTAATGTCAGGAACTGAGCCTTGGGAGAGACAAAGCCCTGAGTTCAAAACATAGCTTTGTAACGGGGTAGGGGTATTGAGGTGGAGGTGATTTTAACCCTTTATGGTGGTGTATGCATTCCTAACACAGAGTCAGTTCTTAAGAAATGGTAGCTTTTATAGTATTTCTTTAGATTCCTCAACCTTAATTGCTTGTTAATAGCATTTTTCTATTTATGTTGTTATATATAATGTAATTATATGTAATTATGTATAATTATAATCATCTGCATTATGTATGTTAGAAATGTGCTTGTTAATGGCATACTTCTATTTTAAGAGAGAGGAGAAATAACCTTTTTATATGAACACCTTGAGGGTAGGAACTGAGTTTTGTCTTTGTAATTTGGCTATGGGCAAAATTCTTGGCATAGTCCATGCTTAATAAATATTTGAAGTGAATTAAATTTCTTCGTTTTAACTTTAATATATCTTAGTAAACTCTATTGTATGAATCTGCTGTAAGCTTGATAGTATTGTTAGTCTGTAGCCCTGTCTGAGATGCATTGATTGAAGATGTGCTCAGCGGGTCCTCTCATCTGCCTTTGGCTTTATGTTGGTTAGTCTTCTTAGCATGTTGCTTGTTGGAGTTGCACATCACCTCTCTGATATTCTTTGTGCTCTTTTTGGGTTAATGGTTTGCTTGTCTGTTTCCCCCAGTAAGACTGTAAACTCTTTGAGGGCAGTCTTATTTTATTTACATCGGTATCCACCAAAGTTACTGTGCAAAGTAGCCTTCAGTAAGTGCATATTTCATGAATGAATTAGTGCGTGATGGTTACATTCTGGTACTTAATTATCCTTTTGACATTTGGTGATAAATACGGCTCATAATCTTGGAACTATCCCTAGATTTGTCTCTGGCCTGTAGCTCATATGTCAGTCAGCTAAAATGAAAGGTGTTTACTGCTGTGGCTTTGGTAGAATTTTCATTTGATTAATTATCTGTATGTGTCTCCTAATTTTGACCTGTTTGCTGTTTGCTTTATTTAGTTAATATATTTGTCATGATGGTACATATAGACATACTTTATTCTTTTTAAAGAGTGTTGTAGAATTCTAGATTCTAGGTTATGAATGTGTGGTAATAGTCTCTTGTTAAATGCCTCATTATCACCACATTATCTCCCAGAAGTTGTGCAGGCATTTTACTTTATTATTATTTAGGAATGGATAAGAAAGGATATAGAAAATCTGAACCACGTGATTACCGTCACAGTCATCTGAGAACTCGTATCTATCCAGTAAACACTCAAGTTCAAAGAGGTGCTAAGTACAATTTTTTTAATCCTCCATTTTTTTGTTTTGAAAAGATTTCAAAGCTATGGAAAAATCGAAGGAGTACTGTGTACACCCCAGCCGTCTAGCTTTCTTAAAATTGTTACAAGTTTGTCACATTTGCTTTGTTCTTCTCTACATATATATGCTTTTTTTTTTCAGAACCATTTGAAACTGTTAACTAGAACTAGTACTTCACCCCTAAATAATTTAGAATGTATGTATTTAATTAAATACAATTTTATTTCTCTATTACAGTTGAGATACAATATTATGTTAGTTTCAGGAATACACCATAGTGATTAGATATTTATATAACTTATGAGATGATCACCTTGATAAATGTAGTACCTATTTGACACCATACCTAGTTATTACTAGAATGTGTGTCTTCAGAGCAAGGACATTATCCTACATAACCATAATATCACTATCACATTCAAGAAAAATAGTCCATATTCAGATTTTTCTAATTCCAAAAATATTCTTTATTGCTTATTTTTTTAGCTCCAGCATTGTCAAGAATTATTCATTACATTTGGTTTTCTTGTCTCTTTAATCTCTTTTAATGTAGAACACTTCCCTTGCCTTGTTTTATCTTTCATGTCATTGATATTTTTGAACAATCCAGGTCAATTGTCTTGTAGAATTAAATGTATTTTTAAAGGCTAATAAAAGCATAGAAGCCTTGGTTATTTCCAGACTCCTTTATGTTTATACTGCCAGAACATGTCTACTGTTCCAGATTGTAGTCTAGAGCCACTCAGCAGTGACAGATGGAAGTGATGGGATATTTTGTATAGTGGTCTACTTGAGAGTCAGGATATTGCCTGTAATAAGTGACAAGAAGACAGATTGTTTTACTCAACATTTCTCATTTTTCCTTTTGAAGGTGGTAGTGACATCTCTGAAATCCTGTGGCATTTTCTTTGCCTAAGTTTTCTCTCATGTGTTAAGGAATAAAGCATGTGCAAAATGGCTTGGTAGTTTTTCTCCTCCTTTCTTGGAAATCTCTTCTAGTGGGCCATCAAGGTCAAAGTTATATTTATCCATGTGGTTTTGCTACTTAGTTGAAAATAGGAGTTTTTGTGTGGCCTTGTCCATGATTCCCAAAGGTTTACTGATAAGCCGGTGTCTTTTTGAGCATGCCACAGGGTTCTTTCTCTGATAAAAGTTGTTCTGGGTAATGTAATGGTGTATTTGAAACTTTATATATAAATGCTTGCATCAGTCTGCAGAGCTAGTTTGCAGGCATGCTTGGAGGAAATCTATCCATGCTTTGAATTCTTGATTTGAATAGCTTTTCTTAAACTGTTCCTGAAATCAACTGTCAGTGTCCATCATTGCCTAGTTAGAGGTAGGATTTATGTCATTTTTTGCATTTGAGATTTGCTATCCTATAAAACCACTGTGAGCTTCTTTGTAGAGTTCTACATTTTTAGGATGTTCATGCCCAACTACTATGCCTTTGTCACTGTGGTTGTCACTGGTGAGTTTAACCTGGGTTAGCGAGTGGTCATTCCAGCACTTGCTGTCAGGTATAACTGCAGTCATCTGAACATTGTTCAGTTTTATTGTGGAATGATGCTCGAATTGAGATGTCCCTTAAGGCTATTTGCATTTTATTGTACCTCATGTGTCGATATAGCACTCAGCCTTCAGGGTCTTTTAATTCAATTAACAAACCCTATTGAATCTTTTTACTATATCGAATGGTTTTTTTTTTTTAAGTATAAAAAGCATCTTAGTGAAAAATAGATGGCTACACTTGAAGTATCCATCCATTAAAATCCACAGTTTGTAAATAAAGGAAGAAGCAATTGGAGAAAGAGGAGATAATTATTGCAGTCTCACAATGTTATTTATAGTTACTACAATTCATGTACAACTCCACACTTACAGCAATTTCTAAACTATACAGAGAACAAATGAAGTAGGCTAGATTTAGATACAGTAAAATTCTAGTCTGTCATTTATAAGGCAATGTCAGAATCCATTTTGATTTTTGATAGGTATATAGCAGGCAGAGTGAGTGGTCTTTTAAAAATGCAAATCGCAAAAAAAAAAAAAAAAAAAAAAGCAAATCGCATCATATCACTATCCTGCCTAGTCCCTGCCTACCTCTCTGATCTGCTCTCCTAGCCCTTTCCCATTGGTCATTAAACTTTAGCCACCTTGGCCTTCACTTTGTTTCTTAAACACCCCAAACTTGTGGTTCACCTCAGAGCCCTTGCACTAGTCCCTCTCCCTGGAACGCTGTACCTGGAAAGCTTTGTGGTAGCTTGTCATATGGTTCTCAGTCCAAAAATATTTTCTCAGTGAAGCTTTCTCTAACTACCAATATAATTCCACAACATTATGAAAGTTTTTGTTTCATAGCCCTATCTGTATCAGAAATCACCTTGTTTGGTTACTTGGTTATCCTTAGCCTCCCCACACTGGAATGCAAGTGCAAAGACTTTGTTTTCACTGTATTTCCTGGGTCTGGCATGTAATAGGTAATTAATAAATGTTGGCTGAATAAAAAATAGAAGATGGCATCATCAAAATCTTTAGCCAGCTAGTTCTTGTAATTCACCTTTCTTTTTATATCAGTTCTATTATAGAAAATGCATATTTTGGGTTTTTTCTTCTGCTCAGCAAGTCGACTTCTAAGGAACTCCCCCCACCCCCCTCCTTTTTTCATTGCCCTCTTTAGAGCAGTTATACATAAATCTGTGAAGGAATCTGCTGACACTAGAAATAAATTGTTCCCAAGCTATCATCATAATCTGGTTCCTCTTAATTGCCGAAGACAGAAACTGAGCCATTAGAAACAATTTAAGCATTTTAGGTATGTTTTAGATATCATGTTATTCCTTTTACAGTTTTAAACTTTGATCATCTTGCTTGTTAGAAAAAAGAATTTCTACTTATTTAGAATGGTAGTGATTTTTTTAGACAGTGTCTTTGGAGTCTGTTAGCCTTATCAAATAGATGATCTTTTTAATGCTTAGAGTCCTAGAATTTTAGTGGGGGAGGGTCTCTCAGATCATCTTAACTGAGCTTCTGACAGATTAAATGATTTATCTGTGAATATATATCTGTGTGACAAATGCATGTGGTCGAGTTGGGAGTAGAACCTAGAGCCTTACCTTTTGAGTTTGATATCTTTTCATTACGCCAATTTAGAATAGAATTTTTCTTCAGGTTTTGGTCACTTCATCTTGTGAAGCATCTTGTTTCTTGATATTTCTCAAAATGTCGGTTTTACTCTCCTTAATGAAAACTCTTATAATTGTTAAGCAAAAGTAGCTTTTCATATGCTTAGATGTGAATTCTTTAGTTATGGCTGGTTGGTTTGAATTTGTGCGCTCTGTATTAATTATATTGGGGCATTTCCGATCATAGCTTTTCTATGCTAGAGTGAGTAATACATGGTGGTAGTAAGAGCACTGGTCTCTAGGAGTCAGGGTTTGAATTCCAGCTTATTGAATATCTCTGTTTATACATCTTTTTCTAATATTCCCTATTCCTCCCACCTCTTAACTCTAATAAGGAGTTGAAATAGATAGATCATTTAAATACATCAGGTGTAAAACCCTTTTTTTCATGAAATGGGGCTGCAAAATAGAAATAGATGACTGTGAAACTCCTCTGGTTGAAACAAGCACGAGGGCCCAGCTTCTCCATCTCTGTGAGTTCTACCATCCTCACTCCATACCCTAAGCACCCAGGCATCTTTCCCAGACCCCGAAAGCTCTGTTGAAAATCTCCTAGAGTAAAAATTCAATAAAGATATTTCCTGTGCTCACATTCTAACATCTAGACTATTTTTTGTGAAAAGTACGGCAGCCTTTTTCTTTTTTTCCTTCCTGTTCTTTTGTGATGCATTTGGTATTTACTGGGACTGACTGTTTCATTACAAACCCTTCTCCACTCTGCTGTAGGAGTTCTACACAGGAGGCCCAGTTAGTGGTAGAGCAGTAGTACTGTTCGCTCAGTTTAGTTTTGATGAAGGCTTTGACCTCTCAGTTGGTAAAAGGTTCCTTATTTGTTTGAGTGATTCTCAAGGGACGTCTGGATCTGACTTTGAAAAAAGGGGTATTCCATTGTCTGACAGGATCCCCAGCCAGCTCAGGAAGAAGATAGAACTTGATTGTTTTTGGAGCCCTGGTCAGAATCTGGTTTTATGCTTAAGAGGTGAACTGCCTTTGTCTTTCTACCTCCTGAACTTCAAAGACCTGTAAGAGTGAAGCGGTAAAGGTCAGGTAACAGGTTTGGAAAGCATTACCATCTGGATGATTTTGTGGTAGCTCAAGGGTGATGGGGTCGGGGAGGAGGGAAGAGGATAATTTCAGGGTTGCTAAAGTGACATATATTTTGGAAACGAAAAGGTTATAAACATTTTTTTAAGTGTGGATTTTTTTTTTTTTTTTTTTTTAAAGCGCCAGGGTTCTAGGAAGAAGATTGTACATGGCTTCCTTAGGACTGTGTTTGAAAAAATACACTTTTCTTTGGGTCATTGATATAAAAACTTCACATTTGATCTCTTCTCAGTCTTTCAGATCTGACTTTTTGGGAGAGTCATTTGAGGAACTTGTTTAGTCTAAGCCTAGCTAAATCTGAAAGAAATGATGGAAACCGATTGTTAGTACATGTGCTGCCAAAGCAGCACGGAAATTGATGTTCGAGGGCTAACTATATTCCAGCCAGGCATTATGCTCCTCACATTGGTCTTTTTGAAATTTAAATGTTTCCTGCTGCTGAACTAAAAAGGCTGAAAACAGTCTGAGAGAGTTTAAGTAGAGAGTTTAAGGTACAAAGTCACATTTTTGGTTATTTGAGAGATTTGTATTTAACACATGAAAGACAGGTTAGGAGGTTTTAAATTTCGACTACATGAGTTGGTCCTCAGAAGTTTGAGAAGCATACTCAAAGTTCTGAAAGTACAGCTTCAAATTCTTTCTACATCATAAGGTGGGAGGAATAGGGAGTGAAAAAGATGTCTGTTTTTTTCCTATTCTGGAAGATACTGTCTTTTTTCAATTCAGTTGTACTAGATGGGCTTTGAAATGTGTGCCTTTAAGTGTCAGCTAATCTTTTGTTTTAGTCTTCTCTTTGACTCTTCATGCCAGTTTTTCTTTGGTAAATTAACTCCTGACAATTCCCTTTTTAAAACTTCTTTCTTTGAAGTCTCCATTTCCATCGCCACCACCTTAGGCTAAGTTACCTTTGTATGCTGAATACTGAAATAGCTCCTGTTTGGTTTACTTGCTTTCACTTTTGCCCTTAGAATACAGTTTGCTGCTTTGTAATGTGCACAACAGCCTAAGGGATTGTTTTGATCGTGACACATTTCTGTTCGATAGCCTGTCAATGGCTTCCTATGGCATGTACCAAAAATCCAAACCTTGCTCAACCACACTGCCCTTTCAGTTCTTTGAATTCCTTAAGCTCTTTCCAGTTTTAGGGTCCCCATTTGGAACTCTCTTCCTTCTGCCTATGCCTGGCTGTATGTCTCAAAATGTTAGTTCCATGAGGAGCCTTATCTTTAAATTGGATATTCTCGTGTCCTGAACTTTACTTTTTATCACTTATAAGTTTATAATTATATAATTATTTGGGCGATCATTTGATAGGTTTCTCCGAACTAGGCCTTAGGGGCAGAGAATCTGTGTTATTTTATTCTCAGCTGTAGCCTTAGCATCTGTCATAGTAGGTGCTCAATAAATGTTTGCTGGATAAATGCAACGGGAAAAACATAGAAGGACATTGTTGTAACATGATGGTTAGCAGTTCTCTATAAACCAAATAGTTAAATTAGCTCAGGATAGTAATTTAGTATCAATATTGAAATATGTAGTATGGAATGTTTACCAAGCTCTCTTTTCCATGGAGTAGAGTGTTTGAAAACTTCAAAGTGTAAGCTTTATTTTTTCAAAGGAAAAAAGTAATGTCTAATGTTATTTTTGAAGTCTAGTGTCATATTGATACCTGGTCTTCTATATGCGCCCTCTCCCTTTTTTCTACTATCTCTCCCTGAAAGCTTTTAGGATCTTTTCCATAATTATATACTTTAGTTATGGGTATTTTTTTTTTACCCTGCGTGCCTTACTCAGTTATCTAATGATCCTTGGTTGAGGTCCTGTTCCTGAGAGTCAGGCTCTTAAATACTAGTTGGAAATACAGTGTATCGTGGTTTTGTGGCTTCACTTGTCTCCCATAGCAGTGGATAGTGGTTGTCACTTAGATGCATTGTGCTGGAGTAGGGGTGTCTGTCTCCTCCCAATGCAAACCCCTCGTTCTCAACCCCATATACCTTATCCTTGTCTGCCCATGGTACCTGGTTTAAGTTCTGAGCCTGTCGAATTTAGGGGATGAATCTACTTGGTTTTTTTCAGTATCTTCCTGTGCAACACTTAGATTTCATCTTCCTTTGTTTTGCTAACTTGTCTCCTTTGCTTTTCTGTTTCTCTGTCACTGACAACTTCCAGATTATATCTCCACCCTGTATATTCCTCCTTGAACATCAGACTTGTTTATATTCAATTGCCTATTCGGTATTTCTATTTGGATACTAATGGCATCTCAAAATTTACATGTACATAACCGATCTCATCTTTCCACCTCAAACCTATTTCACCCTTATCTTGCCCATATCAGTTAGTGAGAATTCCTCTTTTAAGTTGCTTAGGTTAGAAACCTTGGAGATATCTTTAACACCTTTCTTTTGCTTTCATGGCACATGTAATCAATAAATCCTGTTGGCTTGCTTTCAGAATATATCTCATGTTACCACTCCCTCACCCCTCCGAGCCACCATCATCTTTCTCCTAGATTATTGTAGCTTCCTAGCTGGTCTCCTTGCTTCCACTTTTGCCATGCTCTTCAGTGCTGGAGCCAGGAAGATTTTTTAAAAAACATCAGTCAGATCATGTCCTTCCTATGCTCAAAACCCTTCAGTGTTCACCCCCACCTCCCAAACCTCTTCACTCAGAATAAAAGCCATAATCCTCAAGAGTCGCTTGCATTCCCTTAATGCTGTCTGCCTCCCACCCTCACTCCCATCCTTTTCCTCTTATTCTCTTTCCCTGATTCTCTGCTCAGTAAACATGGCGGCCTCCTTGGTGATCCTTAAACATGTTGCCACTATTCCTCTCAGAGCTTTTGCCTTTGCTGTTTCAGCAGTCTGAAATGCTTTTCTATCAAATAATACCTACAT
The DNA here is from genome assembly GCF_000151845.1 of Pteropus vampyrus. Taxonomy (NCBI): domain Eukaryota; kingdom Metazoa; phylum Chordata; class Mammalia; order Chiroptera; family Pteropodidae; genus Pteropus; species Pteropus vampyrus. The sequence goes on from NW_011889169.1 coordinate 1,525,875, forward strand.
ACCTTGTCAGGTCTTTGCTCAAATTGCACCCTGACCCCTCCATGCCTTAGAGCATTCCCAATCCCCATTTCCTGCCTCGTTTTTCTTTTTTGTATTTATCATTGTTTGCTATGCTACATTTATGTATGCATGTTATTTATTGTTGTCTGTCTCCTTTGACTAGAACAGAAGCTCCATTAGGGGAGGGGTTTTAAATTTTAGTTATTGATGTCTCTCCAATTCCTAGGAAAAAGGTAGGCACTCAGATATTTGTGCGAGTAAATGAATCATAGTTCATTTCTTTTAATTTGTTAATGTAGTGATTTATATTAATAGTCTTTTTTCCCATTGCTCAAGCATTCTCGTATTTCTAGGATTAAATGTCACTTTGACATGGTTTTCTTTTTAAATATGCATTGCTGGATTTAGAACAGGAGTCTCCAACACCCAACACCCCCCCCCCCCCCCCCCACTGCAGACTGGTACCAGGCCATGGCCTGTTAGGAACCTGGCTGTGCACAGCAGGTGGTGAGTGGCGGGGAAGTGAAAAACTTCATCTGCTAACATCACTACCTCAGCTCACCTCAGATCATCAAGCATTAGATTCACATAAGAGCACTGGTTCCTGGTGCCAGAAAGGTTGGGGACCGCTGCTCTAGTACATGTTTCCTGGCATATGTATGCAGTGGCTTCTCTAGGGTATGTAATATTGCTGGGAATAGGACTGACTAGTAGATTTTGCATCTGATCATCATTACTAGGTTTAGTACAGCAGTTTTTCAAAGTGACTATATGAAATTATACTCCTTCCATAGTATATAAGAATTCTTGTTGCTCCACAGCCTGAGTATTATGGGTATAGAATAGTATTTTGTGTTTTTTTCCTTGTTTTTAAATTTTGGCATAATTTGTACAGTACCCATTTTGATGTGCTAGTATACAGTTCTATAAGGTTTTTAAAAAATACATTTGGGTTTTTAGTTCACATTTGTTTTGACATTTTATTTGGCATTTTAACACGTATGCCATACGTGGCTTGAATGCACTTACTCCAGTAAATGTTGGTGCTAACATGCTTCTCCACTAAGAATTCAGTTTTACATTTATATACAGTAAAAGTCACCCCTTTAAGGATACAGTCCTTTGAATTTTGACATACAGATCTGTAATTACCACCATAGTGAAGGTGTAGAGAACAGTTCTATCACTCCAGAAACTTCCTCTGTGCCCTTTTGTAGTCACCTTCTTTACCCACCCCAGCTTCTGTTAGTTACGGATTTGTTTTCTATCCTATTAATGGAATCATACTTTATGTAGCCTTTTGAGTCTGGCTTCCTTTATTTAGTGTCAGGTATTTGATATTTAGCCGTCTTGTAATGTTTGTTCCTTTTTATCATTGAGTTGTATCCAGTTGTATAGATCTACCACATTTTGCTTATCTATTCCTCAGTTGATGGACATTTAGATTGTTTCCTCTTTTTGACTATTAAGAGTAATATTGTGACTATTTGCATAGAAGTCCTTGTGTAAACTTACATTTTCTTTTCTCTTGGGTAGATACCTAGGAGTGGAAATGCTGAGTTGTGTTGTAATTTGTTTAGCTTTTCTAAGAAACAGCCAAACTGTTTTCCAAAGAGGCTATATCATTTTATAGTTGTTTTTTATTCTTTAGTAAAATTTCTTCTTTTTCTCCCTGACAGTACCATTTTTTCCCCTGAAATCTACTTTGATATTGATATAGCTGATCTAGCTATCCTACAGTTAGTTTTTGCAAGGTATATATTTTTATTTTTTGTTGTTGTTGTTAACCTATCCGTGTCTTTATGTTTAAGGTTTCTTTATATTTCTAGTTGGGCCTTTATTTATTTATTTTTTTATGTATTTATGTATTTATGTATTTAAATTATTATTATTTTTTGCTTGCATCTGGGGGAATGGGAAGAAAGTAGTCTGGTTTCTACGTCACTCTTATACTGGCAGTGTAATCTTGTGGAGCAGGGTTTCTCAGCCCTATCACTATTGACAACTTAGACCAGATAATCCTTTGTTGTAGGAGGTTGTCCTGTGCATTGTAGGTAAGATGGTTAGCAGCATCCCTGGCTTTTACCCAGTAGATGTCAGTAGCACATCTCCAACCATGACAATCAAGAATGTCTCCACACATTGCCCCATGTACCCCAGCAGGCAGACTCACCCCCAGTTAAGAAAGAGCTACTGCTTTAGCGTACCAGCAGGGAGTCTCCTGTTAGACCCCATCCTTGCGAACATCTTGAGTTTTGTCTTTGAGCTTTATTATTTTTTTTAATCTAGTCTATAATTTTTGCCTTTACTTGGGACAGTTGGACAATGTACATTTAATGTTATTACTGATGGTTGGATTAAGTGCTGTTCTTTGTTTTCTATTTGTCCTGTTTTCTTTCTTCTCCTTTTGGATCGAGTATTTTTTAGTAGTTTATTAACTGTATGTCTTTAATTTTTTTCAGAAGTTGATTTATCTTTTACAAAATGCATCTTATCACAGATTACCTTTAAATAGTATGCCATTTCATGTAAAATGTAAGATCCTTATACTGTTCTTCCATTTATCCCATCCTAACCTTTGGTGATATTCTTCTCATACATTTTACTTCTGCATAGGCTATACACTTCAAAAAATATTATTACTGCTTTTGCTTTAAACATTTTTTTAAAGAAATTAAAAATGGGAGGAGGGTGTCTTATTTTTACCTACATATTTACCGTTTCTGGTATTCTTCATCCCTTTGTGGAGGTCCAGGTTTCCATTTGTTACCATTTCCTTCCTCTCGAAGAACTTCCTTTACCACTTCCTATACTGCAGGTCTGCTGTACAAATTCTTTCCACTTTTCTTTGTATGAAAAAGTCTTTAATTTACTTTGAAGGATATTTTTGCTAGATACCGAAGTCTAGGTTGAAAGTTCTTTTTTTCTTTCAGCATTTAAAAAATACCAACCTTTTGTCTTCCAGTTTGTATAGTTTCTGATGAGAAGTTTGTATTCCTCTTTTTTTCTGATGCAGATTTTAAGATTTTTTTTTTTAGTGTCTTAGATTTTGACAATTTGGTTATGATGTATTGTGAACTTCTCATATCTGGGTCAAATTTGAAATATTTTCAGCCATTATTTCTTCAACTTTTTTTTTTCTGTTGTCCCGTTTCTTCCAGATGATATGATGTTTGACTACTTTCTATTGTCCCATAGATCACTGAGGCTCTGTTCCCAGTCTTTCTGTGTTGCATTTTGGATATTTTCTGTTGCTTCTGACCTTTTCTTCTGTAGTTTCTAATTTGCTGTTAATTTCATCCAGTGAATTTTTCATTACAGATACTACTATATTTTTTATCATTAGTCTATTTGTTTATATTTTCCATTTTTCTCATCATGTTCATTTCTTTAATACTTGATCATATCACGCCAATTTATAGTAGCTATTTTAAGTCTTTATTCCTTGATTCCATCTCTTATTTCTGGGTCTGTTGATATTGACTGATTGTTCTGCTTATGGGTCACAATTTCCTGCTTCTTGGAATATCGAATAGTTTTTGTTTGGATGTTGAACAATGTGAATTTTAGGTTGTTGGGTGTTATATAAGTTATCTTCTTTTTGAGAGTGTTGGGCTTTCTTTGGGTAGGTCGTTAGGTAATATGTGAATTAGTTTACTGCCTTTGAGCCTTGTTTTTAAGCTTTGTTGTTAGGGCAGGTCTAGGGTAGCCTTTAAGGAGAATTTTACTCTACTACTAAGATATTCCCTACTAGGGTCTCTACCAAATGCTTCAAATGTTTAACAATGTCCTGCCACTCTGGCTGGTTGTAATTCTTTGTCTCCTGTCCTTCTGCTCTGTGAATTAGCTCTGTGAATTATTCAACCATTCATTCATTGCCCAGCCTTGTGGAATTTCACCTTGTATATATGCAGAGACCCCATGCAAAGTTGTGGAAGTCTTTTTCTGCATAGCATCCTCTTTGGAATTTTGCTATGCAACTTCCAGCCATCTTAGCCTTGTACCTTGATTTTATGATGGTGCAAGAAATACACGTTAAGTAGAAACCATACTTTAAAATCTCTTAAAGCTAAGCATTAACAAAAAATTTTCAAAGTTAGCATTTATGTTGAAATAGTACAAATTTTTTGGTTTACCATTGCTTCTTGCATCCCACTCTTTCATTCTGCATTTAATTTATTTTGTATTAATGTACATCATATATGAAGTTCTTTCTGTAAGGATCTGTACGTAGTAAACTATGTTTGTATCTTAAGGCAGGGGTCCCCATCCCCTGGGCCATGGACTGGTACTGGCCTATTAGGAACCGGACCACACAGCAGGAGGTGAGTGGCAGGCAACTGGGCAAAAGCCTCATCTGTATTTGCAGCCGCGCTCCAGCACTAGCATCACCGCCTCAGCTCCACCTCAGATCATCAGGCATTAATTAGATTCTCATAGGAGCACCGGCTCCTTGTGCCAAAAAGATTGGGGACTGCTGTCTTAAGGCCTTTATTTTGCCCTTACTCTTAGATGGCATTTTACTTGTGTAATGATTTGTAGTTGACTTTTATTTTCCCTTATAGGAAGATGTCATTGCCTGTTTGTTTTCTGGCATTTGTTGCACTTGAGAAATCTGGTATCTACTTGTTGCTTTATTGTTATTCTTTTCTTCTTGGTTAGTTTTACTGTTTGTTTGTCTAGTGTATATTTGAATAAATTACTCTAGCAATCTGAAGACCCATGTCTTCAGTTTTGGCCAATATGTCCTTGAATGCCTTTCCTGCCTCCTAACATTTATGTATTTTACATCTCTTTATCTTTTTTGTGGTACATTCTGTGAGATTACTTCAGATCAGTAATATAGTTCATTAATTCATCAGTTTTGACTGAACGTTCAGCTTTTTATTACATTTTTGTTTCTAGATTTTTCTGATTCTTTTTGAAATTTGCCTATTTTCTCATTCTATCTTGTTCTGGTCTTGTGGTTTTTCTTTCTGTATGTTTTAAAGCCTCTTTATTTTTCTAATTCTAGATCTTGAAGTCTAAATTTGCCTGTTTGTTGTGTCTGCTCAAAACCCTTCCTTGCTTTGCTGGTTCCATTTCTGGGTATAGTTTTAAATTTTGACTTAATGCTTATTTTTTATGTGAGTCAGATGGTAGAAGTGTTCTTCTAGGGACGTTTTGAGTTTTTGCTGAACCAACAGGTTTCCTTAGTGCTATGCCTGTTCTTAGGCTAACTTCCTGGATTGGGGTTCCTGGACCACTTTGGTGGTGTAATTTTGGAAACTGTACCTGTTACATGGAGTTTTAGTTTCTCAGATGTGACTTTTCCACCTCTGACTTCTGACAAATGGCAAACTCCTTTTTCATGGACTGGAAATTGGAGTTCATAATATTGCTGTGTGTTTCTTTGTGGCTTTTAGTATTTTATGCGTTCAACTCAGTTTTAGTTTTTTGTCTCTTTGTCTTTTTCAAGCATTAAAATACCTGTCCCAAGCCCTAAGGCCTGTATCTGGTTTTAGTAGCCCTGTGAGTTATTTGGTTTTGAGTAGCTTGTTTCTAGCATCAGGGAATTTTTATTTTCTTGCTTTTGGGCTTGCCCGTGTGTATGTGTTATATCTTGTACACCTGTTCTGTGTATTTGGAGAAAAATGCTTTTGCATCAGGTCTATCAGCCATGTTCATTGGAAGTTCTATGACAGATTGCTCACTTGTAGTTACATCCTATAAAACAGGTGTAAGTCACTAAAAAACCAAGTTTCTAGGTTTTGTCAGAACTCATGTGCTGCTGGTAATGCAGTGTGATATTGCTAAGATTTTTTCACCTTGCCCGTGAAGTATTGCATCATACTGAAGGGATATGTCATCGCTAATGGACCCTCTACAGCTTGATTGATCAGAGTGCCTTTGATTGCATTGTGCTTTTAGTACAGTTCTTTTTCATCGTCAGTTTTTATGAGAAAGAATCATTGCAGTGGCTTACTTCTGAGGAGTTTAAATATATCTTTTTGTCTTAGCCATAGCTAAAACAACTTTTAGTGATTGCTTTAGTGTTTATTGTATAGATAATCTAACTTATCACAATCTACCTTGAAGTAATATTATACCACTTTACTTATATTACAGGAACCTTATAGCAGTGTACTTCCACTGTCCCCCCTCAGTCTTTGTGTTATTGTTGTCATACACTCCACCTCAACATATGTAATAAACTCCACACTTTATTGTTATTTTCCGTTTAAATAGTCAATTGTCTTTTCAAGAGATTTAAGAAATAAGAAAAAAAGTCTTACTGGTACCTACATATTTTTCATTTCTGGTGCTCTTTATTGCCTGTGTAGATCCAGATTTCCATCTGGTATCATTTTCATTCAGCCAGAAGGACTTCCTTTAATGTTGTAGTGCTGGTCTGCTGGTGATGGTATTTTAAAGCGTTAGTTTGTCTGAAAAATTATTTCCTTTTCTATTTTAAAAGATATTTTCACTTGATAACAGAATTCTAGGTTGGCAGTTTTTTCTTTCTATACTTTAAAGATTTCCTCCACATTTTGTCTCTGGTTCGTATTATTTCTGATGAGCCATCTGCTGTTGTTTTAATATTTGTTCCTCAGTGAATAATGTATCTGTTCTTCCTCCTTCGGGTTAATTTTAATTTATTTTTTTTTTAATCACTGCTTTCTAGCAGTTTATGATGTGCTTTAATGTGGTTTGCTTCATGTTTCTTTTGCCTGGGTATTGTTAAGCTTCTTGGATCAAATTTGGTAAATATTCAGCCATTATTTTAAATATTTTTCTCTTCCACTTCCCCTTCCTCTTTGGGGCCTGTAATTACATGTATATTTGGCCACTTGAGGTTGTCCTATAACTTACTGATGAACTGTTCATATTTTTTCAGTCTTTTTATTCTTTATCTTCGGTAGTTTCTACTGGTATATTTTCACGTTCACTAATCTTTTCTTCTGCACTGTTAAATCTATTAATCCAGACATTGTATTTTTTGTTCCTGGAAATTCTGTTCAGGTGTTTTTAATATCTTACGTGTTTCTGCTTAATGTGCTCAATATTCAACACATGAAATATAGTTGTAATACATACCAGTTTGAAAAGATATGTGTACCCAGTGTTCACTGTAGTGTTATTTACAATAGCCAAGATATGGAAGCAACCTGAGTGCCCATCAATAGACAATTGGATAAAGAAGATATGGTACATATATATAATGGGCTCTTACTCGGCAATAAAAAAGAATGAAATCTTACTTACTAAATCTTACACCATGGCTGGACCTAGAGGGTTATGCAAAGTGAAATAAGTCAGACAGAAAGACAAATACCATATAATCTCATTTATATATGGAATCTAAAGAACAAAATAAAAGAACAAAAAAGGAAATAAAGTAACTTCAGTTCCTCTTCTGATTCTACCATCTGTCATTTTTTGAGTCTGTTTCTGTTTTTCAGTTTTTTATTGTCACTATGAGTCAAATTTTCCTAGTTCTATGCATTCCCAATTTTTGATTGAGTGACAGACATTGTGAATTAGATTCTGGGTTCTGGATAGCTTTGTGTTATGTCAGTATTTTTGAGCTTTGTTTTGGAATGCAGATAAAATTATTTGGAAATGTATCCTTTTGAATCTTGCTTTTAAGCTGTGTTGGGTGAGGTTTGTCTTTCCTGAGTTTATTTTTATAAAACTATACAGATATATGTTTTCTTATTTCCTTTTCTTTTACTCAGATAGCCTGTATATGTTTTCATTCATTTTTATTTAATGCTAATTATGTTCTTTTTCCTTATAGTTCTTACATTCTTACTCAGGCAATAATTACCTGTGGCCTAATTATTGCATTAGTCTCTTAATTAGTGCTCTAGTTTTCAGACTCTTTCCATCAATGTAGTATTCAGATTGCTGTCAGAGTGATTCTAAAGCACAACTCTGATAATGTCACTGTGTTGCTTTTCAATACCTACGGCAGTGGGATTCACATTTTTTTTTAAATTCACTATTTATATATATGTTTATACATTATATATACATACTACTGGATGTAAGTTAGCAGGTATTAGTTTATAATATGTTCATAGTGAAATACACCCTAAAACACATTTTAAAGTATTTTAGTATACTGTATTTTAAAAATAATTAGTTGACATTAGAGTGAAATTATTAATGGAAGGGAATGTATTATATTTCAGCTAGTTCTGTCTAATTCTGAGTGCTTTTGGATAACTTTTCAGCCGTGTTTTGCTCATTGTTGATTTTTACCTTGTAACATAAGAAAGTTTATATACTGGTAAAAGTGTCAGCTTTGCTGTTTTCTTAGTGTCTCTTGTATATGCTTTATCAGAATTAACTCCAAACTGCCTTTTCTTTATGCTGTTTCTAAGCCTGATTAAAACTAGATATTAAAGTCTATTAGTCCACCTAACTAGGCATGAGAAACATGCTAAAACAAATAAGTGAATTTAAGAATATTGAATATGATACAGGACTGATGTAGAAATTACAAAAGGGCAGCAATGTCAGTCCATATACTAAATGAGTGAAGCTTTAGTTCTCATTTTTTTTAGATTAAAAATATGTATATTTTTCACTACTGACCCCTTCGATAGATATTCCTGTTGCCTAACCCTAGATCCCCTCCTAATTATTCTGCATGGCTAAGTTTTTATGTGTTTTGTATCAGCTTTTGTGGTGTAACAAACCTTTCTAAAATTTGGTGCCTTAAAACAATAATTGTATGCTTCATTCACAGTTCCCTGGGTTGAATGAGATGTTTTTCTGGTCTGGTTTGGATTGTCTGAGATTATCTGCATTGGACTCTCTCGTGTAACTAACTGGTCAGTTGGAGGGATGGCTGGAGGCTGGGTGTGTTAGGCAGAATTCTAAGATGATCCCTAATAACCCATGCCTTTCTATAACCTCTTTCACTGGCATGGAGTGGAAACTGTGATTTGCTTCTTTACCAATAGGATGTGGCAAAATCGAAGAGATTTTGCAGATGTACTTAAAGTCCCTAGTCAGTTGACTTTAAGTTGACTCAAAAGAGTGATTATCTTGAGTTGGCCTGACTCAGTCAGGCAAGCCCTCTAAAAGAGGACCTGGAGGTCAGATGGAAGAAGTGAGCAGTTCTGCTGACTCCGAAGAAGCAAGCTACCTTACTGTGAGATGGTCACATGGCAAGAACTGCAGGGATCCTTAGGAGTTGAGTGCAGGCCCCACTTGACAGCCAGCAAGAAAGTGACCTTAATCTTAGAATCACAAGAAATTGTTTTCTGCCAGTAACCACGTGAGCTTGGAAAAGGACATAGCTCCAGAAAAAGAAGAAGTCGATTGACACCTTGATGTGAACCTTCTGAGCCCCTGAGTAGAGGACTCAGCCAAACAGCGCCCAGACTCCTCACCCCTGGAAAGTTTAGATAATAAATGTGTGTTGTTTTAAGCTACTATTTGTAGTAACTTGTTACACAACTCTAGAAAACTATTAACACTGGATAGTGTAGGATGGCCTCACTATAATTTTATCTTTTCCATCTAGAACATCATATAAATAAATCATACATATGTTACCTTTTGAAATTGGCTTTTTCATTCAGCATAGTGCCTTTGAGATCTATCCAAGTTGTGTATCAACACTATTTCTTATTGTTGAATAGTATTACATTTTATGGGCATACCACAGATTATTTATCCATTCTTCCATTGAAGAACATTTGAGTGTTACCAGTTTGGGGCTATTACAAATAAAACTACTGTGAAAATTTGCATGAAGGTTTAGTGTGAAAATACTTTCGTTTCTCTAAGGTAAATACCTATGAGCGGAATTGCTGGGTCATATGGTATGTGTGTGTATAACTCTGTAAGAAACTATTTTCTAGAATGGTGGTACCATTTTTCATTCCCACTAGTAATATGTGAGTTTTTCTGCATTCTTATAAGTACTTGGTATTTTTCCTTATATCCATTCTAATAGATGCATGATAGATCTCATAACGCCTTTAATTTGTATTTCTCTCATGGCTAATGATGTTGAGTATCTTTTCATGTACCAACATTAAATATCTTTTTTGATGTATCTTGTGTTCAGATCTTTTGTCCATTTTCTAATTGCTTTGTTTTCTTATCATTGAATGTAGTGTTTTAGATACAAATTATTTGTTGGATATGTGATTTGCAAATATTTTCTCCCAGTCTGTGTAGCTTATCTTTTCATTTTCTTCCAGAGTGTCTTTTTAAATTATTTTATTAAATTTATTGGGGTGACATTGGTCAATAGTCTTCTTCAAATTTTAAATTTTATTTTATAGATTCTTTTGTGTTTGTGTGTCCTAAGAACTCTTTGCCTAACTATAGATCATACAATTTTCTCTTATATTTTCTTAAAGTTTTATATTTTACATTTAAGTCTGATTCCTTATTAGTTAGTTTTTGAATTAAGTGTAAGGATTATGTCAAAATTTATTTTTTTTGTCCAAGGATAGTCAGTTGTTCCGATACCATGTTTTAAAAGATTATCCTTTCTTTATTAAATTGCTTTTACACCTATGTCAAAAATAATTTTGCATATTTTATAAAATGTTCTGCTTTTGGACTCTTCTTTTTACTTTAATCCATTTACTTATGTGTCTTTTCCTCTATGTCAGTACCACACTATATTATATAGCCAGCCATATGATAAGTCATAAAATTAGGTGGTATGATTCTTACAACTTTATTCTTCTTCAGAATTGTTTTAGCGATTCCAGTTTCTTTGCCTTACCATGTAGGAACATCTTAACTATATCTACAAATTTTTTTTTGCTGAGATTTTAATAGTAAATACATTAGATCAATAGACCAGTTTGGGGAGAATCGACATCTTGATTATGAATCTTCCAGTCTATAGACATGGTATGTCTTTTAATTTATTTAGATTGTCTTTATATTTTTATCAGCATTTTGTAATTTTTAGCATACAGATTATGCATACATTGTTAGATATAACCTTAGTATTTAATTTTTTGGGAAGCTCCTGTAAATGGTATTGTGCTTTTAATTTTGGTTTCTAATTGTTGATTTCTAGCACATAAACAGTATTGATTTTTGTGTGTTCACCTATATTCTGTGAACTTGATAATCTCACTTAGCTAGTTCTTAGGCATTTTTTCTCTAAATTCCTTGGGATTTTTTATGTAGACCCTCATGTCATCTGTGAATAGGGCCAGTTTTATATATTCCTTCTGATCTGTTTGCCTTTTATTTTCTTTTCTCAGCTGATTTCACTAGCTAGGACTTCAGGTGCTATGTTGAATAGGAGTGGTAAATGTAGACATTCTTACCTTCTTCATCTTAGAGGGAAAGCATTCAATCTTTCACCATTAGTATGATGTTAACTATAGATATTTTGTAGATATTCTTTTTTACAAGTTTAAGAAGTTCCCTTCTATTTCTAGTTTGCTAAAAATTTTTATCACGAATATGTAAATTTGTCAAAAACATTTTTCTGCGTTAATGGATATGATCATGTTTTTTTCTTATCATTGTTTTAATTTATATTTCTTTGATGATAAATAATAATGAATACCTCTTCATGTGTTTATTGGCTGTTTGTATCATCTTCCCATTTGAATTGTCTATTAAAATATTTTGTCCACTACAAAATAATTTGTTTTTATTTTGTAACATTGATAAATGTTCAGAAAAGCTTCTTTTTTTTTTAAATTAATTAATTAATTAATTTTTTTAACGCCTACAGCACCTGGTATTCCTAGGTGGTCTCCCATTCAGGTGCTAACCAGGCCCGACCCTGCTTAGCTTCCAAGATCAAACGAGATCAGGCACGTTCAGGGTGGCATGGCTGTAGACCAGAAAAGTTTTAGTAAAGTACAAAGAACTCTTTTCTTGATCATTGTTAATGCCCCATTACACCTTAATACTTTAGTGTGTATTGGGGCATTAACAATGGTTAAGGACATATGTGCTACATGTCCAAAATACATATGCCACATGTTCAGAATACCCATTACACTGAGATGTTTTTACCATCTAATCTTCAGATTCTTTTAAAGTTTTGCTAATTTTCCTTTTATGCCTAAAGGATGTAGTTCAGAATTACATGTTGCATGTAGTTGTCATAAGTGTTTGGTCTCTAGGACACTTTTTATATTTTTCCTTGAATTTTATGATCTCGATTGAAGATTACAGACCAGTTATTTCATTGAAGCCTGTTTAGTATGGGTTTTCTTGGGTTTTCTCATGATTAGATTCAGATTATACATCCTTGTCAGGTACATCAGAGAAGTGATGCTAGGTTGTTCTTCGTGCATCCCATCAGGTGGCTCATTTCAATTTGCCCTGTTACTAATAATGTTCACTTTTATCACTTGGTTAAGTAGCATCTGCCAGGCTTCATTACTGTAAAACTACTCTTTTTGATAACTATTTTGTGGGAAGGGGCTTTGAAGCTGTGTGATTTCATTCCCCTTCTAAATTTTGGTTCTTTAGATCTTTCTGAAATCATGGTTTTCTATTCTATTCAGTGGGTTATAATCTATTATTATTTATTTAGATGTTCAGATTGTTCCTGATTTGGCTTGTGGGAATTTTGTCAATTTAGCTTCTGGTTCCCTTTGACATACTCCATCATTCTTGGAGTGCTATCACTTTCTGGTGAAAGATAATCTAGGCCCACTATGTACTTTCCCTGCCTTAGCCCTTATTATTAGCCATTTCTCCAGTCTTGGTTCTTTCAATGAACAGTGGTATTTAGAAGCCAAGATTTAGGTTCTAGATGTGCTTGTTGCTATTAGGGTGTTGCCAATCCCAGTTTCTCTTAGTGGGAAGAAGCTAAGGAATATTTGGGTGTATTTACATACATATACGTATATGCACTTACATCTATATTTATGTCTAGCTTTATCTAAATATCTTTAAAACCATGAATTTACACCAGTAACACAAATTCTAATGCAATCCCAGAGGGTTCATTCTAGTTTTCTTACTTTCCATAATTGTAACCTCCCTTCTCGAACAATAAGGAACTTGGTTCCTTTAGTTATTTAATCCTCTCACCCTCTTATATAATCTCCTCTCCCATCACTGGTGCTGCCCTTCCCTCATGAAGATGTCTTCTTTAATCCTCTTGGAATCCAACACTGTGCTGTGCTGGTCCCCGATGGATGGTCAACTTTCTCACCTGCTCATGCTCTGATCCCCCACACCAGGCTATCCTCTCATATAAATTATCTTCACTGAGCGTGGTCTTTGGCACCCTTCTCCTCATTCTTTGTTGGGGCGTTTTCATCCTTCCTAAGCTTTGATTCTCACACCATACCATCCTTGTGTGTGGATACTTTCCGTGCCCCACTTATGCTGATACCCTACTCTTGGTCACTTGGGCTCCTACTCTCCCCCCAATGGAAGGAAAGATTAGTTTGGAGAAGAAAGTGGCAGTTTTTTTTTAAATTTTTCTTTTTCAGTTGACATACAAAAAGTGGCAGTTCTTCCCTTAAAAAAAAAGCCTGTCTTTTTATTTTTCATTTGTTGTATTTTTTAAAATATACTTTGGATACAAGTCCTTTGTAAAATATATGTATTACAGAAATTGTCTCCCAATCTGTTAGCTGCCTTTTCATTTTTATTAAAGTGTCTTTGATTAGAAGTGTTTAATTTTGAGAAAGTTCCATAGTTAATGTTTTTAAATCTTCTAGAAGCTTTATATTTCCAGCTCCTATGTTTAAGTTTGTGGTTTGTCTTAAACTTTTGTGTGTAGTTTGAGATAGTGGTTCAGGTTTCTCTTTTTATATATAGCTAGTTGTTCCAGGTTTATTTGTTAAAATGACTTACTTTTCTCCACTAAATAGCCTTGGTACCTTTGTCAAAAATCAATGACTGTATTTATGTGGATATGTTTTAGGTCATGAAATGAGGTCATATTAGTACAGTGAGTCTTCTAACTTTGTTCTTCCTTTTCTGGATTGTTTTGACTGTTTAAGGTATATTTTCATATAAAATTTAAAATCAGCTTGTCAGTTTTTACCAAAACAATGCCTGTTGGGGGTTTTGATTGGAGTTCTGTTGAATCTGTAGAATAATTTGAGGAGAAATTAACATCTTAACAACATTGATTTTTCTAATCCACGAACATAGCACATCGCTCTATTTATTTAAGTCTCTTTTAATTTTTCTTGGCAGTGTTTCAAGGTTTCCAGTGAGGTCTTGCCTTAAAATTTTTTTTAAGTATTTAAAAATTTTGATGCTATTGTAAGTGGAAGTGGTTTTTAAATTTTGTTTTCGAGTTTTTTGCTTCAGCATTTATACAGTTGATTTTTTAAAAAAAATTGCATAATTTCTGACATTTGCTTTACTATTCTCTTTTCTGTACATATTTTTGTTCTGTACTAGAGTACAGTTGTAGGCGTAATGCCCCTTCTAAAAACAAGGAAATTCTCTTTCATAACCTCTTTGCAATGATCAAAATTAGAGAAATAACATTAACATAGTAGTGCTTGCTGTCTAATCTTTGTACTTTATTCAAATTTTCCTATTTTACTAATGCTAATTATAAAATAAAATAAAATTCTGGCTTAGGATTTATCCAACTCTGGATCATATGGTACATTTGTTTGTCAAGTCTCTTTTATTTCCTTTTATCTGGAAAAGTTACCACAAATTTTGTCTTTTGTGACCTTAATATTTTTTAGCAGTACAAGCCATTTGTTTTTTAGAAAGTTTCCAGTTTGAGTTTGTCAGAAATTTTTTTCATTTTTAAATTCAAGTAGTACATTTTTGACAGTAATACTTGAGAAGTGATGTTGTTCTCATGCATTATATCAGACAAATGATTCCTACTTGTCTGATTTCTGATAGTAGTAACTCAGTCATTTGGTTAACATGGTATCTGTTATGTTTCTCCACTATAAATAATAATTATGAGATATAGTCTTATCAAACTTTCATCCATTAGTTTTAATATCCACTGATAAATGATTCTTTCCTGAAACAGTAGTCAAGTGGTGATTTTTAAAATTCTACCATTCATTTGACATTTGTTAATTGTCATTCTGCAGTAAGGAAAAGCCTTCCATTCTCCCCCATTTATTTATTCATTATAGATCTACAGATTATTACTTTATTATTGAGTTATCCATTACTATAATTTTTAACTTTAATGCACAAATTATACAAAGTTAGCCCACGGGACTCCATTCTAGCTTTTGTGTCTTTCTACCATGTGTCTCTCATTACTGAACATTTTTTGACTTACCTGCTTCTGGCTCAGCAAGATGTCTGGGCCTAACTTGTATTTACTCAACCCCAGCTCTGAAATCAACCATTTTCCCAGGGAGCTCTGGGTCCTTTTAGTTTAGAATAGTGCACATGTACACATCTATATCTGTTTCTGGTTTATCTGTCTTTATATATGTTAGTTCATACTGATACCTTCAATTCCAGTTTCTTACTGCAGGGTTCATTCTAGTTTTACCCTTTACATATTTGTAATTTGCTCCTCAAATAGTTAGAAGCCTGGCTCCCATTATCTACTTTATATCTACTTACTTGCTCAGTTCTAGAATAAACTAAGTTTAATAGTGTCAGAATTGCCAGCCCATTTCATTGTGGAATACAAACCTACCAACCAGCGCTCAGTATTTGTTTGTAATTCATTTAATTCTTTAGCAAATGTACAGTTCAAATATTGTGTTCAAGAGTTACTCAGGTTAGATGAGTAACTGACCCCCTTCTGTCTGGTTATGTTAATCATTTAAAATACGTATTAGCACAAAAATTTTAAAGTATCACTAAGCTTTCTCTTTTCAAAGCTGTGGGAAAACAGGCACTCTCATATATTACTGTTAGGAACACAAATCACTACAACTTTTTCTGAGGGGAATTTAGCACTATTAACAAAATTGCATTTGCATCTACCATTTGATCCAGCATTTCACTTTAGGAATTTACTATGAAGATATATACCTTCAGCAATACAAAAGTACAGATTCACAAGGTTATTCAAGGCAGTAGTGTTTCTGTTTGCACAATATTAAAAGCGATCTAAATTCTGGTACCTAGGGGAGTGATTGCATAAATAAACTTTGGTACATCTGCATCATGGATATGCAATTGAGGAGAGAATGAGGAAGATTATCTATGAAATGATAGAGCAATTTCCAGGATATATTGTTAAGTGAAAAGCAAAGTGCAAAACACTGTCTATGGCATGCAATTTTTTGGTCTAAGAATGGAAGGGAAAGAAAATAGATGTTTCATACAGTTTTATCATTTGTGTGAAAAGAAACACAAGAAAAATAAACCAGAAACTAGATTGGTTCCCCAATAGGGGATGGGTAGGAATGGAGTGGAAAAGTTGGGAGTGGGGTGGGAAGAGAAGAGTGTCAGTGTCAGTTCTCTGAATTATAACCTTTGATATAGGTATAATTTTTATAATCATGTCATGTTTTACATACTTAAAAATAAACAAAATGTCAGAGATGAGGAATGAAAAACAAAATGGATTACAAAATGATAAGCCTAATGCTATTAACAGCTGTACAGTTCCTCTTGATATGGTCATACACATTAGTCATTCTTTCAGAAGGTAGATCTTAGAGCCATTTTTTCTCTTGTTCCCAGCCTAGAATGGACAGTTTATAGGGTGGCTAACTGTCCTAGTTTGCCCAGGACTGGGAAACTTCCCGGGTGCAAGATTTCTATTGCTAAAACCAGGAAAGTCCCAGGCAAACTGGGGCTAGTTGGTTACCCTGTTTGACATGGATTTTTCCTGAGACTGCCCTTCATCCTCATCTTGGGGATTATTTTCATCTTTTCTCCTATGATATATCTATCTTGCTGAGATCTCTTGTGGATCTCAGTGGGGTTATTATTTTTTTTGGTGGTTGTTATTATTTCTTTGTTTATTTGACACACATTCACCACTTGCTTCCTGAGAACAGGTGCATAAGGAGGTAAATTGTTTCATACCTTATATGTTTTTATTTTAAGTTCTGTATCGAATTATTGGTTTGACTCAATTATACATGTTATTCTATTGCGTTGTCCAGAAATGCTCTTGAGAAGAGTGATGTCGTTCTGATTCCTTTTCAGATGATGTGTTCTTTCACTGGGGAGGTTTTAGGATTTCTTTTTCAATCTAGTATTCTAAAATTTCATGGTGTGATGCTGTGGAATGGGTCTTTTTTCATTCATTGTGCTGGGCATTTTACCTCATTAAACCTGGAACCTCAGGTCTTGTCTTTTTGGGTAAACTTCCTGTATTTCTGTCTTTTTCTGGAACTTCTGGTTGTTGGATGTGGGACTTTCTTGATGCAGCCTGTTTTCTTTTTTTTGAATCACTTCTCTGAGAGATAACCTGTTTGTTGTTGTTGCTAATTTATTTGTTTTTTATTGTATCACATTTTTAATTTCCAGCAGATTGCTCATGTTCTCTGATATTCTTTTATTTTCTAAAAAATAGAATTCCGTACTTGCTTTTGGGCTATCTTTTTTAAAGAATTCTTTTTTAGTCACAGTTCACATACAATATTAGTTTTTTTGTATATAACATAGTGATTAGACATTCCTATAACTTATGAAGTGATCACCCTGATAAATGTAGTACCCATCTGACACTGTACATAGTTATTACAATAATATTAACTATATTCTTTATGCTGTACTTTATTTATATCCTCATGACTATTTTGTAACTTCCAATTTGTACTTCTTAATCCCTTCCCCCCTTTTTACACACCCCCATGTCCCTTCAGTCTGGCAGCCATCAAAATGTTTTCTGCATCTATGAGTTTGTTTCTGTTTGTTTATATTATTGTTTATATTCCACATATAAGTGAAATCATATAACATTTGTCCTTCTCTGTTAGACTTACTCCTTTCAACACAGTACCCTCTGGGTCCATCCATGTGTTGCAGATGACAAGATTTCGTCCTTTTTTATGGCAGAGTAATATTCCATTGCGTATATGTACCACCTCTTCTTTATCCATTCATCCATCGATGGACACCCAGGTTGCCTCCATATCTTGACTATTGTAAATAATGCTGCAATGAACATGTGGATTCACATGTCCCTTCGAAGCGGTATTTTGGGTTTTTTCGGATAAATACCCAGGAGTGGAACTCCTGGGTCCTTCTTTGTCTTTTGTTTTATAGCCTTTGTTTTAAAGTCTGTTTTGCCTGCTGTAAGTATTACTACCCTAACTGTTTTCCTCATTTCCATTTTCATGAAATGTCTTTTTCCATTTCTTTACTTTTACTCTTTGTGTGTCTTTCAGTCTGAAGTGAGTCTCTTGTAGGCAGCATATATAAGGTCTTGTTTTTTTATTCACTCAGCCACCCTGTGTCTTTCGATTGGAGCACTTAATCCATTTGCATTTAAAATAATTGTTAGATATGTAATTATTGCCTTTTTTTAAATTTATATTTTTGATGATCATCTTTTTTAAAGAAGACCCTTTAACATTTCTTATAATACTAGTTTGGTAGTGATAAATGCCTCCAGCTTTTTCTTGACTGGAAAGCTCTTTATCCTTCGATTCTAAATGATAGCTTTACAGAGTAGGGTAATCTTGGTTGTAGGTCCTTGCTTTTCATCACTTTGAATATTTCCTGCCAATCTCTTCTGGCCTGCCAAGTTTCCAGCTGACAGTCTTATGGGAGTTCCCTTGTAGGTAACTTAACTGCTTTTCACTTGCTGCTTTTAAGAATCTCTCATTGTCTTTAACCTTGGGCATTGTAACTATGATGTGTCTTGGTGTGGGCTTCTTTGGGTTCATCTTGTTTGGGACTCTAATGAGCTTCCTGGGCTTGTATGGCCATTTCTTTTGCCAGGTTAGGGATATTTTCCATCATTATTTCTTCAGATAGGTTTTCAATTCCTTGCTCTCACTTCTCATACTCCTGTGATGTGAATGTTGGTATCCTCGATGTCCCAGAGGCCCTTTAAACGATCCTTTTTTTTCCCCCCCTGTTCTAATTGGGTGTTTTCTGCTACCTTATCTTCCAAGTTGCCAATTCAGTCGTCTGCTTCATCTAATCTGTTGATTCCCTCTAATGTGTTATTTCAGTTATTGTATTCTTCGTTTCTAATTGATTCTTTTTTTCTATCTCCATTTTTATGTTTCCTTTCTCTTTGTTGAAATTCTTACTGAGCTCATTGAGAGTTCTTACAACCAGGGTTTTGAACTCTGCATCTGGTAGATCGCTTGTTTAGATTTTGTTTAGTTCTTTTTCTGGAGCTTTATTCTCTTCTTTCATTTGGGACATATTTCTTTGTCTCCCCATTTTAGCTGCCTCCTGTTTTAGTTTCACTGTATTAGTAGAGCTGCTGTGTCTCCCAGTCTTACTAGAGTGGCCTTATGTAGTGGGTACCCTCTGGGGCCCAGTGGCACAGTCTCCCTGATCACCTGAGCTGGCTGTTCGAGGTGTGTCCCTTCTGTGGGTCATGTGTGCCCTCCTGCTGTAGTTGAGCCTTAGGTGCTGTTTGCGGTCAGTGAAAGGGATTGACCTTCAAGCTTATTGGTTGTGAGGACTGGCCATAACTACAGTGGAGGAACTGTTGTTCAGGGGCTGACCCTATGGAGCACGATTTGCTTTAGCAGGGCTTTGGTGCCTACCCTGTCTGCCCTTTGAGTGTGTCATTTGTGGAGGTGGTTGGGTGGTGCTCTGGTGTGGTATGAAGCTGGCCACCAGGTGTTGGTTCTGGGGTCTCTCGGAAGGGGCTCTGTCGCAGGCCAAGGCCAGCTTGTGTCCTGCCTGGGGCCACTTGGTATTAGCTACAGAGTGATCTGCAGATGGTTGCTACTTATGCTGGGCTTGGGGCTGCTTAGCAAGAGATACGGGGCATGCCAAGGCCAGATGATGCTTGTTTGGGGTTTGTGAACCTTTGAGAGATTTTAGGAAAGTCTGTAGCATGAGCCAAGACAGGCTGTTCGTATGGAAAAGCCACTGGAAACAGCTTGGGTAGGCCCTCAAGTTGGCTGGGGCAGGGTCTCAGAGAATCACCAGGGTGGGGCCAACAGTGTTAGCCTGGTTGATGGAGAGTTAGTTATGGTGGTCCTTGCATCTGCACACTCGGTGGTGAGGGGTGGGCTCAATAAAAGAACAATGACTTCTGCCAGCACTTCTGTATGGAAGAAAGCTGCCCCTCCAGTTTTCACTCTGAAGCCAGGCAATTCAGTCACTCCCCCCATATCCAGCTCCAGTGGTGGAGCTCAGAGCAAGTGAGTCTGTCAGTTCTTGCACGGCCCCTTTAAGAGGAGCATCTTGAGCTCCAATAGCCCTGGGTCTCTCTCAGCCACAATCTCTGCTTTTTCTGTATATCCTTAGTTATAGGACTTCTGCTCAGCTAGACTTCAGGTGATTCTCAATAATGATGATTCTGTAGTTTAGTTGTGATTTTGATGTGGTCATGGGAGGAGACGAGCACAGCGTTTACCTACTCTGCCATCTCGACCAGACTCTCCTGGGCTGTCTCTTTGAGATCATTTACTGTGAAATCTTGTTTTTTTTCAGTTCCTCCTTTCATTTATTTTAGTTGCTATCTTTCATCTAAAAGTTGTGCTCATGTATCTCTTGATCCTTGATATGTTATTCATGGTGAGAGAACTGACGGATTCTGCTCTGGTGGGAGTTATTTGTGGTTGTCATAGAGAGTGGGGACCGAGATGCTTTTTTAGAATCCCTACTTATCTGTACCTGAAGGTTTTTTTCTTAGGCTGGTCACTTTTTCCAGGAAGAGAAATCCATCTCTTGTCAGCTAGCTGAGAATGGGCTGGGGTTAGGGTTGTTGGGCTACCACTGTTTGCAGAGCTTTGGGAGCTGAGTTGGGGGAGGAAGCTGGTGGTGTCACCATTTTGAACCTTGTCCTTGACTTATTGCTCCTGTTCAGCTTGTGGCACCTCACTTCCTCCCCAGCTCTTTGAGCTGTGCGTGGTGACATTTATTCTAGAACCGCTGGTTCAGTGCAACCAGAATATAAGTCTGTTTTCTCCTGGAGCTGAAGAATTCAGACTACTGCTTGTTTGTGGACAGAGGGGACCTGAAGGTATCTAACTTCTTGTTTATACTTCCAAGCAGTTCTTCTGTTTTCATCCTTACGCCTTGCTTCTGTCTGCAGTGGTTTCTGGTACTTCTTAATTCCTGCCCTCTCAGGGTTTTGGAGTACTTAACTGGCTTGCTTTTTGTGGCTTTTCCCTCTGCAACCTTCAACTTCAGCTCTTAACCCTGCTGAGTCAGTTACTTGTCTTTCTGCAGTCTGTCTTTCAGAATTCTTTTGACATATGTCATCTGCCTTTTCCTCCCCCTTTTTCTTTGTCCATTTATAATTTTGTTATTCCCTTATAGCCATTCTAATGAGGCTTCAGGAGGATACAAAGAACTGTGTTCATTTTGCCATGTTTAAATGGAATTAGCCTTTGTTCAGAGAATGTGGGAAATACCTTTGACTTTCACGCCAGACTCTACCTCTGTAACCCCATCTTCCACCCAGGCTTACGGCCCTTGTTCCCTCCCTGTAGCAACTGCTGTAATTAATTTAATGTGCATCCTTCATATTCATATATATATATATCCATGAAAAATAGGTGGTTTGTTTATATAGATGTATTTTTATTCCTTTTAACTATTTAATAGTGTATCATATCAGTAATACCTCATTTTATTTACCTAGTCTCATATTATAGACATTTAGGTTTTTCACTGTTTTTCCAGTTGTTTACTATTACAAATACTGCTGTAATAATCATCCTTTTACTTTCATAGTCTCTTCATGTGCAAAGGCCTGAGAATTTTTCTGGGGACTGTTTCTTTACCTTTTAATGGGTACAGCGGAGGTGATTTGGAGGCTCTCTGGGACTTGATGAAAACATTACATTAAATTTTCTTTACCTTTTATACATATGAAAAAAGTAGAATTATAAAACATGCAAATTTTTTCAAAAATTTTATTGAGAAACATGCCTTTTTTTAATGGTCCATAACCCGTTATTAATAATTCTGAAATCCATAATATCTTGAGAACTGAAATATTTTTTTCCTAACTCATTCAGTTATAAAACGTGACCTCTTTAAACTCATTTGGTGGCAAAGCTCTTACCTAGACTGAAAAGGCTGATTTAAACCTATTTATTTTACATGGTATGTGCACAGATATGTTTTTTCAAAAAATATTAATGTGTTTGATTATGCGCTGCTGGTGGTGTCTATATATTAAAATTGTATGCACTATATTACCATTCTAAAATTCAAGAAATCCTGAATTCTAACACACATCTACACTCAGGGGTTTCAGAGGAGGGGTTGTAGGCCTGTGGTCACCATCGACTAGAGACTTTACAGACATGGGTGGCAAATCACAGACACAAATTTGTTTTATTTATGGTTGATGGAAACTTTTTTGGTCATTAATGGGAAGTCAGACAATTTCCCTTTAAACTGTATTCCAAGAGAGTGTTCATGTAAAAAATAACAGTGTTTTTCTTTTTTTGACAGTTACAATACTAAAAGTGCTTGTGGTAATGCCAGTGGATTTTAAATTCAGTAGAATTTGTTTCACATTGCATATTTAAAAAAATGATAAGGCTTTTTCTCAGGAATACACAGGGATTGCTTTACTAGTTTTAATTCTTTAGGATTCATGTAACAAACTTGAAACATGATTAATGCACCATTTTAGCTTCCACTGTCTAAAGTTGAATTTTAACTTTGAATCTATAAACTTTCCGTGTATATTAATGTTTTTTATTTGGTTTTTACAGATTCTGATTAAATTCATGTTTTCAGAATTGTCAGTTAAATCGAGAAAACCATTTTTTATCTAGTTTTATTGGGGTATAACTCAGACCATATAGTTCTCTCATTTAAGGTATACAATTCAGTGCCTTTTGATATATTCATAAAGTTTTGAAACTATCACCATATGCCAGAACATTTTCATCACCCCCAAAAGAAACCTTGTGTCTTTTAGCAGCCATTTCCTAATCTTTCCTCCCCCTATTCGCTAGCAACGGCTAATCTGCTCACTTCATTATTAGACTTATAAAAAGAGTAAGTCCTCCCGTCTTTTTCTTCTTTAAGAGTACCTCTTGGCTATTTGTGGCCCTTCGTATTTCCATGTAGAATCAAGTTCTACCAAAAAATAAAAATTAAAAAAAAAAAAATCCTGTTTTATTGGAATTTCATTGAATCTACAGTCAGTTTGGGAGAATTGACATCTTTACAATGTTGAGTCTTAATCAAGAACATGTTGTGGCTCTCCGTTTATTCAGGTTTTAAACCTTTCTTGATGAAGTTTCTTTTTCTTCATAAGATGACTATATTTCTTTTGTGAAATTTATCCCTGAGTAACTGATGTTCTTTGTTGTTTTAAATTATGTTTTTTAATTGGTGGTGATATTGGTGATGTTAGGATCACTTGAGTTTTTAATATGATCTCGAATCTCACAACCTTGCTCTATTTACTAGGTCTAAATCTCTTGAATCTTCAATGTAGATAATTATGCTATTTGGAAATTATGACACTCCTGTCTCTTCTAATCCCTTGTTTCTTTTTATTATGCATTGGTTAGGGACTCTAATATACTGTTGAATGGTCAGTATGTTCTTAGTTTTTAATTTATATTAAACAGTCTTCAGATCAGCTTTCTCTAAGAAACAGTACTAATTTCTTGCTCAGGAAAGGTTTATCAGACCCATAAAGAAAGGAAAGGCATACCTGACATTTGCTTATCTTTTTTTACTTAAGAACCTACCTGATCTTGGGCAGTTTAAACTTCATCAGTTTAAATTTTAGAATTCCAGTTTATTTATATTTGGGGCTTGTTATATTCGTAGGGCCTTTTATTTTTAAAAACATCTGGCTTATGGGGAAATATTTAGGTCTATTGATTTCTGCTAGTTGCCTTTTATTCCCCATCACTAGCCTCTTTTCTAGTTGGTTTGCCAAACTAATACATTTTACGTCAGTAAGTGGATAAAAAGTATACGGTAGGTATTCTTTGTACAATTTTTACTCTTGCATCTTTTCTGTAAATTTAAAATTATTTAAATAAAAGGGTCTAATGTATTCATAAACATAATGCATGCCCATGATCAATAAAGAATTTCTACAAATATAAGAAGAGACAACTCAAAAAACGAGCAAAAGACTTGAACAGAGACTTCACAAAGGAAGATATAAAAAAGTACTTAATGTCTTTTGTCATCAGAAAATTAAAATTAAAACCACAACGAGGTACCACTGCACCCTCTCTAGAATGGCTGAAATAACATTGACAACACCAAATGTTGGTGACTGTGTGGAGCATCTGGAACTCTCATAGAGTGCTGTTAGGAGTGTAAATGGCAGTAATTTTTATAAAGTTAAACATCTATTCTGTACCCAGCGATTCTACTGCTAGATATTATCCACAAGAAATGAAAATATGTCCATAAAAGGTTGTAATAAGAAATAACAAACTACTAATGCATACAACAGTACAGACAAGTGTCATAAACATTATACCGAGTGACAGTAGCCAGATGCAAAAGAATACATGCTGTATGATTCCATTTACATGAAGACTAAGAATGGGCAAAACTAATTTTGGGTGATAGAAAACACCATTGTCTTAGTGGGGTGGAAGGGGCAGTGTAAAGTGAGGGTCGACTAGTAAGGGGGAACAAAGGAACTTTTAGGGATGTTGGGCATGTTCTGTATCTTAGTATACATTTGTCAAAACTCATCAGATAGCATACTTAAGATCTATACATTTCACTTTATGTAAATTATACCTAAATTTTTAAAAATAAGGGAAAGGATGCAAGGGATGTACATTGATCTAAGGGCATTCTCCTACATAAGCAGAATACAATTATCATACTCAGGAAATTTAAAACAACCCTACCACTAATGCAGTTCTCATTCAAATATCCTAATATTGTCTTTCATAGTATTTTTTTATGTTCAAGCTTCAGTGAAGGATCACCTATTACCTACCTGTTATTTTGTTTTTTAATCTTCTTGATGAAAAATGTCCTTGAAAAGTTGAAAATCGTGAGTGCTAGGACATATTTTCTGGTGCCTGTAATTTTCAGTAGCCTGTCTCATACTTCAAGAGATAATGTATGGAAGGTTAATGGCATCAAATTTGAGTTTGGATGGAAGATGAAAGATCTTTAAAAAAGCAGAACTAGAATTGCAAATTTTGTTTTCATTTTCATAGAGTTTTGTTCTCCTTTTTGCTTTTTATTAAAAATGTATGGGTTTAGAAACTTTGGGTAGTTTAAATTGCAAATAAGTGGACAGTGTTTCAGTTTGTTTAAGTAATGAGATTTGTAATCACCACTAGGTTTTCCCCTAGACTTTGGGACCTAGAGGAAGGAAATTTGACTTAGCTGTTGGTGAAGTGTTTAGCATCCTAATTTTTCTTCTTAAATGTTATTTTCTTGATAACAAAAAACAATGCATGTTAATTGTAGACAATACCCCAAATCAAGAAGGAATGTAAAGTCTTCACAACTCCACCACCTAGAAGTGGAGATGGCTAACACCCGAGGGAACATTTCTCTTGTCTTTTGTCTGTGCAAACACATTCACACAATTTTTAGTTTTAAGAACATGATGGAATCATACTGTATGAATTTAACTGCCTAATTCACTTGCTGCTCCATGAACATTTCTCTTTTTAGCTTATTCTACAGCTCTATTTCAAATGACTATCTATTGGTAGTGTTCCTTGATGGAAACCCTGTAGAGGCATTACTTTGCTTCATTGTGCTTTACTTTGTTGCACTTCACAGATACTGGGTTTTTTTTTGTTTTTGTTTTTTTTAACAAATTGAAAGTTTATGGCAACCTTGTATCCAGCAAAGCTATTAATGCCATTTTTCCAACAGCATTTGCACACTTTGTTTCTCTGTCACATTTTGGTAATTCTTGAAATATTTCAAACTTTTCTGTTATTATATTTGTTAAGGTGATCTTTGATCAGTGATCTTTGGTGTTACTATTGTAATTGTTTTGGAGGGTCACAAGCTGCACACATGTAAAATGGTGAACTTAATCGAGAAATATTGTATGCGTTCTGACTGTTCTGACTGGTTTTTCCCCAATCTCTCTCCCTCTTCTTGGGCCTCTCTGAGAGACAACAATATTGAAATTAGGCCAGTTAACCTTACAATGGCCTCTAAGTGTTCAAGTGAAAGGAAGTTTCATGGCTCTCACTTTAAATCAAAAGCTAGATATGATTAAGTTTAGTGAGGAAGTATATCAAAAGCTGAGACAGGCGAAAAGCTAGGCCCTTTGCGTCTGTTAGCCAAGTTTTGAATGCAGAAGAAAAGTTCTTGAAGGAAATTAAAAGTGCTACTCTACTGCACACAAGAATGATAAGAAAGCAAAACAGCCTTATTGCTGATAAGGATGAAGTTTCAGTGTTCTGAGTAGAATATCAAACCGGCCACAACGTTCCCTTAAGCAAAAAGCCTAATCCAGGAGCAAGGCCCTAACTCTCTTCAGTTCTGTTAAGGCTGATAGAAAGTAAGGAAGCTGCAGAAGAAGTTCGAAGCTAGCAGAGGTTGGTTCATGAGGTTTAAGGAAAGAGGCCATCTCCATACAGAAAAGTGCAAGGTGAAGCAGCAGTGCTGATGTAGAAGCTGAAGCAAGTTACCCAGAAACCCTCGCTAAGATAATTAAAGAAGGTGGCTACATTAAACAACACATTTTCATTGTAGATGTAACAGCTTCATATTGGAAGAATATGACATTCACAGCTAGAGAGAAGTCGATGCCTGGCTTCAGAGGGCAGGCTGACTCTTATCAGGGGTTAATGTAATGGAAGCCAATGCTGATTCACCATTCTAAAAATCCTAGGGCCTTCAGAATTATGTATATAAAATCTACTCTGTGCTCTATAAATGGAACAACAAAGCCTGGATGACAGCACATCTTTTTACAACATGGTATACTGAATATTTTAAGCTCACTGTTGAGACCTATTGCTCAGAAAAAAAAAAAATTCCTTTCAAAATATTACTGCTCATTGGCAGGGCACCTGGTCCACCCAAGAGTGCTGATGGAGACTTACAATGAGATTAATATAGTTTTCGTGCCTGCTAACACAACATCCATTCTGCAGCCCATGGATCAAGGAATAATATTGACTTTCAAGTCTTATTAAGAAATACATTTCATAAGGCTATATAGCTGCCAGAGATAGTGATTCCTCTGATGGATCTGGGCAATGTAAATTGAAAACTTTCCAGTGGAAAGGACTCACCGTTCTAGATGCCATTGAGAACATTCGCGATTCATGGGAAGAGGTCAAAATACCTACATTAACAGGAGTTTGAAAGAAGTTGATTCCAGCCCTCATGGATGACTGAGGACTATCAAGACTTCAGTGGTGGAAGTAACTGCGGATGTGGTAGAAACAGCAAAAGAACTAGAATTAGAAGTGAAGCCTGAAGATGTGACTAAATCGCTGCAATCTCTTCATAAAACTTTAGCAGGTGAGGAATTACTTCTTATGGATGAGCAGAGAAAGTAGTTTCTTGAGATGGAATCTGCTCTTGGTGAAGGTGCTCTAAAGATGGTTGAAATGGGCTGTATCTACTGCTAAGATGAAGACCATCCTTAGCCATTAGACTGTTGACGTTCCAGAAAATGTGGATATCACTCTGATGGGACGCACAGGTATTGCAAAGGGCGCCAGGGGTACCCTGTGGAGGGACTTCATTTACATCAATGTAGAACTCAGTCTTCTTGGAAGAAAAAGAAGAGGCTCCAGGTTGACAGATGGTGAGGGTGTATAAATGTTATTTTCTTGATAACAACAACTGTTTACACTATCTAGAGGGTGTTACATGGGGCTTCCATTACAAGAGGGGGTGTAAGTATGCCCACTTTCCCATCGTTGTTATTCAGGAGAATGGTTCTCTTGTTGAAATCCAAAATTTCTTGGATGAAAAATACATCTGCAGGGTTCGGACGAGGTCAGGTGTTGCTCGTTCAATATCTCAAGCCCAGAAAGATGAGTTAATTCTTGAAGGAAACGACATTGAACTTGTATCAAACTCAGCTGCTTTGATTCAACAAGCCACAACAGTTAAAAACTAGGATATCAGAAATTTTGGGGATGGTATCTATGTTTCTGAAAAAGGAACATGTTCTGCGGGCTGATGAATAAGGTCTAAGTTGTCCAGCTTCAGAAGCGCCAAGATGTTAGATGATTCCTCAGACTTAGTTGTGATATTTTAAAAATGCAGTAAAAGTTTATTGAAAAAATTGTTGAAATGACTGTAAAAGATTTACGATTATTACATAAATTTGGTTGATAAAGCAGTGGCAGGGTTTGAGAGGATTGACTCCAATTTTGAAAGTAGTTCTGCAGTGAGTAAAATGCTACCAAACAGCATCACACACTACAGAGAAGTCATTTGTGACAGGAAGAGTCAAGTGATGCTGCAAAACTTCATTGTTGTCTTATTTTAAGAAATTGCCACAGCCACTCTAGTGTTCAGCAGCCATCAACATCACGGCAAGACCCTCCGCCAGTAAAAAGCTGACAACTAGCTGAAGGTTCAGATGATGGTTAGCATTTTTTTAGCAATAAAATATTTTTATTTAGGGTATGCAGTTTTCTTAGACATAATGCTATTGGATACTTAATATACTACGGCATTTGGGAGACCAAAAACTTCATATGACTTTTTATATGCATTGGGAAACCAAAAAATTCGTGTAACCTTTTATTGCTTTATTGTGGTGGTCTGGAACCAAACCTGCAATATCTCTGAGTATGCCTGTATTATAAACACCTTCGTAACTGCCACTCAGATCAAGACATCGAACATGGCCAGCAGCCAGGAGCCCCTTCTTACCCCCCTTGCCAATCACACCCCTTTCTTCTCCCTAAAAGTAACTGTTACCCTGACTTTATGGAAGTTATTTTCTTGCTTCCCTTTGTTTCCCCCAGTGTTTGCATCACCAACACTATAGTTTAGTTTTGCCTGTTTTTGAACTTTTTACAAAATGGACTCATACAGTATGTGTTTTTATGTTTTTTGTTTAATGTTTTTAAGAATTATCCGTATTGTTTTGAGTAGTTGTAGTTTATTCATTTTTTTTATTTTATAATGTCCATTTATTGAGTTCACTAACCATATATATTGATTTTACACTTTGATTGTTTGTAGCCCCAGTTACAAATGAAGCTGCCATGAACATCTGGATGTGCTTTTTGATGTGTATGTGCATGCATAGCTCTAGGGAATCCAAACCTAGGATTGGCATTGCTGGATCATAGGATGTCTCTATCTTCAGTTGTACCAGATAATGCCAAACTATATTCTCATATGGTTGGATCCATTTTCAGTGTACCTGTTCCATATCCTCACGAGTACTGCTTGGTATATTGTTAAACTGTGATTTTAGCCATTATTAAGGATGTGATGATACCTTGTTGTGGTTTTAATTTGCATTATTTTGTGTCTTCCTTATTGTTAAATACCTTTTCATGTGAGTGTTGGCCATTTGGATATCCTCTTTGGTACAGTACCTAATTCATGTTTTTTGCTTATTTTTCTTCTGTATTCTTTTTTTCTTACTGATTTATGTGGTCTAGATACAAGTTCTTTATTGATTACATGAGTTGCAAATATTGTCTCCAATTCTGTAGGGTGCCTTTTCTTTGCTCCATTAATGGTGTCTTTTTCTGAACAGAGGATCTTAATTTTAATGTAGTTCAATTGATTGATTTTCTCTTTTTTAAGGATTTTTCAAGTTGGTTTTATTTAAACAGATTGTTCTTTTTAAGTCTCATAAATAGAGTTTTGCTTAGTTTACTTTCTCACCGGCAGTGTATGAATCTTTCGATACCATTCTTACTCTCACCAATAGTGTTTGCATATTTTCCCACACTTGCCAGTACTGGAGTTTTGGGATCAGTTTTGCCAGTGTAGCAGGCTACTGTATTTATTATTGAGTACTCTATGTTAGTTTAACCTTGGGGTCAGATTGTAAATTTCTTGCATCATTCCAAGAACATGGCAGTCAGTAAGTATAATTGCAGTACTAAAAATATTCTTTAGCTTTTGATTCTGAGGAGCGTTTATAGTTGATAGAGAAGAGAGATCTGAAAAGCTATTTTCTTTTTTTTATTTACATCATCATGATTTGGGCTTAAAGTATAAAAAAATTGACGAAAACTTAATGTAGTAGATCAAGGACCCATGAAATGGATGAATTAGAATTTCGTGGATTTTTCTTATAAATTTCTGATATATTCATAAGAGGTAGAATCATGATTTTGCTTACCTTTCTTTACATACTTTTATTCAAAAGAGAAGACATCCCCCATTCAACTTATCTCTGCTCCTCCTCCTCTCTTTAAACCCCCAACATTCATTCATCCTCCTTCCTACTTTCAAGGTGTGAGGTAGCTCCTACGTTTTCCTTGGAGTTTAATTCTGAGACTACACAGAGCCTATTGGAAAAAGCATTTGTTAGCAGATGAAACTTGGAATGGAGCTCTTCTCTACACTCTAGCTTTAGTTTTTTGTTTTATTTAGTTCCGATGTCCGTTATTTTCACTTGTCATCATCTAACTCTTCTTCCTACCTATAGACTTCTCATGGTTAGCAGAATGAAATTTCTTTCCTAATATCCTTCAGAGACTCAAAAATAATCAAAATCTTAATTCCTTGGTACACAGGATCTTATTGTCTACTACCTCACCAGCGAGATCTCTAGCCTCCTCATGTGTCCAGTTTCCCCACATACCTTCTGAAATCTACAATTTGAGCTTGGACTATTCTTCCACATTTGTTCATCCCATTATCTAGAACTTCCTTCTGTCTCCCCACTGCCGACCCATTTGCCTACTAACTTAACTTCTTTTAAAACTCAGCTTGAACAGTACAGTCCCTTGGAAGCCTTACCTCCCTGATCCTTTCATACTTTTTGTACTCTATGGCC
Source organism: Pteropus vampyrus (assembly GCF_000151845.1). NCBI lineage: Eukaryota > Metazoa > Chordata > Mammalia > Chiroptera > Pteropodidae > Pteropus > Pteropus vampyrus. The sequence goes on from NW_011889169.1 coordinate 1,556,803, forward strand.
TTTCCTCAGACTTAATGACTTAGATGGCCCCTCTCTCTATAGCTCTCTCACTGTGCTTTGCAGTGTAATAGATTTGATTTTCTCCCCTGCCGAGTTGAGTTCCTTGAGGGCAGGACCCTGATTCCCCCTCCTGATATCCCACCCTCCCCCTAAGAACTAGCATGGTGAGGCACCCCTTAAATGTTTAATGAATGAGTGGATACAAAATTATATCTAACTTTCTTCCTATATGTATGCAAAGAACTTGCAGAGAAAGGTCATGTAGAAGAGGAATAGCAATACACGTTTAGGAAGGATGACTGTGCTTGTAGGATTTATAGGGTTTTGCTCACCTGAGTTTTCCTTGCTATCACAGAAGGATGCCCTGCAGTGGTCTCGAAATCCAGCTGCAGTGGAAGGAGAAGAGCCAGAGGACACAGCCGATGTGGAGAGCTGTGGGTCTAATGAAACCAGCACTGTGAGTGGTGAAAATGATGGTAAGTACCCTTAACACGATGGGCAAAGAGCCATAAGCATTCACTAGGGACTAACCTTTATTTCCCTCTCTTCCAGTTTCTCTTGATGAAACATCTTCAAATGCATCCTGTTCTACAGAATCTCAGAGTCGGCCTCTCTCCAGTCCCAGGGACAGCTGTAGAGCTTCCTCACAGGTAGGGAGGAGGTTGGTGACTAGGTGGGGGGGCCGGGGCAGGGGGGGGGGGGGGTGGTTGGGGTTGGGGAGGGCGGAGTCGGAGATAAATGAGGCCAGGCACAAGATAGGACTCTCCTTCCTGCAGTTAACTGAGTGTATTTGAAGAACAGAGAAAATCAATTTGGTCTCCACCTGTTAGTACCATTTAAAAGTGGGCCTGAGGAACAGTGGGTTGTAGATCTGGGCGCAGAGTGATTTGTTTTTTCTCTTTTCTACGACTGGGTAAATTTGTTAGTTCTTATGATAGACATAGGAACAATCAGGGAAAAGTAGAGCACAGTGCATAGTGGGGAGAACACAAGCCTGAGAGTCAGCTGTTTGAATTATGGTTCTTCCACTCACTAGCTCTGGGACCTTGGGCAAATTCCTGTCTGTAAAATGGGGATAATGATAGGTTCTTTTCAATTGGGGTGTAGCTTGGCACATGGGTTTGGACTGGGCTCAGTAACATTAGTCAGTGCTGCTGTCGGCATACCTGCCTGAGCTGGTTGAATATGAACTCTATTTTACAAGATAATGAGTGGAGACATGGTCAAGTGGCCCTGCAAGTGACTCGGGTCCTTTTTGTATTCCTTCTGGGAATATAGGCAAACAAGCAAAAGAAAAAGACCGGGGTAATGCTACCTCGAGTTGTCCTGACTCCTCTGAAGGTAAACGGGGCCCACGTGGAATCTGCATCAGGTATGTGTAAGCTCGTGATTGTGGTGCGGTGCTCCTTCTTCAGGTCCTGGGGACCTGCCTCCCTCCAGCAGCAGTTTCTGGCCTAGGTAGTTTGATGCCAGTAGAGTCAGGAAACCCTCTTCTGGCAGGCAGTATGCTGTGGTGGTGAGACCTGACCTAAGTTCCAGTGCTGGGCTTTGCTGTGCGCACCCCTTGCCTCACAGGGCGGTCACGAGGGTCCGATGAAGGAATGTACAGGTGCTTTGTAAAAGTTGCAGGGCTGCACAAACTAAGATGGCGGTTTGGCGTTCTTAACGTGACATTTTAAAGCCAGCCCATCAGGTGGTTAGCTCTGACAGCCCAAGGCTGGGCCATGGAAGCACTCAGTATTGCCTGCAGCATCTCCGGGAGAGCTGGGAGAAGTAAGCTTGTCTGAGAGCCATGGGCACAGCGGGTGATACTTTTGACCAGTGGAATGCTATGCCTTCAGGGTTTTCGGGCCGCCACGCCGATGGCGAGAGTGGCAGCCCATCCAGCAGCAGCAGCGGCTCTCTGGCCCTGGGCAGCGCTGCTATTCGTGGCCAGGCCGAGGTCGCCCGGGACCCTGCCCCGCTCCTGAGAGGCTTCCGGAAGCCGGCCACAGGTGAGTGGCTCGGCACTCATTTCTCTGCCTGTAAAGGGGGCCCCTGCAGGCCTAGTGAGAAGATGACGTCTACTCCACTTTTACCAGTTTATTTTTATTTCTTTGTTGGCCCCCTATTTTTGGCTTGTACCTTTGCATTTTGGTTATTCCACATAAAGATCTTATCTGTTACACTGTGAGAGAACTGGTGGGCAGAGATGGTGCCACATTGCTCCTTGTGTGTCCCTGTAAGGGCCTGGCCTGTGCCTGCCTTGGTACTGCTTAGTCAGTGTTCGAGTGAGTGGAAATTGCTTCTGAGCTTCCCAAGGAAGAATTCCAGCAACTTATTTTCTTTTGTTGGTAACATCCTGCAGTGTTTGTTCTCAGCATCCATTGTCTCTGTCAGATGCCCTTTTTTTTTTTACAACCTAGTTAGTATGTTGAGTGGAAGCCTAAGTTGAATTTGGGGGATATAAACATATTCAGTAGTGTGTACCTCCCATCCTCAGGCTGCTCGCAAGGCCATGCTATTTTCTGTTTCAGAATTTATTTCTCAGAGACCATATGCTGGTTGTTTGTAGATGGGCCACAAGAAACCATTAAGATGACTAGCCTTGGCTTCTGAAAACTAGAATAAACCATTGCCCAAGTGGGAACTTAGATTGGATGTCTTGCTGCTTTTCCAACTTATCAGCAATGCTAAGTCTAAGGTCTCACAGGTCTCTATTCTTAGTGATTTTAAAAAATAAAAGTAACATTTGCTGAGGCTACTGTGAAAAGTATTGACATTTCAGTAGGCTTTAAACAACCGTTAGTATCTTTCTGCATGGAGATCATACCTCTCCAACCCATGCATAGAAAGCTTCTGCAGGTTTTCCTGTAGTACACTTAACTAGACAACTCTCATCATTTTTCCAGTTGGCTTTGTGGAACCTCTTCTGCAGTTTCAGAGGAAACGTCAAAGCCTCTCCCTGCCTGGTTTTCTGTGGGAAGGGTGTCCTCTTCAGGCTGTGACACAGCATGGTACAGAGAATGCAAGCCCAAGTGTTCGTTTAGGTTCGATGGCAATGACAGTAACCTGGAAAGAATAGTTATAACATATAGGCTAGGGTAGACTGGACAATTAGGCAGTGTATGCACATAAGTTCTGGGTAGCTTGGGTGCTGCCATCAAAGTTGTTTTCTTAGTTATTGTTTGCTATTTTGCTTTAAGAAGCAGAAAATCTATACCTTGCTCTTTACTACTTGAAAAATCACAGGTCAAATGAAGCGCAACAGAGGAGAAGAGATAGATTTTGAGACACCTGGGTCTATTCTTGTCAACACCAACCTCCGGGCCCTGATAAACTCTCGGACCTTCCACGCCCTGCCATCCCACTTCCAGCAGCAGCTCCTCTTCCTCCTGCCCGAAGTGGACAGACAGGTACAGATGGGTAGCCTCCTCTGCGTGTCTCTCTGGGGGAGCTTCTGTTGTATTTCTAAGTTTTTTATTTATTGGGTTATTTGACTGATCCTTCCAGGTGGGGACAGATGGCCTGTTGCGTCTAAGCAGCAGTGCACTGAATAATGAGTTTTTCACCCATGCGGCTCAGAGCTGGCGGGAACGCCTGGCTGATGGTGAGTAGACGTTCTCATCTTAGACGGCTTAAGAGGTCCCTGCTAAGTGTGGTGTCACTTGTCTCTTGGCATTTAAAACCCAAACACTTCATTTTCACCAATCTGTCTCTTTTCCAAAGGGATATTTAATATAAGGCAATACTAATAGATGTGGCAGGTATTAATGTGCTCCATAGCTCTACAGAAATTAGAGAGTATTGGGGCTTTTACTTTTTTGTGTGTGTATATCCATCTGCATCGCCTGTTCATTAAAACTGTAAACTCTTGTTCTTTCCAGTAATCATGGTGTTGTCTGAATGGGTGGAGCGAAGCGTGCTGTGGCATTGACCAGATGCTCTATTTTTAGACATTGCCACTTGGAGTGGTTGCTAATTTCTCTTAATTTTGTAGGGAAACTCCAAGGGGAGTGTTTTGGGAGGTCCCCGAGACTCCCTCTGGGTTCAGTGATTCGCTAGGAGGACTCACAGGACTCAGCATGGAGTCGTCTTCACGGTTGTAATTTATTATAGTGAAAGAATACAGAGCAGAATCAGCAAAGGGAAAAGACATTTGGGATGAAATCCAGGGAAACCAGGTACAGGCTTCCAAGGTCCTCTTTCAGTGGAGTCACACAGGATGCACTCAGTTCCCCCCAGCAATGAGTTGTGACAACACAGATGAAATGTAGTCTACCAGGCAAGTCAGTTAAAGACTTGGTACTCAGGGTTTTTATTGGAATCTGATCATGTTGCATGTCTCTGCCTGGCACATACCCAAATTCCAGATTCCTCAAAGGAAAGTAGGTGCTTGCCATAAACCATCTCGTTTACAGAAACAGTTTAGGCACAGTGAGCCATTCATATCAGTTGGGGTTGGGGAGGTGGGAACCCTCCTGAAGTACAGGTTCCCAAATGTCAGCCAAGGGCCAGCCTTGTAAGCCATTCTAAGCATAAGCAGTCAGACCTGCCAACTTAACTTTTTTCTGTACAGGAAATAAGAATGGTTCTTTTGTTTGTTTTTTATTTTGATTTTTTGAACAATGTGTTGCTTGCTATTGAATGACTAATCACCCTGGGGAAGAGTAAATTTCCCTTATAACAGACATGTTAGTTCTCTCCTGAGTAAGAGCATGATGTAAGAAATCCTAGAGGAGGCAAGCCAGCATGAAGATAGGGTTAAAAAAAGGCCTCTGACCTCACCAAAGTCCACATGGATTTTGAAAACTAATGAGGTAGAACTGCAAGATATGGCTTTCCGTAAGACAGGCATGAGTATTCTGAATGCATGTACTCAAAAAGTTTTATTTCTCTCTAGGTGAATTCACTCATGAGATGCAAGTCAGGATACGACAAGAAATGGAGAAGGAAAAGAAGGTAGAACAGTGGAAAGAAAAGTTCTTTGAAGACTACTATGGACAGAAGTAAGGCACTTGGTTGCTGTGAGTGCTGGTCTGGGCTTTTGGGGGATAGAGGCAGATGTTTCAAAATCATATATATGTCTGTGTTGGATGAGAATGTGGAGTTTGCAGTGACTTGGCTCATTTAGCTTAACGCTATGCACAGGGAAGCTGCCAAGGGTTTTCCTAGGTTATTGTTATGCCCCATTGCAGATTTATTTGGTTCTGAGACATCTGACATCTGGGTATGTGTCATTCATAAAAATAAAATAGACATGTTATCTCTGCCCTGTTATTATAACTGATGGTGTGAGTTTGGTTTGCAGATTGGGTTTGACCAGAGAAGAGTTGTTGCAGCAGAATGTTGGCAAGGAGGAGGCCGAAATCAAGAGTGACTTGCGTGTCCCAGGAGAGTCAACACGGCCACAGCGTGGTCCGGCCACCCGGCAGCGAGATGGGCATTTCAAGAAACGCTCTCGGCCAGATCTCCGGACCAGAGCCAGAAGGAATCTGTACAAAAAACAGGAGCCAGAACAAGGAGGGAATGCTAAGGACACACAGTCTGCGACACCAGACACCCCCCACTACCAGCATAGGGAGGCTAAGTCCGACTCAGCCGAGGCAGGCAGTCCCCACCTGTCCGACACATCCTCTGCAGCGCCAGACCCCAAGGGTCCCGATTTCTCAGCGGAAACTGGGGCTTCTCGGATCCAGACCAATCCGGATGACCTGGCACGGGCCTGTGAGTCTCCAGACAGAATTCCCACCTTGCCTCAGGAAACTGTGGATCAGGAACCCAAGGATCAGAAGAGAAAGTCCTTTGAGCAGGCGGCCTCTGCATCCTTTCCCGAAAAGAAGCCCCGGCTTGAAGATCGTCAGTCCTTTCGTAACACAATTGAAAGTGTTCACACCGAAAAGCCACAGCCCACCAAAGAGGAGCCCAAAGTCCCGCCCATCCGGGTACGAAACTATTTGATTCCTAGCTGCCCAGGGGCCAGATTCCCCTTGATGGCCAGGAGCCCCTTTGTGGAGCCCCTTTGCAGGGCCCTTGTGTCGATTATGTGGGTGCGTAGAGCCCTTCACAAGAGAGCCATTCCTGCGACAACTTGGTGATTAAAGGGATGAGGTTCTTTTCTGCCTTGCATGTTTGTTCACTCTGAAGTTATGTCTAGAGGTCAGAACCCTGTGGGGCTTTCAGATCTTTTATTATGTGGTACTAGATTCTCTGTGTAGTGACTCGCACAGTCCCACCAGAAATTAAATTTAGAAATGTGGCATGTAATGGCCCTTGAACAGAGCCTTCTCGGAATGGTGTGGTATCATGGACAGCCATTTTACCATGACTGTTTCATTTTCAAAGAAAATGGTTTGGTTCTGTAGGCCGTGACCCCTAAGCTAGAAGAATCCCAATTTAGCTTTACAGTGCTTAGGTCAAAACACACAGTCAATTAAAAACTGTTTTCTTATTCTTCTCTTGCAGATTCAACTTTCACGTATCAAACCACCCTGGGTGGTTAAAGGTCAGCCCACTTACCAGATATGCCCCCGCATCGTCCCCCTCACGGAGCCCTCCTGCCGGGCCTGGACTAGCGCCAGGACACTTGCAGACATTAAAGCCCGTGCTCTGCAGGTCCGAGGGGCGAGAGGCCACCACTGCCATCGAGAGGCGGCCACCACTGCCATCGGAGGGGGGGGTGGCCCGGGTGGAGGTGACGGCAGGGCCACCGATGAGGGAGGTGGCAGAGGCGGCAGCATTGGTGATGGTGGTGAGACCTGTGGCCACCCTGAGCCCAGGGGAGCCCCGAGCACCCTTGGAGACTGCGCGTCAGATCTACAGCGAACACAACTACTGCCGCCTCATCCTCTAAATGGGGAGCACACTCAGGCTGGAACTGCCACACCCAGAGCCCGGAGAGAGGACCTGGCTTCTCTCAGAGAGGAGGACCGCTGCCCCCTGCAAAGAGTGCCAGACATTCTCACAAGTGGGCTGGAAGATGCCTCCCAGCTCCCAGTTGTTCCCACTGGGGACCAGCCATGCCAGGCTTTGCCCCCAGTGTCCTCCAAAACCCCAGCACCTGAGAGCGTAGTTGAGCAGCCTACATCGCATCCTAGTGTTAGAACTGAATATGAGTCTAGTCCCACTTCTTGGGAAAAGGATAATGAGGAGCAAGAACCCACTCTTCCCCCAGAGAATGGTCTTATTCAGTCTCTAGTGGGGAATGTTGTATTAGAAGAAGAAACTGGCCAGGCTTTGGATAGTGACAGTAATCTGACCATGAAGGATCCTGTGAATGTGACCCCCAGTTCCACCCCTGAGTCATCATTGGTCAGTTGCCTACAGGATAGACAATCTGATGACGAATTAGGACTTGGTGACTCATGCCCACCCACGAGGGAAAGTGCTACTAGACAAGAAGACTTGAAGGCCGAGGCTCTCATCTCCAGTGGTGCTGTTCCTTGGATGCCTGGCCTGTCGAACGACACGGTAGGACAGCCCGAATCAGGCTCCAGAGAGAATGTCCCATCTCGTGAGCCCAAGGTTGGAGAAGAATGGGAGGAGGCTGCTCCCCTTATTCCTACGTTGCCTGAGGGGTTGACAGCTGAAGAGGGTCTTCATTTCCCTGACAACTGTCCTTCACTCTGGACAGTGCCATCTCAGGAGTGTGTTGACAGTGGTGGTGGTGACTACAAACAGGTCGAAGTTGAAAAGCTGAAAATCAGTGGAGACTCCAAAGCACCGAGTCCTCACAGTGAGTCCACAGACACAGCCTCTGACTTTGAAGGCCACCTCTCAGAGGACAGCAGTGAGGCTGCCCCTAGCGAAGCCACAGTGATGAAGAGGTCCTCGGTGGACAAGGAGGAGAAACACAGTCGGAGCGGCTCTGCCTCACTCTGCAAGGTGAATGGTGACCCGAGTCCGGTTACAAGGACAGACAGGATGGTTGCTTCTCAGAGCTGGGTATCTCGTGTCTGTGCGATACCCCCGAAGATCCCAGACTCCCTGCTGCTGGCCAGTACTGAGTACCAGCCGAGGCCCATGCCCCTGGGCCGGCCTGGGTCCTCAGTGGAGGCCACCAACCCACTTGTGATGCAGTTGCTGCAGGGCAACTTGCCCCTGGAGAAGGTTCTTCCTCCAGCCCTTAGTGGCAGCAAACCCAAATCCCCACGGCTCCCACTTGTGAAAGAGCAGGGGATGGGATCGCTGCACGATCCTAGGGAGAGCAGCTGCGCAGTTGACAGGAATAGCCCCGGTTCTTTAAGAGCTTCAAAGGAGCCTCTTCTACGCGACAGCCGTGAAGTCAGCTCTGGTCTTGCCAGGCTGGAGGTCATCCAGGCTCCCGGAACGCCCCAAAAGATTTCCAAGACAGTCCCAAGTTTAGATTCCTTATATCCGGTGACAAATTCGACAACTGTCTCTAGGAAAGCAGAAGTGGATTCCAAAGAGCAGTTCTCTCCCTTTAATTTTGAAGAACAGAAAGAAGCCGGTAACTTGTCTCAGGGCAGTAATTCAAACGCTGCCCCAGACAAAAGCCCAGGAAATCACACTACCTCGAGAGCCCCTTGTTTCTTATCTCCAAATGTGGTCTCCTTGGGTCCCAGTCAGACCGGTCGGCCCTTGGGTGGTCAGGACAGTGCTGGAGGCCAAGGGAAGAAGCTCTTTGGCTCTATAAATGAGGCTGCAGCCCTTCCGTGCCCCAGGCCTGTGGAGCCAATGCCGCTACCTGCTGACGCCCCTCCTGGTTTTCCCAGTAGAAAGTTGGGGGCAACTAAAAACTCTGTGTCTGGTGGGGTACAGACTGCCAGGGAAGACTGGGCTCCAAAGCCACCTCCTGCCTCTGTTGGCAGCATTAAGAGTGAGAAGAGTTTTGTGGGGGTCCCCCTCAAGATGAATGCAGAGAACAGAAATGCAGCTGGACTTGGTCCTCGGGAGCTGGTGGATCACTTGCAGGCGATGCCCTTTGTCCTTGACCTGCCCTTCTGGAAATTGCCCCGAGAGCCTGGGAAAGGGCTCAGTCAGCCTCTGGAGCCTTCCTCTATCTCCTCCCAACTCAACATCAAACAGGCATTTTATGGGAAGCTTTCCAAACTCCAACTAAGTTCCACCAGCTTTAATTATTCCTCCAGCTCCCCCACCTTTCCCAAAGGCCTTGCTGGAAGTGTGGTGCAGCTGAGCCACAAAGCAAATTTTGGTGCGAGCCACAGTGCATCACTTTCCTTGCAAATGTTCACCGACAGCAGCACAGTGGAAAGCATCTCGCTCCAGTGTGCTTGCAGCCTGAAAGCCATGATCATGTGCCAGGGCTGTGGTGCATTTTGTCACGATGACTGTATTGGACCCTCAAAGCTCTGTGTATTGTGCCTTGTGGTGAGATAATAAATTATGGCCATGGGAAAAGTTGTATATTTAGTGTGTGTATTTTGATAATGATTGATCTTAAATCTGTATACAGAATATCATTGATATAAGACTTTCTAGGCAGGAGCATTCTTGCCTCTTCCTAAAATTTATAGTGCTAAAGGCCCTGTGTCACTTATCAACCTTCCAGTCTTGCTGGAGGGGTTTCTTGAAGGGCAGCTTGTTGGGCTGCCTAAGCCTGACTGGCCAGCCCCAGCTCTCATGCAGTCTGGTGTGTGGGGAGCCTGCCTGACACCCAGAGGGACTTGAAACTGAAGAAAGAAGGTCGTGTTCTTCAAGAGAACTAACCTACCCAAACTGAGTAGAAATGTCAGTCTTCCACTGCCCCCTCCCTGCCATCTTTTCTTCTGCTACTCCATCTGGGGAGCTGATTGATGGTTGGGGAAGAACCAGCACAGGGTTAATGTAACTCCCAGCAGTGCCCACCAGGGGGCTCAAACACCTGCTGACCCTAGGGTCACAGTTCATTCAGATGCCAGTTTGACCTTTGGTTCTGTTACTGAAGCAAATTTGGGACTTTGCTGTGTCCATACAATCCACTGTTCCACAGGAGCTTTTGGAACCTTGAATACATCTGCTTGGACAATGGGGTCGGGCATACGGTTGTCTTCTTAAAATGCCATCTGTAGACCTTGTAAGCGTGACATCCAGATGATTGGCAGGTGAATGCCTCTGCCTGACACCTTCCCTGCCACTTTGGACTCTACGGGAGTGGGCATCTCCATGCACATGTGTATGTGAAAATCATTTTACATTTTAAAACAGTGTGTGTTTTCTTATTTTTATATTTTTAACTCTACCCTTGGATGTATAAAGTGAAATTTTTGGCTTCTGTAAGTATGCTCTATGCACCTCTAATGTTTTATCATGTATTTATATGTTGTACACAGTACTGGCTGATTCTGTAAATGGATGTATTGTACAGAGAACATGAACGTCTCTCCCTTACTTTACGTCTTGGGCATCATTGCATTAAAGTGGTATAATTGACTTCTTTACACCTGTGTCAGAGCCACTGCATGCTGTGCTGCCTGACCTGAGGGTGGAGTGATTGACTTGGCGATACACCAGGTTGGCCTGGTGCCCTGTCACAGGTCACCCAGTGGACCTGCTGCAGCCTGAAGAGCCATTGTCAGCCTGCCTGTCCGCACGCTACTGAGCAAATGCATCTCGCTCCTCACATCTCTTCTCCAACCTTCAGTAGCTGTTTGGTGCCATATGTGACAAATCAACACCACCAGTGTTAAGTGCTTCTGAATTCAAGGGTGAGTGCCCTGGGCAGCCCCAGCTGGGCCTTGCAGACCTGGCTCCAGGGCCACCCCACCTGTTAGCAATACCTGGGACCATGCTCTCCTTTTGACATACTTTTGACAGCGGGTTGGGGATAAAACAGCCAGGCCTACTGCCTGCCTCCCAACACATTTCTGACAAATAGATGTCTCCATAGTTGTCTTTCCTCATACCGTGCTTCCTGCCTTATTTCTTGTACCTTGACTTGTTGCAGAGTTGAGGATCCCTGTTTTTATCTTTGGTCTCCCTGTGTGAGTGCTTCTGTGTGAAGTATAAAATTGATATGACTTTCAGCAGGTCTCATTTCATCTGAAACTTCTCTTCTTCTCCCATCCCCCACCCTCATTTAATCCAGTGTGGCATCTTTGTCATCTAAAGCATGAGTGAGAAGTTGGCAATGATGTGGTGGCAGTTTAAATGCAGTATGGGTCAAGTCCAAGTTGTCAACTTCAAGAGTCTGTTTACCAAAGACAGGGAACAGAGGCCCAAGCGTGTTTGATCCTCTTCTTCCTTGTGCTGTGACCTTTGGGGCCACTCTAGGGTACAGTTTGAAACTGGTCCGGTCCATGGGGCTGCACAGGGAAAGCACTGCTCTTGTATGTCTCTTGTGGTATTGGAAAAATAAACCTGTACAACCTGCACTGTGGTCTCAGTCATCTTCTGTGGCTGCCCATCTGGGGAGGGAAAGGAGGTCAGGCTGGAGTGCAGAAGCTGCATAAAAGGAGCAAACGTCAGCTTACTCACCTTGGCTCTGGAGCTCATGTTGTGTAAGGAGCGCTTATGAGGTGAATCCTAAAGGCATGACTTGTCAGTTTCACTGGTCTGTAGACTGCGTGACTTGGCGAACTTTCCTACCGCAAGCACTGGAAGCAGGAATCTAATGAAAGTGATGAGGATGCTCATCCCAATTGCCTCACTGAGACTAAGGTTGTCCAGGAGTTTCCTAATGGCTGGTGATCTATGGGGAGGGTGAACAGGTCTGACCTTTAAAAGCCATAAACATGAGTGCTTTGCGCAGTGGCAGCAGTGAGGGAGGTGCTGGCACAAGATGGGGTCTAAAGCTCGCGTGAGGCCGAGTGGAAGACAGCCCGCAGGGGCCAACTTCTCAGTTAAGGTCAGACTTACCTGGAGTGCTTACATACATGATTTTGTGCTTTGTGAGAAACTGTGTAAACAGCAAAAGTAAAAAGATGGAACGTAAAGATGAACTGAAATGTGTACCCATTAATTTGTTTCCTGTGATTTAGAGCAAGTACGCCACGCAGTGGAACCTCTTTGGGGCAGTTCAAGCTGCAGTTTTGCAGTGCTGCTGTTTGAAAACATGCAATTGGAGAAGTTATGGTTAGGGGGCTCTGTGGTGACTGGGCAGCCGCCTGCTGGTGAAGATGTGTACTTGTACCTTCTTGTCACAGAATCTCTTCACTTTTGTCTGCAGAAGCTTAGAATGCGTTAGGATCCAGAGTCGCATCTCGTCAGGGAGGCGGAATTGTGTAGTGGGTTAGAGTGCAGGCCCCGCTGACCTGCCAGCACTGTGGTTGGGGCAGTTACCTAGCCTCTCTGCCAACTTTTCCATCTCTGAATGGGGATAGTAGTTCCCACTTTATAAAGTTGTTAGTACTCCACACTGTTAGCTTGCACCAATCACTGCATGAACTTATAGTAGAAATCTGTACAGCTTCTGGCACCTGCTGACCTTCACCCCAGAAGGGAACTGTGGAGATGTGGGCCTGCTGTACTGTGTTGACTGGTGGTGTGGCCTCACACTACAGTTGTTGAATACACAGTCCTGAGTTTAGAGACTGGGAGACATTTTACTCAAGATCCAGTGGATGAGGAAACAATTTTTCTGAGTATGAAAAGAATATTATCTTACTGGCCTGGTGAGGTGTTCACTTGTTTTTATTTAAGTCCAACCTGCCCTTGAGGCTTGAGGAAGTCAGACCCTGCTTGAGTGTGGTATGTGGGTATGTGTGTGTGCTTAATAGAGTAGCCTTTCTACTTCAGGGACCTCGAGGGACCAAGCATCTGCCTGCTCTGTGCCCTGAGGGGAGGTGGCACAGGCTGTCTTGCCCTCCTGTGGGTGCCCTTTAAAGTGAAAGGGTGCATTTTGTGACCTTGGAGGTTAATAGTTGTAACCAAACATCAACAGTGTCCTATGCTTTTCCTGTCTCTGTGCATCAGTTTGAAAGCCTGGGATGAACATCTCTACCAGAAGATGCAGATGGAAGCTCTATGAGGAAAAGAAGAGTAACAAAAAGACAGGTGTCAGTGCAGTGGCTCTTAGCCTTTCTGGGAACATGGGCTCCTTTGAGAGCCCGATGGAAAGGCTGGACCCTCTCCTCCAAGAAATGCACGTACATGCGGAGTTGTGCATACTATTTCAGAGGGCGCGCAAGCTCCTTTTGGCGGCTTGGGCCCCTCATTTAAGAACCCCTGGACCGATAATAAACCTAATGAAGTCTGGGTTTATACAAAAGACCAAGTTGGGGAGAGAGGACTTTGCAAAGGATTCTTAGATTTCCTGTAACTACTAAACTTCCATAGTGCATTTTAAATTACTTTAAAAATGTGGTGCTGTGCATGTTCTCCCCTGTTGCTCACTGAGTGAAGTGAGGGTTGCCTGTTCTAAGGGCATTCCCATGTGGGGTCCTTTACACTGTTAGCAGTGGCCTGGAGCTCCATTTAAAGAAGCCAGATGGGGGACCAAGCAGCGCTTCTCTGTCCTCCAGCAATTTTGCCCCGGATCCCAGTTTTCCTGTGGAGCTGTGGCACTTTGTCTACAGGTAAGTGCTTTCCTGGTCGGCCAGTGTGATCTGCATGCAGTGGGTCTGGGTTCTGGATATGTTGTCCCGGGTTGTGGGGGTTTATGTTCCCTTGGCAGTTTTCAGCAATGGTAGTTTCAGTAGGACAAGCGTTTTCATGGTATTACTAGAGAATAGCTGCCCGCCCATGGTCCGTCCCCACATGTGTGTGAATAGATGGCGTGCTGAGGTGCCATCTACTACTTTGTACTTGGTACTTTGTACTGAATCTTAGCCTCAGTGTGTACACCCTGGGTACAGTGGCTTCAAACTATTGGCCCCTATCCTTTTATATATTTGGCAACTGTACAGAATTTCTATTTTAAAAAGATTGTTCTGTCATTGACAAAAAGTAAATGTTTTGAAAACCGCTTGCTATACAGTTGTGTGTGTATATATACACAGACACACATGCATAATTTTTAACAGTAAAACTTATGTTTATGCTTTTAACTCAACATGGTCAGAATTGTTTTTAGACTCACGACAATGAAGTTTGTCCCCTACTCATATTCCTGCAAGTTTTTTTTTTTTGAAGTTTAACCTAAATGACATATCTAGGATGAAAAAAAGTCTGTGTACAAACAAACATCTTTGGAAAAAGCAGCCCTTTTGTTTCCTTCAAGGTGGAATCCAGGGTTTTGAGTCATGTGGAATGTTGAGTAGTGGCGGTTCAGGACCAGGGATGGTGTTTCCTCAGTTTTCCAAGCCAACACTTGGGGATCGTTAGGTGAGTTTGGTTTTTATCAGTTGAAGAGCTGAGCAGTGGGGTGAGGGGAGTGGGAGGGCAACGAGGTCTACAGGGGAACCACGACACTTAAGACCCTGCTTGGTCACTGGCTGAGTTTAGGAAGGTGTGCCCCCAGTGTGCCCCTGCCAACTCATCCTTTAGTGGGGGCGAGGACACCTCCCTGGGAAGGTGACCGGTTTCAACATGGTGCCGCCTGCATTTGGCACTTGGCGAGCATCAGTGAAGGTTCGTTTCTTTCTCCTTCTAATGGGCTAGGTGCTACAGGGCGTGACACTTTCACTTGTTCAAGAAAATTTACCGAGGACCTTCTGTGTGCTGGATTTTGGGCTAGGAAATGGCGGAATCTACTAGGAGAAAGGTATTTCAGTGCCAAACTAGATTTGGAAGGAAGAGGTCTAGCTGGGGGTGCTGCTGTTGAGAGGACACAGGGGGCAAAAAGTATTCGGTTTGTTATTCAGTGTTTATTAAGTAGATTCAGTCTTATATATGATATACAGATTCAAAAGAAAAAGGATTCCACATACTTATGAAATCAGTGCATTTAGCAAGTAATACCATGGAGATAACAGCTCGATTAACAGCTCATTGGTCTTTTGTTAAGTGAGGGGAGAGGGAGTTGGCCTGTGCTAGTCATTCCACAAACAAAACAGAATTTAGTTGCATCACATAGAGAAGACACAGTCTAAGAATTAAAATATTAAGCCACATTTACTGGAAAAACTCACTATATAGAACACAAAGAATTTGTATAGAGCATTGAGGAGGAAGTCCTCACCTGCTTAGAAGAGCCACGTTAAGTTGCATAGGTGCATATCTGTAAAAATATAATTTAGAGGTGAAGCCACTGATTAAGTAATAAAGAGTCACCTTTAAAAGTTGGTGCCATCCACTGTTTGCCTTAAGTGCCATATGCTTACCATCTGGAGCCCCCAATTCCCCCTTCCCCCCGGAGCTGATGCCTTATGCACAAGGTGCCTCCAGCCTCCAGTGGAACCCTGAAGAAATGCTTGTGCCGCCTGCACTGGAGAGTCTTAAAATCTTGTCTCAGAGGGAACTTGCGCTCTTTTAAAACATGTCCGAATTATGCCAGAGGACTGATGACCCCTTGGGTTGTCCCTAAGTCCTGGTTGGCTTGATCCTGAAGGTCACGTCATCTTGACCTTCTTATTCCCAGGCTGCTGAGAAAACCATCCACAGCTCTGCAGTGAAGTCCCGCCTTCACTTTTCATAGGAAAAGTCCGCACAGTCCCCCACTAGCGGCCACAGGAGGTCTCTGTTCTGACCCCTGCTTCTAAATGGACCACATGATAGACACATATGGGCCATCTGCCGCATGGAGATTTGTCTGAGCTTTGAAAAGTGTTTTTCAGCAAATCTGAGTTCTCTGTGGTGTAGGTTTTTAGTTTTTGTTTTTAGGTGGAAACAGGTAAAAAGCGAGAGGTTTTTGTTTTGTGGCTTTGCTAAGCAGATGAGCTTAGTGAGGTGCACCTTCCTCCTCATGAGCGAGTCTTGCAGAACACACAGGGGCTGGGGCATCTGTACATGTAAACAGTACACTTTCACTGAGTCCAAAATTAGGAGCAAAAATACAAAGGTTCACATTGGTCTTAGGTAGATACAGGCGAAAAAGGATTGAGCTATATAGCTCAGAAACAACGAAAACAAAGTTTCTAAAGCACCACTAAATTATATAAAAATCAGACCATGGACGGATTGAAACTGGTATTCTGGTGAAATACTTTACTATCTTGTAAAAAGTTTTACAAAAAATTACAAATGAAAAGTATCAACCCTCTGAGTTCAAAGCAGCATTTTGAAGATGAACTGGTAGTTAATCCTATAACCACCCCTGGAGTCGTAAGTGGCCCTTGGGAATAGGGATGGCTGGGTTCAACCTGTCTGAAATCCTCTGAAGCCCTCCTAGCCCCTGCCTGTCCGCCCCCTCCATGCTGTCCTTGGGTGTACACTGTTTGTAGGAGTGGTGAGGGCAAATGAATTTCAGATGTATCACATTATTTCTGCTCTACTAGATGATCTCACTAAGACCAATCCCCATTCTCCTGATTGCGCCCTTCTCGTGGGATTTCCCCCCTGCAAAGACTCTGGAATTGGTGTGTTCTACTCTTGCTTTACCTTTTTAGCTTGAGATCCCAAATGACTCATTTGTGCCCCGAGGCCCTCCCTCCATAAGAATTTTAAATGGCTGTGGGGCAGGGCTTTGGGAGAAGGCAGTCCCTGGGGTGAGGGTGGGACAGCAGGAGTGAGGTTCAGCAGAACCAGCTTCTTGGGTGCTCGCCAAGTCTGGAGGAGAGGGACAGGGTTGAAGCTGCATCTTTTAAAACAAAAGCAAAACAGAACAAGTTCCCTGACTGAACTAGCTAATGGAATCCTGTTTCCACACAGTAACTTGCTCCTGATTCTGCCATCTCCAGGGCTTCCGGTGTAGCTTCACTGGGAAGGAGCCCACCCGAGAGGTGGGGTCGACACAATGCAATCCCGTCCTGGAGGGGCCGCTGGAAGCCCCAGTGGTGGACTGAGTACCACTGGCTTTCCTTTCCTTTAAAACGCATTGAGCCTCCGCTCTTACCGCAGTACTAGGCCAGCTGAAGGTGGTCAGTTCGGGCAGCCTGAACTCAGAAAAACACGACTTCAAACTGTAGCTTACATTGATCTTTAAATCTAATCCCTTGTGTGGTGGTGGCGGGAGCCCCTTCCCGAATCTTTCCCCTGTCAAGAAAAGCAAACCGTTCGTGCCTGGCTTGGTTACTGCCTCTGGGAGGAGAAATGACATGTTAAGCAATTGATAGCAAGAATTCTAAGGCGGCGATTGTCTCTGCCAGTTTTCAACATTAAGATTTTCACAAATTGCCTGGGGTAACATTTTGCGAAAGATCTACTGATTACTTTGTAATATTGTTCACACACAAAAATAAATATTTACACAAATTCAAACGTCAGGGAGTGTACTGAGCAGGTGGGGGCTGGGTGTGTGGATGGCCGGGGTGTGAGAGAGGCCTTGGGCACTGGAGTTTGTGCTGTGCTAAGAGGGAGTCTGGGGTGTCCTGGCCCTGACCGGAGGCCTGGGGATGGGTCAGTTGGAAGGCAGAGGTGGTGTTGGGGTGGGGTGTTGGAGGCCACTTGAGAGAGAAAAGACCATCCCTAACCTCTAGGGGCTGGAAGTAAGCAAAGGGTAGGGCACCCTACCTTTCAGAGTTTCTGGATTCCAGGCAGGGTGGGGCACCCATGCTGGAGCCCCATCCCCACCCCTCCTGAGGGTGGTCTGCCACAGTGCCAGGAGGCAGTTGGCTGCAGAGAAGCTGGTTTGGGAAGGGGTGCCGTGCCTGTTCTGGGGTCTAGTGGCTCTCTGTGGCCATCATAGGGTCCGCTCGGCCCCGGCTCCCCTGGGGCCTCTTTGCTCTGAGGGAGGAAAGGCAACAGAGGGCTTCTGCCAGCTCTGGGCAGGGGCGGGCAGCAGAGGGCTGCTGTCATGGCTACGGAGTGTTGCACGGAGAGGCCCCATGGGCCTTCTGAGGTCTGGGCGAATCCCTGGTTTTAGCAGCACTGGTAGGTATTGCACTGAGCAAGAGGAAGTGCCTATTGAGAGGAAGGAAACCAGGCCAGCCTTTTCTTTGCCCTTTTTCACACTCCAGGGATTTTGGATTTCTTCTAGGACTGATTCCCTTCAGAAGAAGGGGTAGCCCTAGGAGAACCCAAGTGGCTTCTCCACTTCTGTTGATGATCCCTTTATTTCAACCACGGGAGCCAGGGATGGGAGCTGCAGTCCACCCAGGGGCTCACCCTGAAGAAATGGGCCTTTCCTAGCAGGTGTCTGAGGGCCCTGGGTCTGTGCGAAATGTTCAACCTGGCTCCCTGGGGGCAGGGTGAGGGCAAGGACCCTACTGACTGGCTGCCGTCTCCCAGCGCTCGGTCCTGTCTAGCTGCTGGGAGGGCCGGGGCCCTCTCTGGGCTCCAGCTTCTGCCACCCATCTGGACTTAACCCCCCGGCAGACACAGTGTGGGGGAGTTGGGAGACAGCCATTCAGAACAGGCTCAGGGCACATCCTGGAAAAAGCCCCCGCTGGAGTGTGAGGTAGAGTACAGGTGGCTGTGACTGGGGCTTCTGTGGAATGGGGTGAGGGTGGGGGGAGCCGTGAGTATTTGTCTTTGTTTTGCAGTGGGTATGGGTGAGGTCCTCCTGCTTGGCGGTGCTGGGCACTCAGAGGGACAGCCAGCCTGGCGCCCGCCCCACCACAGCCCCACCCTGCTGGCCCCCGCCCGTGCCAGTGTAGTGATATGGAATGTTAGGTCACAGGGAGACATCCTTCTGATCAGACAGACACAGACTGGCAATCTGTACAAACACAAAAGAATCCATTTTCAGAAAAATAAATTACTAAGGGGAGAGGAAGAAAGGGTCCACTTTGTTTTTCTCAATAAATATGCAATTCTGCTCACCTAAGACTTGAAAGGTAATTATCTGGGGGTGGGATTCTAATATCAGGGTCCACGAAGATGATTCTAAATAGAGCTGTGGCCCCAGCGCCTTGTAAGGGGAGCCCCAGCCCTTCCAAAGCTGCCCCATCGGCCTCTTCCAAGCAGGTCAGAGCACCCGTGTGGTGAGATTTCAAAAAAAAAAAGTGTCCTTGTGCCCAAAGTCTCAGGTGCTTGGAGTGTGGCTAGAAACAGCTTTTTTGGATCCCACCTCTTTCAAAAAACAAAATGTACCAATTGGTGAGGCAGGAAGCCGGGTCCAGGGCAGCCTCCTTCCCTAGGGTAGTGCACTCCAGGTGCCGCTGGGGGTCAGTTCTGCTGTAAAATGAGGTTTTCCAGTTCGTCTGCCGAGCGCAGCAGGAAGGCAGCAGACTCTCGGTAGCCGGCGATGAGCTGCCGCACAGCACTGATCTCTGTGGGGCTGAGCTGGGCGGTGGGCATGGTCCTGCTGGTGCTGTTGCTGGAGGGCGTGGGGGTGGGGGTGGTGGAGGTGGTGGAGGCCCCGCCTTTCATGCTGAGGTCCGTGGGCCCTGTGGAAAGGGAAAGGCAGGGTGAGGGGGAGCAGACACCTTGGCTGGCACCTGGGAGGTGCCATCGTCCTTTATATTGTCCCGGGAGTCTGCTATGGGTCAGGCACCTGGGCCTGAGGCCTTGGTCTGGTCTTGAGGGTTGTACCCCTAATGCCTAGCTGGAATGGGGCCTGGTACCGGCAGATGAGACACAGGGTTCTCTGTTACTTCGTTAACCCTCATGGTGATCCCACAAGGAAGGAGACCTGTCATTGCTGTGTGACAGGAGGAAGGAGCCAAG
This sequence comes from Pteropus vampyrus, assembly GCF_000151845.1. NCBI lineage: Eukaryota > Metazoa > Chordata > Mammalia > Chiroptera > Pteropodidae > Pteropus > Pteropus vampyrus. Next base: position 1,576,327 of record NW_011889169.1, read on the forward strand.
GCCCGGTGGTTGACAGGTTTGCCAGAGATCACATGGCGAATGTATGCACGTGGTTCTCCATTCGGGGCAGGGTGGCATGCAACAAGGGCGTTGGTGTCGGGGAACAAGGCTCCCCGGCACCAATCACACCTTTGCTTCTTTCTAAGGACCGTCAGGTAGATGGTGCTCCCCGCAGCAAGCATGCAGCCTGGCTCAGGTCTCCAGGTGAGGAGGAGGCCTCCAGGCAAAGGAACTTCCCTTACTCTTTCCAACGTGATAAGCAGACCTTCAACCAGGAAACTGACAATACCCCAGAGGAAGGAAGGCAGTCGGCATGTCTGGTGGCAGTACGGGTATGTGTGTGATCCTCCCCCAACAGCCCAGCTGTCAGCAGAGGTGGCGTTCGAGATGCTGCAGATAGACAGGCAGGGGCCTGATCCCTGAGGGACAAGTGTGCAGAGCTGAGTGGAGCCACAGAAGACCAGGAAAAGAAACACCTGCATGTGGTCAGACAAGGAAGAGGCTTCTGTCCAGCTGGAGAGAAGAAAGGCCAGCTGGCCTTCTTGGCTGTGGGAAAGAGGCGGGGTCAGACCAGCCAGACTGTGACCACAGCCCACAGGAAGGGCTGGGAGCGTTAAACCTGTCTCTGAGGAGCTGTGGCACCTCAAATTCTCCTTACTTTGAGGAGATTTTTTGTGCCCAAGCTAGGCAAAGGTCACTGCTGCTGGGACAGGAGAGAGTGGGGTGGGTGTATGGGGACCAGAATGGTCAGGACAAGACCCAGAGGTGCTGTCTGGAGAAAGCGCCTCCCCTTTACTCTTGGACAGTAGCAGTAAAAAGGAAGCCTGAAGTCTTCTGAAACATATTAGGGGTGTATGTTGAGGGGTCCCCTAGGCCCTATCTGCCCTCTGCTTTTCCCTGCAGCTCTGTGGGGTGGGCCGCCGGTTTTAGAACCAGGCCAGCTTGGACTCACGTCCTGCTCTGCCACTCCACGGGCCATTCTCTAACTTCTCAGCCTCAGTCCCTCATCTGCAACGTGAGGAGGCTGCCGTGGAGCCGAGCTCTGCCTGTGAAACCTTTTGCGCAGCTGGGGCTTCTCAGCCTGCAGAGGCCCACACTGGGGAGGGCCTTCCGGACCCGTTGTCTGGCTTTCTGAATGGGCTCTCAGGAGACATGGCAGTGCCTGGAATTTGAAAAGCATTCCTTCAAGGTGTTCAGCAAGAAAACAGCCAAGAAGTGATGAGGGTCCTGGGCTGTGGCAGCTGGAGCTTCCTTGGGGAGGCCTTCTGTGACCCAGCTAGGTCAGTCCCCGTCCCCTGCCCCCACTGCCCGTATGCAGACGTTATCTTACATGGTGTGTGAGGCTGTTCTTGGTTATCAGGCATCTCCCCACTACCCTGTAGGTTCTGATAGTGGTTTCACTCACTATTGCATCTACAGTGGCAGTTTTTATGCTGCTACAAAGCGAGATGAACAAGCTCTTGTCATTGCAGACATAAGGATGGGAAGTAACAGCTTAAGAGAAATTATGGAAACTCGACTGCTACTAAAAAGGAAACCAGGGAAGGAAGTTGGAGTATAAGAGGGGACAGTTTGTCACATGGGGCAATTTCCTCTCTAGAGAACATGGACGT
>NW_011889169.1:1579024-1586598 GCF_000151845.1 Pteropus vampyrus
CCACTCTATCCCTCGCCGCGGCCAGCCACTCTGGCCTCAGTCTCGGGGATTAGGGCCAGGCAGCCTCTTATTTTAGGTTAAGAGGCATTAGGAAGGGATGAGAAGTTAAGCCTGGGCAGGAATCTTCCAGGGACCTGCACATACTTCCCGGTGGGGGAGGGGGGATGAATAGAGAGTGCCCGGGCTTTCTGTCCTGGATAGGGACCAGCCCCCCTCCCTCGCTGCTGCTCAGGAATACTGAGGGGTCTCCTGCAGCCAAGGGCTTGAGAGAAATTCTCAGGCATGTTCAGCTAAGACCTAGAACCAAGGTTCTCTGGCCTACGGGCAGCACCTTCCTCCAACCTACTCTTCAAGCATCAGGTTGGTGTCACCCTCAGCTCTTCCTCTCCACCTTGCCTTTGATATCCCAAAGCACACTGCTTCTGCCTCCAGCCCTTCCCATTCAAATCTCATCACAAGGGCAGACAGCACAATTCACAGCCTCCTTTGCTTAAAACCTATCAGTGTATCCCACTGCATATGGAAAATCCAAGTGCCTGGTCCGAAAGGCCCTGAGATCTCTCCAGCCATCTCTGCCAGTTCTCTGAGGCCACTAGACTGCTCCCCACCAGTGAGAACCACTCACCCGCTACCGCACCCTTCCCCACCCTGGCCTCAGTGTGAACGGTCCTGAGGTCCCCGCTCAGAGCAGCACCTAACTCCACAGGGAGGTTTGTATCTCTTCAGGGGTTGTTTCTCCAATACTGGTCTGTGTCCTGTTGGCATCAGAGTCACCTGGGAAGAGTTATAAGGAGCACCGAGTGAAAGAACCTTTATCTCACAAATGAGGTCCTGAGCTGAGGGAGGGAGGCGACCTGCCTGGAGCTGCTCGGCAGCCCAGCCAGGCCTGGGACAAATCTTGGCTCTGCCACCATCTCACTGAGCCTTGGTCAGCATTGGTAAAATGGGGACGTGGAGAGGATTTGACTCAGGTAAAGAACAGAGCCTTGGCTAGAACTCAGTGCTCACAGTGTGGCCTTAAAGGGGAGTGGAACCAGAGAGAGGCCCAGCAGTGCAACGAACAAAGTACACCTCCTCGGTGAGAGAGCAAGCTGTTTTAATCAGCTCAAGTTTTCCTGGCTTTCCAATCTGACGGCCTCAAGATTATGACATGGGGAGGGTCCTTGTGCCACGAATGAGTCGCTCTGCCCGCTTCCTAAGGCTGTAGTGTAGACCGGCTGGGTGCCGGTCAGGGAGCCAGAGGACCTGGGTCTCCCGCACTCACCGTTACTGTGATTTCCTGTTTGCAGGGAGGCAGGGGGCTGCAGGTTGCTGCCCAAGGCCCCGTAACCACGGTAACTGTAGTTGAGGCCGCCATTGACATACACGGGGTCCTGGGAGTAGGAAGAGGCTGGCAGTGAGTAGGTGGAGTGGGTGATGGCTGCGGTGTCCCGAGAGTGTTGCTTGTCCAGGGCTATGGGCTCGTCCTGCAGGGGAGAGGGAGCTGCTGGGGAACCAAAGGGGCAGCGAGCCCCAACCACTGTCCCTGGATAGCGGTGGATGAGGGGCTGCAGCCCCAGAATTCCTGGGACCCAGTGCTATGACCTGTAGGACTCTACTCCCTCTCCCTGGTCACCTCACCCATGGCCTCCCCTGTCTATGGGGCAGATTTGATGTGTTCCTGCCCCGCTGAAAATACTCCCAGGGCCCTTGGGCTCAAGCGAGCGTCCACACACCCTTCCTGGGTCTGCAGGGCCTTGGAGACTGGGCTCCTCCCCGTCCCGCCCCATCACCGCTGCCTCCGTGGCCGCTCGGCCACCCTCGGCGGACCGCTCTCCCTAGCCCCTCTGCACACTGGGCTCCAGGGTCTGTGGAATGACTTATGTCCACCTGGAGGCAACCCCGTGACAGCGGCCGGCGCGTGAGCGGTACCTGCGAGGACTGGTACATCTCCAGGCGCATCCTTTTGGCGGCTTTTCTCGTCTCGCTCTCGCAGGCAGCTGCCAGGATGTTTTCCGCCATAGCCGAGGTCAGGTGAGGAGGCGTGGGTCTGGTCTGGAGGCACAATGGGGACAGAGCGGTGTTGGGCTTGCACGGAGAGCCCTCCCCTAGAGGCGGGTGGTACAGGGCGGGCTGGGGCTCAGACTCTGGCTCCCTTATCTGTAGAGCTGTGCCATCCTTCCGGATCTCAGTTCCCTCCTCTGTGCAGCAGGGGTCGTGGTTCCTGCCTCTGGGGCATTGGGAGGGTTATGGGTCAAGTGTCCCATAACAGAGGGATGTGCAGTACTCCAGAGTATGGCTGGAGGTCAGCGGCAATGCAGAGGGAAGGGCTGGGCTGGGAGGTGGAGCTCACCATCTCCATGCCGTTCTTCTTCATGCGCCGGCAGGATTTGAGGTACGTGCGGATGCGCTTGCGGGCCCGCTCCTGGAACTCGGGGAACTGCCGGCTGCAGGACTCAATGATGGCCTGGATCTTCTCCTTGGGCTGCTTGGAGATGGGCACCATGCGGTCTAGGTTCTCGTCCACAAAGAGACGCACAAACATCTGTGGGAGAGACGGGCTGTGTGGAAAGGGCTGGTCCTGGCTGCCGCCCCCACCCCACCCCACCCGTCCCTCGCTGGCGCTCACGTTGAAGGCCTTTAAGCGCTCAGGGTCCATGCCCTCAGAATCGTTCATCTTGTCATTGTCCTCGTGGTCATCGTGGTCGTCGTCGTCGTCATCTGCTGTGGGAGCCCGGCCCACAGTCAGGTCTTCAGGGCAGCCGCTGACTTCGGTCTTGATGGAATCGTAGCTCCCCGAGCTGTAAGGCGGGGACTGAGAGAGGGCGAGGGGTAGGGATGAGGCCAGGCCCTCTTGTAGTCTCTGACAGGCCACGCTGAGCTTGAGAACTGGGATGGCAAGTATACCCAGCTGCCACATGAGCCACAGCTGCGAGGCCCCAAGCAAGTCACCTTCTCTCCCCACTCCCTTCATCTGTGGAATGGGGACAGCAATGCGACCACCCCTCCCCTGGGTGGCTGTAGGGAGGACGGCCTACAACAGCGCACGCAGGGGCCACGTGCCCTGGAGACACTGAAGGGCGCTAGTGGTTTTGCTCACACCAGGACCTGCCACATCCTGCCAGGGAAAGGCAGACGCAGAAAGGGTTTCCCCCACCAGCCGGCTGCTTCTGGTTGTGCCAAGATCTGTTCTGGCTTTGGGGTTCTCCTCCCTGATCCCCAAGGGGCTGCAACCCTGAGTTGACAACCGAGCTGTCACAAAAGCAGCAAGTGTGGTGTCTGTTGGGAAAGAGGAACAGATGGGCTGGGAGAGGGAACCAGCCAAGGCGACAAGTCCATTAGGCAAAGAGCGTTCCCAAAGCTCCCGAGCTGGGGTTTTCCTGTCTGCCACCATCCCCAGGAGGACACCGTGAACCCCAATGTGGAGTATGTGTATAGAAGGGGGCACAGAGAACCAGGTGTAGCCCAACAGCCATTCACTCCATCTTACAGCAGAGAGGGGACCCAGCCCTCTACTACCACCCCACCCCCATCGGGGTCCCTGCCCTGAAATGGCTCTGTGAGGGTCAGTGTCGTTTGCCTTTAAGAAAGTTTGTGTCTTTGGTGAGTCCTGACTTCACTCATTGAGATCGTGACTAGCAGTATCCTGGGAACATAGTACCTGCCCTCAAGGAGGTGGGCATTTGGCAGGTAGTTTGAGTCCAGGAAACAAACAGCTGCACGTCCGACCCTGTGATGTGGCCACATGGTGGCCCAGGAGGGGATCACAGCTCTTGCTGACAAAGGGAAGATGGACACTGGCGCCCAGGCCCGAAGCAGATGCTACCACCAGGCCTCCCTGTGACCATGCCCACAGGCCTCCCTGTGACCATGCCCTAGGGTCCCTGGCCCATCTCTTGATCTATGCACAGACTTTCAAAGAGACAGGAATACCCAGGTCCTCTGGCCTCCAGCTGGCTCCTGCCAGGCTTATTAGCATGGAGAGTCAGAAGACGTCCTGTGCAAGTCACATTCCCAAGCTGCTTCTTCGCCAGTCCTCTGCCAGGGTCAGAGGAGACAAACTATAAGATACCCGCTGTTGGTGGCATTCATGTTCCCATCTCACTGAGACTGTGGTGGCAAACTCTCTCCAGCTCTTTGCTCACTGTGGACAGCAACTATGCCTGTCCTTCGGGCCCTGCTGAAGAGGGCCCAGTACCTGCTCTGGCCAGTACCTGCTCCACGGCCTAAGCTTCAGACACACAGTGACAACTAAACACTCAGCCATTTGTACAGAACTTTCTGAGACGTCACCTCGCTGCCGAAGAGAAAACAGGCGAAGGGAGGGGAAGAAACCTGTGCAGAGCACATGGCTGGAGCCCAGGTATGTAGGGCTCCAAGAAGGCACCTCGGGCCCCAAGCCCTGGCAGGAGAAAATGCAAGAGAGCTCACTGGCACAGCGCTGCACTGCACCACTGTAGGAGACTTTAGTGGCCTGGAGGCAGCTTGCAGAAGTATGAGGAGGCTCCAGAAAGCAGGGGGGAATGCCAAACAGTGGGGACAACTGCTCTGCTCACCCTCCCCCCGCAACCCTCATCAGCCTGGTTTATCGAGTTTCACACATCTACATCCCTTGGGCCACAAATAAAGGCCTCCCCCTTTTTCCGCATCATCTGTAAAATGGAGGACGGGCCTGCAGAGCAGCCTGGAAATTTTCAGCCTTGGACCTCTGTGATGGATGTGGCCACTTGCTGTTCTTCACAACAGACTCTATCCTGGGTGTGGAGAGGGACAGATCACATATCACTCTCCTCGAAGGCAGGGGCCAGCAACCCCACTCTGTAGACGTGGGGATGCGGGCTCACAGAAGTGAGGGCCTTGCTGAGGTCACACACAATGGTCTTCCGTTCCAGAGCCTCCCCCGGGAAACGACGGCATAGCAGCCGTGGCCACCACCCTGACTTGGCATCAACCCCGGGCACACAGTTTCATTTCAGCCTTGGACACCCTCACAGCTCAGGTGGGCCTGAAGGCCGCAGCCCTACACACCTCAGGGGTGCTCTTCACCCCGTACTTGACGCGGCTCCGCAGTCCATCCGTGCCGCAGCCGTCGGAAGGGTAGGAAGGTGTGCCGAGTGCCGTGCTTGGTGGGAGCTTATCACACAGGTTGATGGGCTGATCCTCAGTGGTGGCGGTGAAGTCCATGGGGGCCACAGCGCCATTGCCATTCATCTCGGGGAAAGCGGGGTCACCCTGTGTGCTACTTGATGTGGACGGGTTCAGGGTGGAGGAGCCATTGCCGCTGCCACTCTCAGAGGAGGAGTCATCTGAAACAAGCCAGGCTGTGAGGCCCTGCCCCGGCACCTCCTGTCCTCTGAGACCTCCCACCCCGGGGTATCGTGGCCACGGCAGCCACAGGGAGGGCTTGTCCTGTGTTGTCCTCACGAGCATCCCTGGGCAGGAGGTTAGCACTGCTGTCTCCCTTATAGGCTCCAAGAGGTTAGCCTTGCCCCAGCCCAAGGTGGGGGCAGGGTCCCTCTGCCACAAACGGGCCATTTGGAGCAGAGCAGCCATGGAGTATGCTGGGTGGGTGGTCGGCATTGCACACCCACGACCGCCACATCCAGGCTCACTGGGGGCCAAGCTTCAAGGGCCTGGGAGTGGATACAACCTCAAGTGTGATAGGCCTGATGCGTTCCAGAGGTCCTTGGACACCCCAGAGGCTGCTTGGGGCCTGGCCAGCAGCCCCCTCTTCCTCCAGTTCACCACTACCTTGCCCCTTCACACTCTCTCTCTATAGGACCCCCTTTCCACAGCAGGCCCTCAAATTTCTCCTTCCTTTGCTTGAGGAGGGAGGGATGGTTCCATTGTAACCCCGCCAGTTACCCACTCCCTCCTGCAAGTCGGCCCAGCCCAATCCTGGCAGCCTAGACGCAGACACACATTCCCCAGATCTGCTGTCTGCCTGGCCAAGTAACCTTGGAGACAGGGCTGGAGGGTCTGGGGTACACGTCCCCAGCACCTCAATGGGCCATCTTTGTTTTCATAAGGTGACAGCCCAACAAAGCTCTGTGGAGAGCGCCCCCTGCTGCAGAGAGCATGGCATTGCCTAGGGGATCAGGGAGGACAAACTTTTAACTAGTGGGCTAGACATTCTCAGATAAATTCCAGGCCCCTCTCCCTCACCCAGCCCCAGTCTCCTGCTTTATCAGATCAGAAGGCAGAGGCCAAGGCTACAGCAGACTTGAGCTCCTGGGTCACTCAGGTGAGTACCATGTGGTTCCCGTGCAGCTCCGCACCTGTACCCTGAGCCAGTAGGGGAGGGGCGGCCACAGCCCTGATGGCATCCTAGGCTGCCCCTTCCCCCAGGGCAGGGTCGCGCTGGACCCCACCCCCACTCTCCTAGCCAGCAGATTATGAAGATTTAGTCCCTGGTGCTGGGCACTGGGCACGCGCACCTCCAGAGCGTCCCCATGGCGACCGAGCGGCTCTAGAGCCCCAACCAATCACTGGCCTCCCGGCTGCCCGGGGGCGGGACTGGGATGCCCATCAAGCAGCCAGGGCCCTGGGCAGAGGGGGATGGGAAAGGCCTAGGCTCAGTGCACCCCTCCCCCTCGGCTGCCGCAGGTCTCCTGGGCCAGGCTGCCCACCTTCTCCGGGCAGCCACCGTTCCCTCCATCCTTCTGCAGGGCAACACCAGGCTCTGTTTAAGCCGTCCCACGCGTTCCCCCCTCACGCAGCTATACTCCAGAGTCCCCAGGCCTGCAGTCCTGCTACCTCTGGGGCCTCACCTTCCATCCCTTCTTCCATCACAGCTGGGTCTGGTTTTCTTCTGGCAGTATCTCCAGCACCAATCTAGATATTTGTGTAATGAACAAAATACCCAGTAATATTTACTGAGCACCTACTATGTGCTGGCCCTGTCCCAGCTGGGAAACAAAGTAATGACGACAATCAGGTGCCAGCCCTCTTAGGAGAGCAGATTCACATCAATGAAACACATGAAAGTAAATAGGCCACCAACCACCCTCCAACTTGCAGACCCTGCTCCTTCCCTCCACCCACCCTGTCCAACTTCTTCAACACCCTGAGGGTCCCCTCACAAGTGTCTCCACCCAACCCTTTTCCAGCACCAGCCTAATCATCACTGCCTTGCTCCATAACCTTCCTGTCCCCCACAGCCTGCTGAATAGAGTACAGCCACGTGTATTCTTAGTCCCATGACCTCTGCAGCCTCTCCACGGCCCAGGTCCCACTATACTGGCCACTGCTGGATCTCCCATCTCCAGGCCTTTGCTCGGGCTCTGCTGTCTGCCTGCCGTGTTGCTTCCATCTCAGTAAATGCCAACCTTCAAGGCCTGGCTCAAAGCTGCCTCTTTAGAGCAAGACTCCTTCCCTTGAAAGGGACTCTGTCCCTTGAAAGAAGGTACAGTGCTGACCCCCCACCTGGCGCCCATCTGGCTGGGGGATACTTCATGCCTCCACCTGACCCAGGGTCAGTCCTGAGAGCTATGTACCTCCCACCAGGGCAGGGCCTAGTACCTAAGAGACCCCTACATCTGAGGTTCAGGATCCTCTGCCAGGCTGGGGAGTCAGAGGGTAAAAATGGGTACCCA
>NW_011889169.1:1586648-1588683 GCF_000151845.1 Pteropus vampyrus
CTGGCCTCCCGGCTGCCCGGGGGCGGGACTGGGATGCCCATCAAGCAGCCAGGGCCCTGGGCAGAGGGGGATGGGAAAGGCCTAGGCTCAGTGCACCCCTCCCCCTCGGCTGCCGCAGGTCTCCTGGGCCAGGCTGCCCACCTTCTCCGGGCAGCCACCGTTCCCTCCATCCTTCTGCAGGGCAACACCAGGCTCTGTTTAAGCCGTCCCACGCGTTCCCCCCTCACGCAGCTATACTCCAGAGTCCCCAGGCCTGCAGTCCTGCTACCTCTGGGGCCTCACCTTCCATCCCTTCTTCCATCACAGCTGGGTCTGGTTTTCTTCTGGCAGTATCTCCAGCACCAATCTAGATATTTGTGTAATGAACAAAATACCCAGTAATATTTACTGAGCACCTACTATGTGCTGGCCCTGTCCCAGCTGGGAAACAAAGTAATGACGACAATCAGGTGCCAGCCCTCTTAGGAGAGCAGATTCACATCAATGAAACACATGAAAGTAAATAGGCCACCAACCACCCTCCAACTTGCAGACCCTGCTCCTTCCCTCCACCCACCCTGTCCAACTTCTTCAACACCCTGAGGGTCCCCTCACAAGTGTCTCCACCCAACCCTTTTCCAGCACCAGCCTAATCATCACTGCCTTGCTCCATAACCTTCCTGTCCCCCACAGCCTGCTGAATAGAGTACAGCCACGTGTATTCTTAGTCCCATGACCTCTGCAGCCTCTCCACGGCCCAGGTCCCACTATACTGGCCACTGCTGGATCTCCCATCTCCAGGCCTTTGCTCGGGCTCTGCTGTCTGCCTGCCGTGTTGCTTCCATCTCAGTAAATGCCAACCTTCAAGGCCTGGCTCAAAGCTGCCTCTTTAGAGCAAGACTCCTTCCCTTGAAAGGGACTCTGTCCCTTGAAAGAAGGTACAGTGCTGACCCCCCACCTGGCGCCCATCTGGCTGGGGATACTTCATGCCTCCACCTGACCCAGGGTCAGTCCTGGGAGCTACGTACCTCCCACCAGGGCAGGGCCTAGTACCTAAGAGACCCCTACATCTGAGGTTCAGGATCCTCTGCCAGGCTGGGGAGTCAGAGGGTAAAAATGGGTACCCACACCAGCCAATCATCTGAATGCCTATGAGCTCTGGCAGATGCCCATTCTTAGCCCATGTTACAGGTGTGACTTCATACCCTGGCACCACCCCCACATGCCACTCACTTGACCTTAGGGGGCCCTGTCTTCCTCCTCTAGAAGAAGGGGTTACTAGGATGGTCAATGGGCACCATGCCTGGCACACTATGAGCTGTCTCTGCTCAGCATGGACATGAGGCCCACAGCCCTGCGGCACCCCAAACAACTGACTCCCTGACCAGATTTTCTCCCAGGAGTATGGGCCCTATTGTCCTGTGCTTCCCCAGGTGCGAGCATGCAGGAGGCTCGGGTATTGTGAGGATGCACGGGCAGGCGCTCCCAGCTCAGGAGCCCAGGGTGGCAGCTTAGACTCCTGAGCTGCCAACGCCCTCGCCCCAAGGCTGTGCACTTGGGTTGCCGAGCCAGGGAGCCTCAGGCGCTGGCTCCCTATCCCGCTGCTCATATACCACCCCAGTCTGGTAACGGAAGTGGCTGGGCACATGGAACCTGTGAAGCACCAGGAGCCCAGACCTCATGTGGCCACGCATTCCCAAGTTTTTAGAAGAAACTGGAAATCTGCAGCAGTATGTAAATATCCACATTTTTAAATATTGGTGACTGACTTCATTGTTTATATTTTGAAAAGCTTTGTCACATGAATGGATAAATAAAATGTGGTCTTATGCATGCAACGGAATATTATTCAGCCATAAAAAGATGAAATTCTGACAATATGAGTGAACTTTGAAAAACATTATGCTAAGTGAATTATGCCAGACACAACAGGACAAACAATGAATGAGTCCACTTATATGCAATATCTAGAATAGGCACATTCATAGGGACAGAAAATATACTAGGGGTTACTGGGGCTGGGAGGAGAGGGGATGGGAATTATTAATAAATGCAG
>NW_011889169.1:1589403-1629616 GCF_000151845.1 Pteropus vampyrus
AGGGAAAGCCAGCCACACAAGGCACACGTCAGAGGGACAAGAGTCACCAGAACTTGTGCTCCCCAATCACGCTGCTTGGGCCCCCTCAACCCGGCATGTTAACCACCTGGCTGCACGGCCTGCCTGCCCAGTGCCACCATGCATGTCCGCCCATAATTTGGGTCCTCTTTTTGCCAACTGGGATTTAGGTGGAATGCAGAGGGGCTGTGGAGTGGGATGGACATGGGCTACGTCTCCTTGAAGACACCACTTCTTCACCTCCTTGAGCCTCGGTTCCTTTTGAAATGGGTGTCATGTCAGTAAAATAGGATTTTAAGGTACAGACAATATTTGGTATAGATAGTGGGCACTATAAAAAAAAAAAAAAGCTGGTTTCCTACACCCCACACTTCCTCACTTTGTAACACACCTACTTCCTACACACACGTCTTTCCCAGACTGAAATGAGGGCTTCTGGGGCCCCTCAGAGCTGGCACCAAATCTGAGGTGGGCGCAGTGAGAGGAGGAGGGTGAGGACAGTGCCTGGAAGAGGCTGTTTCCACCCTTGTCCCTGCCTTTCTTGAACACCTACTAGGTGCCAGGTTCATGCAGGACATTGGGGCAGAATGGTGAAAAGACGGGGGTGTCCACTGTTCTGGGGGCTCATGTTTGAGCAAGCAAGAAACCACACGTAAGAGTTTTAGAGGAGCCTGGGCTCCGAAGAGAGCGTCACGAACTTTGACCCATCCCTCCATCCCCAACTCCAGCTGTGCATCAGGCCTTTGCACCCGCTGTTCCCTCTCCTCCTGACGCTCTGTCCCCAGCTCTCTTTCTCTGGTGCATTCCCTCCTCTCCAGGGCTTTGCTTAAAGGTCACTTTCTTAATAAGACCTCCCCTGCCCAGTTCCCTGGCCCCACTCTGACATGCTGACCCCTTTACCTATTTCTTCCAGAGCATTTATCACCTTCTCATATATTGCGTCTATGCTCAGACCCAAGGCTGGCAGGGCTGTATCGGGGGAGCCCGAGTTGGTCCTGCCTTTCCAGAAACTATGTCCCTCCATCTGGTTAGGAATCCCTAATCTTCCAGGGTAAGCACATGCCCCAGGCCGGGCCACTCGGCACAGCCCATCACAGTGACTGGTGACAGGCCAATGTGGAACCAGGAGTGTCAGTCCTGGGGCTTCTGCAGAAATGACTAGGAAAAAGTGCTGTCCCCCGTGAGGCTGAGCCCACTTGGCAGAAAGGCCCACACCTGGAAGGCGGAGCTAACGGGCCCACACGGACAAATCCTCCAAATCCATCTGTGCCCAAAGCCAAAGTAGGCCCTAGACTTTTCGGTTATGGGAGCCAATAATTCCCTTACTGCTGAAGCTAGTCAAAGGCAGGTTGGCGTCACTTGTGTCCGGTTTGGTCTCTAAGTAATTCATGGTCCTCTGTCCAACCCCACAGGAGCCAAGGGAGCCTAAGCCAGCTCTCTCCTTACAGCAGCCCACCACAACCCCAAGCTCAGTCCTGAGGTGGCTGGTATCTCCAGGAGGGGCAGACTGCAGGACCCCTCCCCCCAGCACCTAGTATAGCACCCAGCCACTGTTTGGGGACAGAAGGAACAGAGAAACGTCAGCATTCCTGGCTGGGTAAGCTGGATTCCAATCCAATCCATTCCTAATTCTTTCTTTTTCCCGGCCCTCTCAAAAAAAAAAAAAAAGCAATTTAAGGGAGACCCAGACACGTACTCAAACCTGTGCCCCGATGAGACACGGCAGCCTGGGCATGGGGGCAGGTGCGGGGCCTCGCAGTCTGCCGACCTTGGGCACAGCCCATTTCCTTGGCAACACTTATCTGCAGTCCAGGGAGTTGCCGCTGACGCCCTGTTGGGCTGACACTTTATGACCCTGTGAAAGAACCCAGCTGGTCTCATGGGCACCGAGGGCCCGGAACACAGGGTGTAGGAGTTGGGCCTTCCAGGGGTGCGGGCCTCCAGCCTCCGGGCTCTTTGGGCAGGCACGTGTTCTGGTCAAACTTTCCCCAGACCTGGAACTGGAGGTGACCGACCATCTTGTTCCCATCTGTGCTGCTGTGCCAGGAGGCCCCTCCGGGGAAGGCACCGCACCGGAGGCCAGCCTGCTGGAGCCCAGAACTATGCCGGCAGGACAAGACTGCCCCCAACCTGTGACTGGGAGCCAGAGAGAGAAGGGTGCACTGAGGGGCTGCGGGGAGCAGCTGGGGAATGTACCCTTTCTGAACATTTCCACAAAACCAGGCCTCCCCAGCTATGATCTGGGCAGGACGCAGAGCTCACCACCTGTGCCCAGAATGCCCACGGGCAGGGAAGAACTGCCGTGCCCATCTATTTAACGTGGGGCGATGTGCTGCTATTCAAATGGGGGAATCAGCGATGAATGGGGGAAATTGTTCCTCCCTCTGTCCCGTCTCCAGAAGGAGACAAAAACCCCTTTTACCTCGGCAAACAATGCCCTTATGTGGGCGCCAGCGCACCGCGGCCCGCACAAGCTCAGCTCTGTGCAAACCACCAATCGACACACCAGGCTCTGGGGCCACCGCCAGTGGCACCCTCTCCCAGTGGGAGACTCACACTGGCTCCCAAGGCAGGCTGGGGGGAGGCGGGATGGTCCACCAGCCCTGAGACCAAGGGCCAGGCATATGGCTGCACCAGCCCAGCAAGCCCAGCACAGGCTGCCTTCTGTGGGCAGAGGTTCGGCTGCTGGAGGCAGTGCCTCCCTCCACGGGCTGTCACAGCAGCAGCCAGGCAGGGGAGAGGAGGGGGCATCAATAATTCAGACACAAAAGAGAAAGGTGGGTGGAGAGTAGAGTGCTGGAGCCCGCAGCCCCACCATGGGCCGGGGAAGTGTGGATACAAGGGTGGCTCCGCTGGACGTCTAAAGAGCCAACCCCTTCCTCCTCCCTCAGCCACTGTGGCTCTGTGCTACAGTCTGGGGCACCGACTCCACTATAAACTTGGGGTGTGCACCTAACTAGGGCTGGTCCCTGCCTGCTTTGACAAAGGCCAGTGGCCTGGGCCGCGTTTACATGATGCATAGTTGCCGGGAGCACTAGGCTCCTGGCTGGCTACCCTGCTCTTCCTCCAGGAAGGAAGGGGGAGGGCCCTGGGGTCAGACGGTGGGCACTGAGGAGCTGGGTGAGGCAGTGTCACTGGGATCCCCCTATCCTGGGTGGGAGATCACAATGGACGCCTGCAGGTCCAGGCTGCCTGCCTGGCTGCCTCTCCTGGGCACCCCGCTCCACCCCTGTGGTTCCAATGGCTAGACTCTCACCTCCTAATGCCACACGCCCAGGGACACCAGCACCTCTCCTCCATAGCACCCACCTTCCTGCCCGATCTCTCGTGACTCATGCTTTAAACAGGGTCAGCACCTGGGGCTCTCAGAGTCTACAGCAGCGCCATCCAACAGAAACAGAGTGAGAGCCGCCTCGGGAATTTTCAATATTCTAGTAGCCGTATTAGAAAAAGTGAAAAACATCTAGAATTTATTTTAATAACCTTATTTGACCCAATATATCCAAAAATATTATCATTTCAACACTGTGTTAAAACGGGTATTTTACATTAATTTTTCACACCGTCTGAAACACTGCGTGTATTTTACGCATACTATAGCACACTTTCAATAGCCGTCTGTGGCTACCATATTAGCACAGACCTAGACTTTTGTGACTTTTCCCTAAAACGGAAATCATTTCTCTCGGGGTAGGGACCCTGGAGTCCTGGCCCCTAGAGCAGTGTCCAAGCTGAAGAGGAGAGTTTGGGTCTTGGGGCAGGGCAGGTGGCCTGAGCAGGGCCGGGGGCGGGGCTCTGCAAATAGGTGCCGAACTCAGTGGGGTGAACACCAAATCCGTGTAGGCACCCAGCATGCTCATCACACCTGAGGTGCACGACTGCCCCCCGCAGCAGGCATCAAGGAGGAACCGGAAGCTCCCAAAAGAAAGTCATCGGCCGTCACACAGTGAGCAGCAGAGCCCAGATGGGCTGCAGTGCTGCCTGACTCACCCCTGGTGCTCCTCCTTCTCTAGGCCTTAGTCTGCCCATCCGTACTGTGGGACAGTGCCGACCTCTGCCACCGCCCCACTTCCTGCAGCTCCTCCCCCAACATGCACTGGCCAAAAACGCCCAGGTGGACAAACTCCCAGTACCACTTCCTGGGTCTGTGTCTTCCCAGGTCCAACATTCTCCCTGGCCCCACCCTCTAGGCCAAGCATAGGCAGTGAGAAATCAATGGTAATTCAATGTACAAAGCTCTAGCTGAGATGCCCACTGTACCCTCCCACCCCAAAACAAATCATGTGCTCTGAGAGCAAACAAAGCCACTTCGGACAGCCATGTGTGAATGATTCATGGGGCAAGGCCCTACCCCAGAGCCTGTGTGTGTGCGTGTGGCGTCTGAAAAACCCCTGGCAGGCCCTCCGCCGGCCCTCCCGGAAGCCAGTCTGGGTTTGGTGCATCGCACTCCTTAGGTCAGAGTGATGACGCCAACGTGGCCCCGGTCACTTCCTGGTTCCTGGGAAAGTTGCCCTTGGACAGGCTCAGGGTGGCGATGCCTCTGCTGCACACCCCGCATCCAGCCTCCTCGCTAGCATGGCAGAACCTCCTCCACAGAGGGTAAAAAGACAGTTGGGGTCTACCATGCATCCTGGGCTGAGGGGTGCAGGGAAGGGCAGGGCTCTGATGTCCCTGATGGCACAGGAGAATCTTCCAGGTATGTCTGGGGAATCTCCCTCTCCCTCACCTCTCAGGCCCTGAAGCTTCTTGCCCTGCACTAATGTCCTGAGCAGGTGTCTGGGGGCTTAAGGGGGCCTAAGATTCCGGCAGCCTGCACAAGGCCAGCGCTGTGCAGGCCCCGCCTGCTCCTGGGATAAAGGGATCTCTCGGTGCTGTCTCCCAGCCTCTCTTACTCTTCGGCGGCAGGACGCCAGGACAGCCCAGCATTGTCTGTGCCGCCTGCAGCCCAGCTGATGATGGACACTTTCCTGTGACCCAGGACTGCTAGGGTGGCCCACAGCCAATCCCCGGAAGGGCTTGGGTCTCAGTTCTCTGCTCCTGGGGTGGGGGCAGGGGAAGGGCAGGAGGCCGCTGCCTCTCCATCCGGTGTGGATGTTTGGAGCCTTGAACAGGAGCAACAACAAAAGGAGGGTGTGTGTGACCTGTAGCCAGAGAAGGCCTAAATCTGCAGGTATGTGGGCGAGAAACTCGGATTAAACACCCACTGCAGGAAAAGTCCCTCAGAAGCCATGCCAGGGAGGCCGTGAAGGGGCCACAATCCTCCCCCCACGTGACGGTGACCAGTGCAGATGCCCAACCACAAGTGCTGGGTCTGTGGGGAGTCGGCTACATATGCCATGAAACCCTATGGCCCCTGGGGAGGGAGAGTTGCTCTAACCCCACGAGTGAGTCCTGGGAGGGTGGGCACCATCCAAAGAGAACACCAGAAGTGGCCCGGGCTCAGGGGTAGTGTGGGTGACTGTCTCTGAGCCCGAATGGCCTGGACCTAGCTCCCACTCACCTCTTCCCCACTATCAGTATGGCTCCTTGACTATCCCCTTGCCTGAGCAGCTTCCACCCCTGGCTGAGAACACTCCTGTGGCATCCTCGGTCCCCCAGCACGGTGACCACCGGCTGCCTTCTCCTTGGACAGCAGAGCTAACTCGCAGCTCCCTGCTTCGCTGCCTGCCAGCATGGGAGCTTGGGACAGGTCTGGAGTTTGCAGATCAAGGAGCAGAATCTTGGGGGACTTAGGGTCCCTCCCCAGACAGGCCTTGGCATGTGTGGGTGGGGAGTGGGATAGGAACTCAGGAGAAACTAGGACAAGCTGTGTGTGTCCAGGCCCTCCTAGCCCTACTCTTTTTAAACAAGTAAGACTCCTGGGGGTTGAGAGTGGGGGTGCAGGGCACTGGTGTGTGTGTGTGTGTGTTGTCAAGAAAGCTGTGGTCAGAACCCCACAGGGCTAAGTGGACAGAGGGGACCTAGAGAGACCTGAACGGATGAGGAGACAGGATTAGACCAAGGGGGGCTGGTCTCCCAGAGAATCTGGGAGAGGTGAGGAAGAGGACTCTTTGGTCTTTCAAGGGAGGCTCCTGACCCACCTAAAGACCCTTAGCCTATGAATGCCTGGTGGCCATGGACCCCGGCCTCTGGCGCTTTAGCACAGGCCCTCGCAGCAGCCTGGCCACCTCAGAGGAAATGATCCTATACATGTTCTGAGCCTTCTCCTGCACCAGGTGTGTGCTGAGCCCTGTCCACACATCACCCAGGCTAACCCGCTTTCCAGTGAAGGGCAGTGTTTTGCCCTAGGCCACACAGCGAGAAACAAGTGGAGGCAGGATTTGAGCCTGAGTTGGGGCAACGTGGCACACTTTTCCTGAAGACTCACCCTGTGGAGACGGGGGGAAGGCACCCAAGGGAGAGAAGCCCTGTCAACGACGAAAGGAGAGGCAGCTCCATTGTAAATACTGTGCCCTGGGCAAGCAAGTCACACACCTGCTCCCCAGGTGACCGCTCTGCCACCAGTTTGCATTTGGGGCAGTGCAAGGCCACACCTGAGGGCAGCAAGAGCCAGGAAGCAGGAAGCTTTGGTCTTCTCACAAAGAGCTCCTGAGGACACATTAGGATTAACGGACACAGTCACCCAGGCCACGATACAGGCAGAAGCTGGGGATCAGACCACTCTGCAGGGACAACGGAGGGACAAGACAGGCCAGGGCTCACTCAGGAGATCCACAGCAGAGAGCCAGGGGCCTGTCTGCAGGGACCCGTGTCCAGATGGGACCCCAGGCCCACAGAGGGGGCCTCACCTCTCTTCATCTTTCTGGAACCCTTGTGGGTCAGACCCTTGCCAGATGGCCTTGCTGTGGCCTCCCTGCCCTGTCTCTCCCAGTTGAAGCTGGAGATCATACGGCGTTTCTGGAGACACGCGACCCAGGAGACCCCCACCTCCGGCTTTCAGCATCTTCCTCTCTTCCCAGGCTCCTCCTGGCAGGCCGCCCGAGGTTCCCAGGCCTGCTCCACCGGCATCGCACCCAACATGGCCTCCTCCAGAAGGCTTTTGTTGGGCCCCGTCTCTGCCGCTGGTTACTCATCAGCAGTTTGTTGAGCACCCTGGCTCCAGGCAGGGAGGGGCTCGGGATTCCAGCAGGTGCACGGCCCGGCCCTGAGGATGCTCCCTGTGGAGCCGTTTGTAATAACGCAAAAGGGGGGACTTGAATGTCCTTCCCCATGAGTGGCCCAAACGCTGGCTCTAGAGTCAGAGACCCTTGTGGTCTGGGCAAGTAACTTCCTCCTCGGTAGGAAAGACATCGTCATAGGCCTGAGCTCACAGTGTCACCAACCTGTCACCAGCTCAGGGCCAAACACTCAGAGGACTCGGGAATGGGGCCTCCGGTCACTGGACTGACTGAACAATTTTTAAAAATGCTATTTCAGTGGCAGGGGAGAGGCAAACGACATTATGTGAAGAAATAAGGTGCCTGCAACACTACATGATCTCTCCCTCTACTTTTTTTTAAAGAAAATGAGATTCTGATTATATGCGTAGAGAAGACGGAAAAAAATATGTCCCAAACAGTGGTATTTCTAGTTTTCATTTTTTTGCTCCTCTATTTTTTTTTTCTAAATTTTCTACAGTGAATGTAATACTTGTAAAATAAGGGGAAAAAGTAAGACACATTTCTACAGAGATACCCTTCTTGCCCTCAGAAAGCTTACAACCGGCAGGGTTACCATGTGCCGTGCGCCTGTCCCTGTCTAAACTACAGGCTCCTGAAGGCGGGGACAGGCTGACCGACCTCGCATGCCAGTGACAGAGGCTCGCTAGTCACTTGACAAAATTGATGAAGAGCCCTGGAAAAACCAAAGGCCTAAGCCGGGATCTTCAGTGCCTTTGTCCGGCCTCATGACGTGGTGATGAGCACTAGGTGGGGAGGCTCCAGAAGTGCTGGCACCATGTCCCTAGAGGAGGGAAGCTCCAAGGCCCAGTGGGTCCCAGAGGCCCGAGGCTGGAGGAGCGGCCTCATCTGAGAGGCATAAACAAGGGATCCCCAAATGCCCCAGGATGCCATGCAGCTCCTGCCGAGAAACTCCTGATGACCCTGCAGGAAGATGGAGGCAGGACCCTCAGCTCTCCCCTGGCGCTGGCTTCCTGTCTGCCCGGGAGGTGAGTAATGTCCGCTCCCCACCCCCAAGCATCCCTTCTGGAGGCCAGGCCTCACATTTTCCGTTCAGGAAAGGGCAGAGAAAGAGGCCTGGTGAAGCGCATCAAGGGGAAATGGAAGGAGTGGGCCCTTGCCTGGCCCTGCCTGCCGCAGTCAGGACCCTGGCCTAACCCCACGTCTGGCGGTCAGGAGGCCTGCTGGCTCACCCGCTTGCATGCCTGTCCTTGCTCACTCTTTCATTCACTCATCCATTCAACAGACACCTCCCCCTGCCTGCTCTGGGCCAGGCCCTGTGCTGGGATCCTGGCTCCCAGGGTGTTCACAGTATAGGGAGATGGGCACTGGACAGTCCACTGATGGGCATAATGCCAGACAGATGTGCTGTTCAGTCCCAAGTCAGCACCAGACCACAGTGTCCCTGGACAAAGTCTCAACAGCTGGCTTCTCCCAGGCATCCTCTCTCCACCTCCGAAAGGCAGCCACTGGGCTAGAGTGTTTTTCTAGGTGCTTGTGATAAGACCAAAGTGCTGTCTGAACTCAAAAGAAAGACCAAAGCCTCAGCTGGCTGAGCGGTGGATCTGGAGGGGAATTGGCTGTGTGTGGACAGAAGGCAGCGCGAGAGCATATCTCTCTGGGCTCCTGAGATGTCAGTGCTCTGAGTGTGTGTGGGGAGCCTCCTCTCGTTCCCAGGATCCCCTACCCATCTTCTGGGGAAATACAGGAACAACTATTTATTGAGACCTGGTCCCCACAACCTTACGCATGGCTTTGACACCTGCCAAAGAAGAAGAGGGCAGCCTCAGCACCCCTCCTGGCTCTTGCCAGATCGCCCAAATTTGCTCCCTGACCCTTGGTTTCCTCCTGTGAGATGGGACAAGAGTGATGTGCTCACCCGAGGCAGCCACAGTCCCCAGTGAGGAAGTGCCTTGCAAGCGGTGCTTCTCTGTCAAGCTGCTGTGATTTAGGGAGCAGGGAATGGACTATCAAGATCTGCGAATGGAGCCTTGCCGGCAGCGGTGGGCTTGGGGGAAAAGCACAAGCTTGTTTCTGGGCAAGCACACTCCCACTGCTGGTAAATTGTGGAGGGGCGGGTTGGGGGGACTGGCCTGCTGATCAACCATTTCTGATCTCCGCCTTGGCGTGCATCTGCCTTTGTTAAATCTTGAAAAAGGAGGTGAGGGAGGAGGAAGGCAGCCCCAACACATCCACCAACAGGTGTGAATCTGTTGTGCGAACTGCGTGGCTTCCTGAAATGCTTCTGGGCTGTATCACTGGCCAGCAACACCACCTTGAGAGTACTCACATTTTCTGGCTAAAAGACCCAGGTGCTCAAATTAGGGGTATCCCCAGGAACAAAGAACCCAACTTGTCCCCAGCAAAGGGCAGACCTAACCCCCTCTGGATGGTGTGCTTGGGGGCAGGTCTCAATAAATAGCTGTTCCTGTATTTATTCAGGCCGCAAATACCCAACAGGCTCCCCTAATGTGCCAGGCACACAGCTAGAGTCACCGAGACAGAGTGGAGAGCAAAACTGACATGGTCCATGTTTCACAGAGCTCACACTGGGGGCCTCAGACATCATCTTTCCAACTTGTCTCCTCCATGAATGACCAAGGGTCAGGGACCACACACTAAGCCACCTGGGGTCAATGGGGCTGGGGATGCTTCTGATGAAGGCGCGTGAGCTAGAAGTGGAGACTGTGGAGGGTTGTGGCTGGGTGCAGAATACAGGCCAACTAGAGCCCCTGCTTGGCTTGTCCCCACCTAGCCCTTTGTTAACCACAGAGGACACAGAACACCCTACAGCCCCTGATGGCCTCCCACTGACTCAGACTCACTGATGGGAGCAGGATCTCAGCCCGTGTCTGCACTGTAAGCACCTTCAGAGAAGGGAGCTGGCTGCATGCCATTGTGGGGGCTGGAGGGTTGGACAAGGATTCCAGGCTGGGTCTGGAATCCTTTGGGAACTCACTGCACTGGTCAGACATGGCAGTCACTGACAGATCTGGAACCAGAAGGGGCAGTGGAGACTAGGCCAGCCGGCTGAGTGTGCTCAAGGCCTACGACCCCCTGCACTGGGTCTGGGTTGGCCTCTGGCCAGCATGTCAGCCCACGGCTTCCAGACACAGCCTCTGATTAAATAATTAAATTGATGGTATCATGGTCAACACCATCCTCCCTGTCTCCAGCTCCGGCTGCCTGCCCTGATAAACACCCTGTCCTGTCAGCAGGCCAGCCTACCTCAACCCCAGGACCCAGGGCCAGGGGGGACCTGGGCGGCAGGGGTGGCGATGGGGATATGCATGACTACACCCAGGTCGGGCCCCCACTGGGCTCCTGTGGGACCAGCTGCAGGACACACTGACCCCACCGGCCTCTTTGCTTTTCTCAGCTTCATATTTATGATCGGCCGACCTCTGGGTGGCAGGGCAATGATGCTGAGGAAGTCCTGTGACCCCCATGGAAACACTCCCTTCTGCTACCTGATCCTGGAGGCCCCCCAAATCACCAAATCTCCCCGGGAAGTGTTTCTGGCAGAGGTCAGACCCCCAAAAGGTGGTTGTGAGTAACAATAACACAAGACTTTTTGAGAATGGGTTGGGGGAACATGGCCCTCATTCAGTCCTACTACTCTGAGTTTTTAAAAAAATGTTCTGGATCCTTCTTGGAAAGATATAATCAACACCCTTGGCTTTGCTGGCATAGCCCTTGGTGTAGCCTTTGGGTGTGGCTCTCAATCAGCTCGGATGAGGAGGGAGGTCAGCTGCTGGGTACTTCCCAGCCTGAGCCCCCAGCAGCACGTGGCTGCTCCGGCCCCAGGTCCCCACCCCGTGGGAATGCTGGAGGGCAGTACTGGTCCAGGAGGCTCACGGCACAAGGGGGTCGTGCTGACCCTACGAAGCAGTAAGGCACAAAAGCCTTTTCTTTCCAGCCGCCTTGCACCCCACTCCTTGAAGAACTACTCCCTGGGCTCCCCAGCCCGGAGCCCAGCCACCCCAGCTGCTCCTAGGCTGCGTCTCCTCCCAGACAAAGCCGGATTCAGGCCTGTGAGGGCAGTTGGAGGCGTGCGCGGGTTCTGCCATGGAGATGAACTTTGACCCAAACTGCAAGGTTCCTACCCCTTATTTACTCTTTAAAGCTAGCCCATTTCACATAGTTAACATTACACCCCTTTTTAACCCTGCACCTCCCTCCCACATTCCAGGTCCCAACCTTCGACTCCTCCTAATTGGCAGCTCTACACCCCAGTTCTGAGGCTTCACTCAGCTCATCCCCTATCCCCAGTCACTTCCTCCCCGGAGAACAGAGCCTGGCCAGGACACTCTGACCATAGGTGCCACCCCAGGCATACAACTATACCTGAGGCAGGCACTGGAGCCCCAAAGCCGAGCACCCCAGGGGCTCCACACGGGAGCTCTGAAGTAGACCTCTGCGATCTGACTTTCGACTCCAACTCTCTCATCCCGAAAGGAAGCCTCTATTCCCAGGGACGCTGCAGGAGGCTGCCTGGCAGGCCCTGGAGGACGGTGGGGGCTGGGGTGGGGAAGTGTCCAAACAATTCCTCAGCTAGGGCCACATCGCATCCCAAGGGGCTGGGGGCACAAACGTGGACAAGCGCACTGCCTGCTTGCTTGCCGGGTGCCAGGCAGGGACCCTGAGCTTCGGAAGCCCAGAGCTTATTTTCACTGCTGGGTAGCTGAAACTGTTCTGGGTCAGGCATACTGTTCACCTTCCTAGGCCCGAATCGTGGTAACTTCAAAATCTGTATCACACCAGCCCATGAGCCTCAGGGCAAACAAACCTATCAGGGTGCCAACCCCTGAGAGCTCCATCCATTTATCTTTGGGAGGAATAACTTGGTCTCCCCAGGACCAGGAGCTGGGCAGTGGGGCCCACGGAGATGCTGAGAACACAGGGGGCAGCAGTAAGCCCCCAGATTCCACCACCCCAGATTCCTAGGCCTCTGTTGTCCGGTGCAGCCCCTCCCCCCCCGG
Organism: Pteropus vampyrus; assembly: GCF_000151845.1. Classification (NCBI taxonomy): domain Eukaryota; kingdom Metazoa; phylum Chordata; class Mammalia; order Chiroptera; family Pteropodidae; genus Pteropus; species Pteropus vampyrus. The sequence continues at coordinate 1,601,561 of NW_011889169.1, forward strand.
CCACCAAGGGACACTCACCGTCCTCTTGGCTATGGAGGTTCTGCGGGCTCCGCATCCTCTCGTCTTGGCTGGGACTCAGGCTGGAGGCCAGGTGTGGGTCAGCTGACATCCATGTGGAGTCATTCATATCAAAATCTTCACTGCTCACAGAAGTTTCATCCTGACCAGGGACAAAGAAGGTAAGCATTCAACAGCAACGGGCTCTCGGCAGCCCCCAGGCTGCCTTGTAGGTGGACCCCATGGCCCGTGGGCATTTGGAAGTGCCCCAAGAGCCAAAGGGAGCCCCTCAATCTTGCAGAGGGGGCGGGGCTGCTCCCCTGCCTCCTGTGGAAGTGGCTCGGGCTCTGGTTCCTGTCAGAAGCCGGGGCTCAGGGCAGGAGCTCTGTAATTGAAGACAATTACGAGGTCTCACATCCTGTAGGGGCGGATGGCAGGGCCTGGCTCTTACCCTTGTGAGCCAAGGTTGAAACAAGCGCTGTAAACAAGGGCCATGGCTCCCCGCGCCCTGCTCACAGCCTGGGAAGGGGGCTCCCTGTACACAGGGCAAGGTGGCCAGAAGTGGGTAGCAGGACATACTGCCCCGCCCCCCCCGGCCCCCCGAGGCCAAGCTGATCACCCCACCAAGCTTTGCCGCCCTGACTCCCGTGGAGCATGCATGGAATTCCTTTCTCCCACTCCCCCAGCCCAGAGGACATTTCTGTCTTCCTCCTTCCTAACCTTTGCTGTGCTTCAAAGATATGCTCTTGGGCAGCTTCCAGAGCTGAAAAGGCCAGCCCCAGAAGTGTACAGAAGGAAGGGGGTGGGGCAGGCAAGGGTTCAGATCAGACCGCAAAGGGGGTTCGGCTCAAGGGCCTGGGGGGCCGCCAGGGCCTTCCAAACAGCCGGAGGCCCTGCTGGAGAGGACCACGCCTGCCTTCTCTCCCCTCCCTGGCTTCAGTAAGGCCTTGGCCAGTCATCCGGGAACCCCCGGGGCGGGGCCCCTTCAATCCAGCCCTACAGGGGGAAGGGACCCCACCTCCCTCTGGCCCAGCCTCTTTCAGGAGCAGCAAGCAACTGTGTTTGGGAGCTGGCTGTAAAATGCAAGAAAGATGACCCAGCAGCTCCCACACCCCAGATCTCTGGCTTTGCCTCCTCCCCTGTCCCCTCCAGCAAGATACAATGGCCTCTGTGGGCCCCTAGTAAGGACTTCTGGCAGAGCACCCCTCCTCACCAGAGCCTCCCCTCCAAGGCCCCCTCACAGACATCTCTTTTATAGTGAGCAAACACACTTTAGTTTGAACTTTCTTCTGCTGCTGTCCCTGAGGCAGGGCACATCTGCTCTCCAAGTGCTAGGGAACCAGCCTCCACTCCCTCCCCCACCACACAGGGCTGGCAGGGAGTTTCCTGGAATTTACAGCTCCTGTGCAGCATGAGTGTGTACCCTCTGCAGCTGGAGGACTCGAGCTAGGCCAGGATGCCAGCTCTGCCCAGCTCAGGGGTCCCTATGCGGCCTACTCAAAGCCTCGGGGGACGGAGACCACGTGTCCTGGTGCTCTCTCCCTGCACACACACGCACACATGCCTCCCTCCCACCCTGCTCCTTACACACAAGCACATCCACCCACACTCTTCCTTGGGTGAAAACACACTCACTCACATTCACTCAGACTGTGTTCTCACACCCAGAGGGACACACACACATTCAAAAGGCTCTCTCTCTGCACAGAGGGTCCAGAGGGACAACAAAACTCTCCCCTATGCTAACTGGACAGAACCAGAGAGTGAGAAGGGAGGCTGGCAGACTGGGGAGAAGGACCCTCGGAGGCAGAAAGCACTATACAGGGTCTGGGAGCCCAGGCCAGGGGCACCCTTGCTTGGGCCCCTTGCTCCTTCCTGGCTGCCCAAGGTACACTGTGGTCAGGGTGTGACCTGAAGTCATAGCTGAGGTAGGAAGGCCCTCTCCCGGCTCTTGGCTATTGCTGAAACACACATGATTTAAAAGACTGAGTATTCTCTTAACATCTGGAAGTATCACCTATTGAAAATGCTCCATAAGTCCATTCAACAAGTATTTATTGAACACCTACTAAGAACCAAGCACCTTTCCAGGTGCAGGGAAATTCAACTGCGGATAAGACAGAGTCCTGGCCTTCCTGGAGTTCACTGCCCAGGGAAGGAGATGGACGATCAACACGAAAAACACATAATGTTGGTGGTGTTGAAGAGTACACAAAGCAAAATAAAGCCTAATAGGAGGGGAGAGGGACCTGCAAGACTGTTTGCCCCGTGTCCAAGGAGGGCCTCACTGGTCAGGGAACATTGGGCAGAAGCCTGCAGGAAGTGAGGAAAGTGGCTGTGTGGGGGTCTACATGGGGGGAGCGTTCCAGATACCGGCACATGCTGGTAGGTCTGAGGAGAAGCCACAGGGCTGCTGTAGCTGGGGTGGGTGAGCTGAGCCACACAGGAGTGTCCCCTCCCAAGGTGCAAGGACGTCTCCAGCTCAGAGAAAGGCTTGTAGAGTGTTCCACTAAACACGCAGGGTTCTCACAAAGGAGTAAGGAAAAAGTCAGAACTGCCGGGTGCAGCAGTGAGGGCTCCTACACTCTAGCCTCACTCAGCCAAGTTTAAAACAACAGCAGAAGCTAAAGCTTATCAGACGCCAAGTGCTCCCCTTGGATCATATCATTTCACCCTTACGACAGGCCCACCAGGTAGGTACTATAGCAGCCCCATTCTACAGATGAGAAAACGGAGGCTCTACGAGGTTAAGGCACTTGCGCCCAAGGTCAGGAGCTAACAAGTGGCAGAGCCAGATGTGTACAATCCTAAGGGCTCAAACGTACCCTCCTTCCCGCCTACAAGCCTCTGTTCATCTGTCCCTCTGACCCGGAATACCCATACTACTGTGATGCTCCATGACCCAAATTCTAAATACACACACCTCTCCCCATCAACCTGAGCTCAGTCTCCAACGTTTCTCTTCTTACACAATCTGTCTGCCTGTACCATTAGCTCCGGCAGTTAGTCGGGTGCACAACCCTCAGCTGTAGAATGTCAACACACTGTGTGTCTGTGTCCTGTTTTTCCCCAGAAAACCTTAAGTGCTTCCAAGAGTAGGGACCAGGCTGTATGTTCCTTGGACATGCCACAAGGCCAAGGAGATTCGTTGAACTGGCCGAATTGCCTGGCATGATACCCAGTGTTTAATGGCAATGTGGCATCAGTTTGACAATTAAGAACTCAATCCCACCACACACAGTTAAGTGGAGACTGTATGAAACCTGGACTCTGGCTGGTGGGCAGGCCAATGGCAGTGAGCTGCCTTGCAAGGTCTCCCTCCTACAGCTGCCAGCCACCCCTCAGATCACTTCACTGTCTACCAAAATGAACCCCTTCCACCCCTCTTTGCTCTGACAGGTGCAATTAGGAAGAGGCGGGCTAAATTTTACATCGACATCACAATCACCTGATAATGAAGGGCATCCGGTGCCCACATACAAGGGGCTTCAGGGCAAGGGTCTTATGAGAGTGCTTTGCAACAGCCTCCCACCAAAGAAAGCAGGTGCCCATGTCAGGCCTATCTCCAGATCTTGTATTTATTTGCCCCAGCTGCCCAAGGGCATCAGAGCTAGTGGCAGAACTGGGATTCGAACCCAGGCAGTCTGCCCAGAGCCCACATCACAGTGCTACCACACCAAGAAGCTTCCTCACCACACTTCCTCCCTTCAATCGAAAGAACCAGATTCCTTAACAACAGAGTGTCTCAAGATGAGACCCAAAGGGAACTCATGGGAGATGAAGCTATATTTATAGCCACATGCCCACATGCTCACAAGCTCTCTTCAATGAGTCGACACACATTTATTGAACATATACTATGAGTTGGGGAAATGCTAGGAACACAGATGTCTAAGGCAGGGTGCTTTTCCTCTGGGAACTTATTATCTAGTGAAAAAGACCAGTGAAAAATCCTGACCCCATGTAAGCAGAGAGAAAGAAGGGGGCTGTGGAACCCCTCCTCAGTTACCTACTGATGATCTTGCTCTCCCTCCCCAGTGAGTTTTCCCATGGCCCCCAGGGTTTTGCCACATGAGTCCCTGTTTTGGGAGCAGTGGTTCTAAGATTTTGACACTACTGCTACAGCAATTTTTTTTATTGGTGTTAAATAGCAATTTTTTTTTTTAAGTGAGCAATCAAGTCCATTAAACCTAACTGGGGAGAAAAATGACTAAGTTCCAACCAAACTTAGTTTCCATACCCTCGCTTTCAGGGCTGATCTGGGAGGGAAGCCTTCCCAAGACCGCTTTGCAACTCACCTGCTATAGCAGAGCCCCCAGCTGCAGAGGGTGGCCTGTACCTTCACCCACTCACACCCAGCCAAAGCTCCAGGAGCAGGCTAATTACAGAGACAATTACCAGCACACACAGTTCAGAGCCTATCGATGACTGGGCAGAGGGGGAAACACACCCAAATCCAGAGGGACCTGGGAGAGGTGGCCAGTTCAGGTTTGCAAGTGGTAGGGCCTCAGGCCTGTGCATTGACCTAGAGTGCTCCCCTTGCTCGCCTAGAGGTCGTAAGCCATAAGTCATGTACTTCTTGCTTTTCCCTCCTGGAATCTCAAGGGAATTTGATCTACTAATTTCTCTCTTTCTGTAAACAAACTTCAATGAAACTTTCATTAGAAAATAAAAGTGTAAACGATCCATTACTTCCGGGCTCCCTCCCTCCAGACCCCACATGACTGGCCAGCCAGCTGCCCCTGGCTACTCTTACCTCTACCCTTGGACACCGTGAAGCCTGCAGCCTTGCCTACATGTCGGTGAAGTCCATCATTTATTTGGCACCAAAGGGCCTGAGCCATTGGGGTTCACAGTAAAAGAGCCAACTCCCCTTTTGAAAGGGGAACTGAAGAGTGGGAGGGGGCAGGAGGGCGGCACCCAGCCAGCCCCTGGGACACACCCCAATCTGGAGCCTAAACCCTCCCCGCTCTTATCTGCAGTCCAAAATTCATGGGCAGGTTCAGTTTCTCTCCACCCAGGTTCTGAGGCTCTTCCTCCTCTGCAGGCAGACGAGCACCAACCACCGCTCAGCCCGGGAGGAGGAGAAAATGGGAGAACAGAGGGGAAATGGTGGAAACGCACCTGTATCCATGGTGTGTAACTATGGGCAGGTGCTATCAGTAACCTGATTATTTTACAACTAGGGTCAATTTCTCAGGAACTGGGTTCCTGGTGCCTCTAAAGTTGAGCCATTTGCATCCTCCAGGACAGGGATCCTGGGGCGTGCCTCACACAACATTTTCCAGGCCTTTCCCCAGAGCTGTAACTCTATCTCTACCACTTGCTTTGAGAAAGAAAAGGAGGAGGATTTGCTGAGAATTTAGTGCAACTGTAAGCCATAAACCCTCACCAGGAGCCTTGGGTCTGTGTTTCAGAGAAGGGGTAGTGGGGAGGAATATGCTGGGGGTGTTTCTGGGCTGGGCAGGAAAAAGGCCCCTCTCTGTCTAGCCCCTGGGTCTGTCTGGTGAGAGGCTGAAGCTCCTGCCAGAAAGAACCAGGCTTGGGAAGTGCCCCAGCACCGAACCTACCCCAAGTAGGCGGGCACCAAGATGTAGAAAATGAGCACCTCCTTTTGGAACACCTGCAGGCCCTTCTAGGCCCTAGAAATTCTTCAGTACGAGGCAATTCTTCTCCTTGTCTCCATGTCAGCGAGCCTTACACATACAGCTTCTGGGCATGCCAAGAAGGTACTGAACCGCATTTGACCCGAACTTAACCACTTCAGTTCATCAGATGGCTTATTAATGGAAGATGAACACCCCACTACCCAACACACACACACCAGGATCTAAAGGACTACACAAATGAAATCTTAGAGCAGTGGTCTGAGCCACTGCTCCCGGGAGCTCTGGGTTCCCAAGGCTGCTGCTTCATGCTACACCCAAAGCCCATCTGGCCACCAGAGGAGGAGGCCAGCCGCCCGGAGACACACCCTGCACAATTCCACTCCTTTCTGCTAACATACCTCCTCTGCTTACTAGTCATATAAGCAGAAGCTCTTCTGGGAAATGTGAAGTGGAGAGGGCTGAGACATAGCCAATCACCTACCACATTTTAGGTATTCTCTCTCTCTCTCTCTCTCTCTCTCTCTCTCTCTCACACACACACACACACACACACATACACACACACACGGTCTGTCAGAAACATATTCACATATATATATGGGGATGCTCTGTTGTCCTTGCTGTCATGGATGCCTGGATACTGGGAGTGAGCATTTTCAACACCTTCCGACTAGTGTATCTAGCGTAAGACAGGCTTTTGTTTCCTAAGCAAAGGTAACTGGCTGTTTTCCCAGCACCCCTCACCAAGAGGGCCTCATTGATACCCCGGGCCCTGCCACTAACAGGGGGTCCCTTTAAAAGGAGGCTGGAGAGTTGGGCTTTAGCAGACAGGGTTCCTCTAGCCAAAGGAGGACTGGAGAGGAACCACTCTGACCTAATGCCCTGCAGGAGTTTCCTTCTAAGAAAAGGACCCAGACGAGACAAAAAAGTTCTTGAGCAACTCAGGGGCAGTCCAGCTCCACATGGCTCCAGGGTGGCCAAAGCCAGATAAGTTCCCCAAAGTCAGCCTTCTCAGCTGGGAGAAAGGTCCCGGGGTGCTCTGCTCCCAGCTTCAGCGGGAAGGTGCTGAATGGGGCCATCACCCCAGCCTTGGTGCAGTGGGTGTGGGAGGAGATGCTGTCTTAAACTCTATAAAACAAGCCCAGCTTGAGCTGGGATTAGACGGGAGCTTGATATTATTCAAGGACACATTTAGGCCCTAATGGTTTTCCAATGAAGGGGTAATTTACTACCTGGGGGTTAAACTACCACTGGGGCCTGGGCCATAAACAGGCCTTTCCCCACAGCGAGCCCAGAAACAGGGGGCTGGATGGAGCCCCTGGTCCCACTACACAGATGGCTCTCCCACAGTTGGGGGAGCCCCCCCACCTCTCCCTGTCACAAGCCCCACCTGGTGGGGGAACAGAGAGGGGGAGGCTGGGGTTTCCAGCTGATTCTGGGATAAGTAGGGCTTTATCTCAAGGGAGAATCTATTTCAAGCCACAATCCTTCTCAGAAAGAGGAGGAAATCACAGAGTCCAAACACCATTTCAGGTGAAATCAGGAGGTTATTAATCTCCCCTCAGAGCAGACAGAAAGAAAAATCAATGTTTTAGAGGGGGGAAAAAAGGTTCCATTTGAATTAATGGGTTTGTGGCTTCTCCATTGATCTGCGCCTCTTCACACTTTCTTTTTGTGCTTTTGTGCTCTTGGGGAGGAGGAGAGAGAAGGGAATGGGGAGGAGGGGGCTGGGCCTCCCGAGAAGGAAAAGGACGATCTAACCTTAACCTTTCTCCAGGAATAATGCTAATTAGCGAGGCTTAATGAGAACTTCCCTGAGGAAGCACCACCCGGTAGAGGCGACCGGACTCGGCAAACGCAGCTCCAGGTGGGAGTGTGTGTGTGGGGGGGTCACTTCTGAACCCGGGCGGCTTAATAAAAATGCGATGGCACTCCGCCCGCCCCCCCGCCCCGCGCCCAGCCCCTCGCTCCCTGCCCCCTGACAAAGTGTCGGGCCCAGGAGGACTAGGCGGAGAGCGGCGGTGTAAATCCAACTTAACCCGGGAGCGCGCCCTCTCTCCGGACAGCTGCCCCCGCCCTGTGCTCCCTCTTCATTAAGGAATTGCCCGTTCGCCGAGCGCCGCCGACGCCCCGGGCTTAGGCTCCCTCGGTACACCTGAGAAGGGCACTGGGTCCGCTCCCTTCGAGCAGGGACAGGGGCCTGCCGAAGTGGGCTCAACTCTGCAAACCTCGTCTCAACTCCCCGCGTCCAGGCAGGGAGCCCCTCCCTGCCACTCAACGCTTCCCGTCCTCACATCCCCAAACGCAGTCCACTTCCCTTCCCGCGGAGGCCGTGGTGGCGGCAACCCGAGCCCGGCCCCCGCCCCGCCGCCTGAGAACGCCTTCCTCCCCGGGACGCTGTGCCCAGCTCGCTGCAAACGGTGTGGCCGCCGCACAATACCGCGGCGCGGCGAACACAATCACCGCCCCTCCAGGACCCGCTGCACGCGCGGCCCGGGAGAGGGGTGCGCCAGAAGGCCCCTGGCACTCCCGCCGAGGCACACCTCTCGGGCACCTCGCGGCCCCCAGAGTCCAGCCTTCGCGGCCCCCACTACTCGGGCATACTCATCCACTCCCCCGCCCCGGCCCACTCCGCCCTGAGTGCAGCCGCTTCCCCGCGTCCCCCTCCTCAGCCCTGGCGCAGGAAGCTCCCCCGCGTCCCCTTCCCCGGAACCCCCCAGCCCCCCGCCCCCCTAACCGCAGCTCAACGGCCGGCGGCAGCGGCGGGAGGAGGGGGGCGGCGGCCGGGGGCCCGGAAAGGGCCCGATCTCGGGGATCCGGGCTGGACTCCGTACCTGGGTAGGAGGCGAGAATGAGACGGGCGGTCGGGCTCGGCGAGTGAGCCGGGTGAGCGGCGGTGACAGCCCCACAGCTCCAGCTGCTGCTGCTGCTGCTGCCGCCGCGGCCTCCCGGGGAGAGGGGCTGGCACCGCCGCGGCGCGTCACTGCCCGGCCCGGGGGCGGGGGTGGCCAGGGGGAGGGCCCAGGCGAGCAGCGGCGGCAGCGGCGGCGCCGGGGCCGGGAGGGAGGAAGGGGGAGGGGGGCACCGGGCACGGGGAGGCGGGGGAGGGGGGCGGGACCGGGCACGGGGCGGGGGCCGGGGGAGGGGAGCGCAGAGAGGGGAGCGCAGGGAGGGCGCACGCCGGGGGAGTAGGAGGAGCGGCAGGAGGAGGTGGAGGGGCGGGTGAGAGGGAGGAATGGGCAAGGGGGGAGGGGGAGAGAGGAAAAGGAGGCACCCAGAGAGAGGAGAAAGGAGGGAGCGGCGGGCGGGGGGAAAGGAGAAGGAAGGAGGGGGTGCTGGGCCAGGTAGGGAGGGAGGGAGGGATGAGGGAGCACTGGACGCGCCGCCTTGCGCTTCGGGGGAGAGCGCTCTTAAGGGGGAAGCGCTTCGAGGAAGACCTAGCCGGGGACTGAGCCCAGGAAAGAAGGCGGTGGGGTCTGTGCCCGCGCCTTGCTCCCCGAGGCCTCCGTCTTCGGGTCGGGGAGTGGGGGTTGGGGGGCTCACATTTGGCTTTCTGCGTTCAGGCCAGGAGAGGAGAATCTTGGCCGGACGAAAGTGACTCGGGCACCTTTAGGAACTCTCGGTGCCCCGGAGCTTTCGGGCAGCTCTCGACCCTCGCGCGTCTCCAGGTTCCCCAGGGACGCAGGTCCTCGCTAGGCGGGGCAGCTGGGGCCCCAGGCGGTCGAAGCAAGACCCGGGTCTGGGAAAGCCAGGCACGTGGCCGGCTTTCTACCGGGTCCCCCACCCTCACCTCAGGGCCCCCCTTTTCTCGATCAAGTTCAAGCTCGGGATCCTCGGCGCGCTGCCCACTCTCTGCCCCCTCTGCTCCCCTCCCCCTCCCACTATTCCGCACCACCTCGCCTCTTCGCTCTTCCTTTGTCTCTTACCCACCACTTAGTTTACACCCACCCCTGCACCCCTCCTTCCCCCAGGCGGGCGCCTAAGAGTCCAGGCTGGGCTCACCTGTCCGACCCAAACATTTCAGCGATCCCGAGCGCCCGCCGCCGGCTCGCTCCTGGTTCCCTCCCTCCGGTCATTGTGCTCCTAGACCACACCGTGCGAGCTCCTTACGGCGCGCTAGCTCCAGTTGTAAAGTAATGGGATAATATCAAGAATGCAGCTCTATCCCAGACCTGGGCGCGCGCTGTCAGCGGAGACAGCATCGCAGGAGGGAGAAGACCCACGCGAATCAGAGACGCGGTCCTCGGCGTAGACAGACCGCGTCCACCTGGGGTGATGGAGAAGGCGGCCTGGGGCGTCACGGGGCGAAGACAGGGGGCCCTGGACCTCCGAGCAACCTCAGATTCAGCCTGAAACATAACACGCTCGTCCCCAGACAGCAGAATTAGAGCTCGACAGAGAAGATGGGCCAGGGGCTGATGCCTCCCTCCCCAAATTAACACCCTCCGTTACAACAGATTAGCCTTCAGAAAAACCTTATACTTTAAAAGGGTTGGGGAGCTGCTCTCGTAGAATTCTGTGAGGAAATGGCTAAAAATAAAACAAAACCCCCAAACGATCCCACCTCCTGATTCCTCTGGTCACATCCGAAGAGGAAGGGCAATTTCTACTGACTTTACGCTACAACTCATTCACAGTGGAAACGGTAAAGAAGAGAAAACGCGACAGCCACCGCGATGTTTGCATTTTTGAAACAGACTGCCTTTAACACTCCAACTTTTTTTCTGTAAAAAGCCTTTTTCTTTCTTCCACTGAAAGCTTTGCATTGTGAGCAATCCGAGGTAAACAAGGCTCCCTCTACAGGTGAGAGTTGGAAGTACAATAGGTTCAGAGCTCAGTATATTCACCCATTAGAAAAATGAAAAGATGACAACATATCAAATTAACAATCACACAGACTTCCTTCCGCACATGCTGAAGATTTTACTGTCAATATACAACTCAAAATTTCTTTTTAAAAGCGGGTCTAAGCACGTTATTCATTAGCACCTTTGTCCCTGAAATCAAATGTGTTTTCAAATCAATTCACTCTTCTCAGTTTTCTCAGATTTTTACTTATTTTTGCATCCTGTGGTGGGGGAGTTTGGATGCTGTGTTACTGGAACATCCACACATACTGGTGCCCAATAATGATTTCTGGAATTAGTGCCCACAACTCTTCAATTCATCCAGGGAAATGTAGGCGTTTCCAACATGAGAACCGTTTTTCCTCACTCCGAAAATGAGAATTCAGGCCCAGGACTTCCCATCTCTTCCCACTTTTCTAGAGACCTTTGACTTCTCCTGGCCCAAGTCACTATTTCACAGCAGTGGTGGACATCTTGGTCTTGAAATAATAAAGCCAAATCCAACTGAAGTTCAAAGGTGGACTTGAATCCAGACAACCTATTTCTTCTCTGACTAATAAAAGAGAGTACCGCCCATGAGGGCAGAGAAGTGATTTTCTCTAAGCATGAAATGTGAACTCATTTACCATCCCTGAGATAAAACAGCCCCAGCCCCGCTCCACCCACAAAAAGCAGTTGGGAGCCCTGGAGAAACCTGGCTGTTTAGCTGCACTGGGAATTAGTCAAATTTTATGTGTGCTGAAGCCGGCAGAAATCTCCTGCAGGAGTACTGCTCCTTGAGTAACCTTGGGTAGGTTGCTTTCCATGTCTCTGCGCCTCTGGACAACTCCCTCGATCCTTAAAGTGGCCACAGCATGGGGCTTAACAAAGAACGGCATGACCTAGTTCTTTGACCACAAATTCTCCCGATGATGTGTCCTAGTCTGGTGGGAGATTGGGCAGAGAAGGCTGCTCCTGTCTGCTTAAGAGGGCAGTACTGCCTTCATGTCCCCTCCAGGCTCTGCAAACAGTGGGTGCCTTTGTAAGGGAACAATTGGCAGGAATTTTGCTCTATGATGCTTCTTAAGCAGCAACTCCTCCAGGCAGCTTCCCATATAAAACAAGCCTGCTCCACAAGTGGGGACCTAATCATGGGAACCAGGGGGTTGTTAGGAATAACAGGACTTAGTGTGACCAGAGCAGATGCTCTTCAAGCATCTCAAAGCATTTAAAAACCCATTTATTCCTACAAATTACTTATTAATGACAGAAGAGAACATGTACCTGCACAATGGAGAGATCTGGCAGACCTGCCGCAACCGAGTGATCAAATTCAGCAAGTGGGACCACCTGAAACAATGTGCTCACCTCCTGAAGGGATGCAATGACACACAGCATCACCTATGTCGTATTTTCCCCCGAAAAGCTTAACCTGGATCTGATCATAACCTGGATCTGTCCTGAACTCGTCAAAAGATCCACAGTCATTAATTTGATTGTCCTAAATCATGAGACTAAAGAGAAATAACTAAATGCAAAGTCTGAATCTTGGTTAGATCCTAGAGATAAGGAGTGAGGTAGAGACGGGGTGAAGAAGAGGTAGAGGGTGGGGGAAGCGGAGGGTGGAGTGGAGACAGGGGTTGGGGGTGGAGACCAGTGTGGGCTCTGGGCTGAGTTGTCAGGGAAGGCCCCTCCCAGGAGCAGGTCAACATGGGCCCTGACCCCGAGATGGTGGAAGTTGGCAGCTGGCTGAAGATCAAGTGTGTGTTGGAGGCGGGGTGGTGGGGGGAGCGTGCGGGAGGGGAATCTTCTAGGGAGAGGGAATAGCTGAGTTGGTGCAAAGGCCCTGAGGTGGGAAGGGCCTTGGCATGTTTGAGAAATGGAAAGGTGACTGATGCGGCTAGAGTCAGTGGGCCAGGGCAAAGGTGAGAGGAGAGGAGGGTGAGTTGGCATGTAGGGCCGAGCACGCAGAGCCTGGTACATCACAGTGAGGTGTGTAGGTTTTATTCTAAGAGTGAGAAAATGATGCAGTCTGAATGATGTTTTTAGATCAGAGGACATGAGATTATAAGCAAGAGTGGCAGCAGGGAAACCAAGAGCGTCTAGCTAAATGAGACCAGTTCAAATTCTGGCTCTGACACTAGACAAATGATCTTGGGCACCATAGTTAAACCTCTCTATGCTTCAGTTTCCTCATCTACAAAGTGGATAATAAGATAGTGTGTTTCGTGTAGTCTTTGACACCAAAATATCCCCTTTGAAATGAGAAACCGTGGTATCCAGCCTCCAAGGTGGCTGCCGATGATCATCAACTAGTTTCACACCCCAGTCCCTTGTCACGATAAACAGGGCTGTGGAAGCAATGGGATATTGTGGAAATGAGGGTATGTGACTTCTGAGTTTACTTCATAAAATATAGTTTAATCTTTTCCCCAGAGGGAATACTTAGTAAAATGGTAGCTTTTATCATCATCACCAGGATTCTAAGTTTTCACGATAATGGTCATAACTCTCTCCACAAATGCTGTGCCAGTTTACTCAGCCATCAGCAATATCTGGTGGTTCTCATTTCACTCTACACTTGTCGGCACTTAGTATTAGCTATCTCTTTTATCTTTGCCAATCTGAAAGGTGAAAAATAGCATCTTATTTTCCGTTGCCTCTCTTCATTTGGAATGTGAGCATATACTTATGTTATCACGTGTTTTTTGGTCACTCGTATTTCTTTTTCCTTTTTTTTTATAACGACCTGTTCATATTCTTTTTTCCATTTCTCTACTTGGGTTGGTGGTCTTTTTTTTTTTTTTTTGTAAGAAGTCTTTAGAAATGAAGGAAATTTACATTTTGTCATATATTTTACAAATCTATTTTTCTTTTATTTTGTTGATGATGGGATTTTTTTGCCTTATCGAAATTTTATTTCCTCCTCCTCCTCCTCCTCCTCCTCCTTCTTCATCTTTGGAGCTTTTGGGTTTTAGGTCAAAACAAGCTTTTTCCACTCTAAGATTATAAAAGTAATTCACCCATATTTTCTTCTAAAGCACTTATAGCTTCATAACAGTTGAATCTTTATTCCATCTGTAATTTATCTTCATATAAGTTGTGAGGTGAAGATCTAGCTTATTTTTTTTTAATGACTACCCAAGTTGTCCCAATACCATCTTTTAAATAACTGATCTTTATACACTGATTGGAAATGCCATCTTTATGTATACTTATTTCTCATTATTTTTTGGAATTAACTATTCTACTCTATTGATCCATCCCAATAATTATAGCTCTAGAATATACTTTAATATCTGATTATCTGATAGGGCAAGTACTCACCTCTACCCCACTGAATTATCTCTGCCCCCAGCATAATGAAGACAATTAAACCCATGCCACAGTAAAGAAGTGCTCTAGGTATGGCACAATTATATAGAAAGGAGAGGTGTTTCTGCCTGAGGGACTGGGTAAGGGGGGGTTCCTGGAAGAGGTGACATCTACTCTGAACCAAAGAAGGCAGGAGGAATGTGACAGGTGGCAAGTGGGGGAGGGCACCCTGGCAGGAAGAGGGACATGGATAGAAGCACCACGGGCTTCCCATGTGTCTAAAGTCAAAATACTTGCTCTGAAAGTTGGGTTTGTAGCTCAGCTTATCCATTCATTCTTTGCATTCGCTGATTTTTGCACAGGTGGCTGCGACTTCATAGGCAGTTTGACACCTTTGCTGAAGTCTGGGAGACACTGTCCAATACTGTTTCCTCATTCCTTCTCTATTTCTATACTTTCCCATGAAGAATATAACTGAAGAGCCCGACTTGTTGAAATACACTTTCCTGACAACCACCACAAAGGCCAAAATTAGTTTCATCAATCTCTTCAGAAATGTTGCTTTAAAATGTTATCAGTTAATCTGTGTTCATGTCACGCTCATACTCCAAAACCTTCAATGGCTCCCAGCTGCTGGCAGAATCAAGTTATAGCTCTCTGGCCTGGTGTTTGAGGCCTTCCACAGCCCTGCTGGCCGTATATCCTTCTGTTCTAAACTGTGAACTCCGGTTCAGACAGACTGACAATCTTCTGCCCCCCGATCACCCATGTGGGATCCCCTCCACGCCTTTGATCATGCACGCTTTTAGGCACATGTTCTTTTGTTCTTTCCACAAATGTGTTTAGACCTGCTAACAAATGCTAGGAACCATAAGTATGGGTGATACGACAATGAACAATACAGACATAGGTCTGCCCACTTGCAGTCTGCGAGCCGGCAGGAAAGAGATATTAAACAAATGACCACACAATTTCTGGTCATAGGATGTATATTCAGTTTGTTCTTGACAGTTGTGGGACCTGCTAGGAAGGAAGTCCCTGGAATGTGAGAGAGACATAGTGGATCCTGGAGGGCTCCACTGAGGAGGTGATGTTTAAGTTGGGCACTAAAGGGTACCTAGGCATTCCCTAGGTAGAAAGATGCTTTGGGTACTCAGCAAAGACATCCTTCACCCCAAATCTAGGCTCCCTGAACTCAGAGTACCAATCTCACAGACCACCCAGCTGGCTCTGGTGGCAGCTCTCAGTTAGTCTTCTGTCACTTAATGTGCCCATGATACTTTCCGTTTCCTGCATTATACCTCATCTCTCCAAATGGAAGTGAGCTCGCAAGGGCTGGGATAGGCTCTTAGGTGACAGAGTCCCGGCGACATCTTGCACAGAATAGGGATTCATCACTGCATCGCTCAGGACCCCATCCTGCCCACTACCCAGCACAGCCCCGAGGTCTGTGACAGAGCTCTGAATCAAGCACACCATCCTCAACGTAGGCCACACTTTGTAATTCCCACAGAGCATGCATCATCTTCTTCTCCCTTCCTTCCTTCCTAGCAACTTTGGAGAGGCTCAGACAAAACGCCAAGGCCAGCTACAACTCAGCCCTCTACTCCTGGGTGTGCGCACAACAAAATGAGTACTGATGGTCCATGAGGAACACATCTAAAATGGTCAGAGCAGCACTATTCACAGTAGCTCCAAGTGTCCATCAACAGAGAATGGATAATTATGGTACATCTATACTGCGGAACAGTACTCAGCAACAGAAAGGCACAAACACCACAACACAGATGAGTCTCACAAACTTATGCTTGTAAGCAGAAGAGCACATGCCATAAAATTCTCTTTATACAAAGTTCTAGAACAGACAAAACCAATCTATGCTATCAGAGGTCAGGATAGTCACCCTGGCTGGGAGTAGTGACTGGAAGGGACACGAAGGGTCCTCAGGGGGCTGACAATGTTCTGTTTCTTGATCTGAGGATTGGTCACAGGAGGTGTATTTGGTCTATAAAAATTTACTGAGCTCTCCACTTAATGACACGTGCTCTTTTCTGTGCATATCTTATACTTCAATAAAAGTTTGAAAAAGGGAAAAAAAAAGCCGAGGCCAGTTACAATGGCTGAGCAGCTTAGAGCGTGGTGTAATCAATTACAGTGACCTACCATAGACCAGGAGCCCATGCTGGCTGGTAGTACATGTTACCTTATTTAACCAGCCAAATAACAAGGACAATAGTAATTGCCATTTTACACATTATGAGTAGGGGCTCACTGAGGGAGATTAAATGACTCATCCAGTCACCCAACAGCAAGAAAATGGGTGCTCAGAGACCAGGGGACATGCCCACAGTCACAGCGCTAGAAGCGCCAGTGGCCATGCTGGGATTTGAACCAGGGTGTGTTGGTTCCCACAGTGTGTGGTGAGCCCTGCTGAGCTGGGACCAATGAGCCAGACCACGTGGTGCTGCCCCTCACCAACCCCAGCAGAGCAGAAAGCAGCAGCCACCAGAGCAAGTCGGGGCCCACAGGGAGCCAGAGGTTTCCCGCCGGCTGGGAACCGGGAGTGGGCGGGGCCCGCTCTGCTCTGGTGGGACTCCAAGCCTTTTCCATGCAACCCCTGAGGGAGGCCGGCCTGGGAAAACCCCTGGGCTGAAACTCTAGCTGGCTCCTCAGCAGGTGACTGGATGACAGGTGAGGGCCTCTCTTCAGGCTGTAGGATGCTAACTCACCCTAGCTCCAAGGAAGACATGCCGGGGAATGGGAGCAGGCTACCGAGAGAAAAGGGCAGGCAGCACTTCCCGTTTCAACCCGAAATCCCACCATGACAGAACCTGCAGCTGGGGTGTGTGTGTGTGTGTGGGGGGACCTGGCATAGAGAACCTGTCCAAACCTTAGTTACACCGATGATGATGATGACGATGATGACGATGATGATGACGATGTGAAAAATAAGTAATGAATATTACAGGCATCAGTCGACAAACATTTTATTGAGCTCTGACTGTGTGCTGGGACCCGACCCGCGTGCAGGAACTGGGGTGGTGAGATAAGCAGACCTGGGCCTGCCCGCATGAGTCGGAGGGTGCTGGCATGGCTGGGGGCCTTGGCTTGTCCGTAACCTCACGAGCACTTTCTTTTTCCTTGTCTGTTCTCCCTCCCCTTCCCTTGAGAAATAACGGCATTCACGTCAGAGGTAACAGGACTCTTCCGCTCACTAACTCTATGGCTTTGGACCAGTTAAGTTCTCTGAAACTGAGCCTCGGTTTCTTCATGTTCTCTGTGGGGGACCTGGCACACGGAAGGCCCTCGACAATTGTTCCGGCTCTCCTCCTTGCCTCTCTCCCCTCTTTTTCTCCTTCCTTCTTGGTTCCCCTCTCTTTCCTTCTCTTACTATTCTTCTCCTCTGCCCGAGCTTTGGCACCTTAACACTCAAAGGCATTGTCAAGTTCAGCTGATGGCGCCCAGGCCATGGCAGATACTGTGAACTAATTTACCTGATACCCAAACTCAACAATTTCTCCCTTTCCTTTCTCAACTACAAAGTGTGGGGAGATGCATTTCTTTCCCAGCCTCCCTTGCAGCTAGGGGTGGCTATGTGATCTTGTTCTGGCAAAGAGATGTTAACAAGAGTCTATGGGCAACTTTCTGGGAAAGCTTTTGCTTTGCTGAACCAAGCTCATACCACCCCTTCTCATCTTGCTCTCACCTTGAATGTGGATAAGATGGCTGGAGCAATAGCAGTCAACTTGCAGTCAAGAGGAAAAGGTCAACAGTTTCACAGAGACCAAGCCAGCACTGCAGACATTAGCACCAATAACGGCTCCCTCACTCTTCTTGTTTCAGGAGTAAAAAAAACCTTCATGTTTTGCCATACGGTCAGCTAGGATTTTTATACTTTTAGTCACGAGTATCTCTGACTGACTCAGAGGGCTCCCTGTTTGTGGATGGACTGGACAGCAAGCCCCCCACTCCCAGGTGGCCTTTTCTCTAGAGTGTTTGACTCCTCAAAGAGACTGAGGAGGGGGTATGTCCAGGTGCTTGTGCTTACTGTGGTGCTGAGGGGAAGACGAGCACTTACTTCCATTACCTATGGACTCTGCAGGAGGGAAAGGTGTCAAGGCTACTGCACCGGTGTGCCCAGGTACCTCTTGAGCCACAGCAGTACTCCAATTAAAGAGTATCCTCTGTTTCTATCCTATTTTTTCTTGAGGCATTTGAAGCCATTCGAAATATCCGAGCCTTAAAACGACCATGAGCCTAGCAAGGCATGGTGTCTGTTACTCATTGCTACCCACGAGGAAACTACAGAAGAGACAGGTGTGCCCAGCTGAGCCCTTCTCCCCAGCTGTCTTCAGTATCCCAGCTCAGGCCTGTCCAGGCCCTGTTATTGGGGTGCTGCAGAAAAGTAAGGAGGGGCTGCCTGGGGGTGAAAGGGATGGGAGAGCAGAGCCCTGGGCCCCTTTCCCAGCTTTGCCAGTGACATGCCTGCCAGCAGCTGACCCTTGACATACTAGACTTCCTCTCCAGAAGAGTTTCCTTGAAGAAAGGGGTTCCTCTGTCAAAAAGCAAACTTTGTAAACCGCTGAAGTCTGGCCCAAACCTGCTGTGCCACTAACAGGGAAGATACAGCATGGAGAAATGAAAGTTAAGACAGCTGGTCAGGGGCAAGGCTACGGCTAGACCCAGAGTCACAGGACCCTCTCTTGGGTGTTCGTCTCCACTTGCCATCGCCCCCAGTCAAGCGCCCGCTGTCCTCTGGCAGAGAAAGATGCACCTGGAGGCTTCGCATCGCAAACTCTGGACCCAGCCGGCAGGCCCTGAGAGCGCGGCCTTCTGCGGACTGCTCCCGCTTCTCTCCCCCTCGCTTCCTCTGTCCTCGCCCCCTCGTCGCTGCCATCCCAGAGCCTTTGCACTCACTGCCTCCTCCACCCGGAAAGTCTTACCCCCTTCACTGCCACAGGGCTGGCCTCGTCTTATCATTCTGGTCTGGGCTCGACGCCAACTCTTCAGAGAGGCCTTCGCACCCAGAGGTGCAGTCTGTCAACGGACCCCTGTTTCGATTCTCGGCCCCAAACTTCTCACTTTTGTATATATGTACATTTTTTTTTGGATTGAGTTGTTTAGCATCTCTACAGCCCGTGAGCTCCCCAGGGTTCCTTATCTGTCTCATTCACTGCTGAATCCTCAGCGCTCGGAATAGTGTCTAGGACATAGTAAGAAGTTAAAAGTTTTTGAATGAACGAAAGACGAAATTTTTAAAAAACTATACAAACAGGGTCGCAGGGAGGGCAAGGGTCTGGTGGGCTGTGAGCAGAAGCCATGGGCCACTGTCTCCTCTGTCAGAGTCAAGGTGGGGGAGCTACCGGCCTGCTGGGGGTCCATGCCCGGTCACCCTAAGGGAAAACAAAGCAGCCAGCACAAATTCACAGCACAACACTGTGCCATCCCACCCTCGAGAAAGAAAAAGGCCTAAGGCTCGTTAATGAGGTAAACACAATCATCACCAGGAAAAATCTTGGCTGTGCTTCTTCGGTCCACCCAAAGCCATTATCTCTAATTGATCTCCAGACATCAGCTGCTGAAGCGTCTGAAACCCTCCTGCACCCCTCCAGGTCTGGTTACAAAGCCCCGGCCCACTCACCCACCCACCGAGTGGGGTCAGGTCTCCTGGAGTAGCTCTTTGCTGGGGTGCAGAGACCTGTCTGGGTCCCATATGAGAAGGAGCCATCGGGCTGCCAAGAGTCAGGGTGGGTCAAGAACCTGTATAAAAGCCATAACCAATAAATGCTCAGCTGCCAGGAGCCACAGCCTGTATTTCAGAGCCTTAAGCAGAAGGCTCAACAAAGCCACCAGGGTCTCACCCTCAGAAAAATGTGACTTTTTAGGAAGGCTGGAGAAAGCACCCTGCCCAAAGTATCCCACTTGCTCTAGATGAGACATTCTGAAAATAAGTTAGGAGTTTAGTTATTAAAAAACAACAAAATTCCAACAGGACTTAGCCATAAGACACTAAGACCCCTCCAGGTCTCAGTCAAGCCAGGCGCAGAGCTGGCAGAGGGTGGCGGGGAGGCACAGGGTCAGTCATAGGTTCAGTGACCATCTGGATGTTTTGAGCCGCCCCTTCCTGGCTCTGCCTGGAGAGATGCTTCCTTTCCTGTTGGATCGCTCTTATCCTTAGAGACAGAGCAGGGTGTCAGCTACCCAGGGTGCCTCGCAGGGGCGTTTACAGTGAGAGCTCTAAAAAGACAGAGCTGCAGCCTCCCATTTATGGAGGCCCAGGTAGCAGCTCCTGACCTTGCTCCAGGCTTTTCCTTTGGCACAGATAAAGTATCCCCAGGCCAGCTCTGCATGTAGGATTCTGCACATGGCACCAGGCAGCTCTCCTGCCTGCACCAGTAAATTATAGGCACTGTGTGCATTTTTTTTTTTCCTAGATAATGAAGTTGAAAGGCCACATTGGTATCCTTGCATGGAGGGGTGTGGGTACAGGCAGCCTGGAAGGAGACTGAGCCTTTAAGAGCTGATGGGGACAATGAGCTGTTTAGGTTCGAAGTATCTCCTCCATAAGATACTTAACTCCCTAAGGCAACTGGCTTTTGAGACAGGATGTTGGTTGTTTTTTACTTCTTTCTCACACAGGTTCAGGGAAGCAGGAGGAAAAAAGAGATTCGGACCTCTCTGAACCCAGGCTGCCCTGGAAAAACAGCCATAATGTTCATTTTCTTTGAGTGTTTGGAAGCTGCAGCAAGTTTCCAGGAAGCACCCGAGGATTCTCAACAATATAAACTGATCACTAAAATGATGCCCTATAACAAAGATGTTAGACAATGGGTTTTAGGCTTCCTTCTTTGTCTTCTCAGAATAGAAGTTTCCAAGAAAACTTTTCCCATCAAGTATAGAAATGCCCTATTTTGCTTGACACCACCTTTAAGAGGATGGGAACGCTGGCCTGTCAATGTTTATTGCCTCCAGATTCCAATACTGGGATCATGATGCTCCTGGCTCGCAGTCCACCCCTGTTTTTATGTGTGAATAGAAAGGCCTGTGGTAACAGTGTCTTAGCTTAGTGTTTAGTGGTGACGCTAATGGTGCCTCTGAGGTATTTTTCCCCCCACCAAGAAGGGGATGCAAAAATTTTTAGGCATTAAACAATTTTTTCCCAAATAACTATTTTTTCAAGCCAGGAAAACTTTCAAAAAGAAGTACAACAAAAGTAGAACCATTTCTACTAAATATTAAAACATATTAGTCATAATGCTTGAAACAGTGTAGAATTAGTACATGAGCAGACAAAGAGACCAATGGACTGAATAGAACTAGATTCTGTTTCAGATGGAAACTTAGTAAATTATCAAAGTGGCATCTCAAATCAGTGGGAAGAAAACAGATTCTTTAATAAATGATACTGACACAAGAGGGTAAGGCAGGATCTGTGTCTCAGAATGCACCAGAATAAACTCCAAATATTTTTTTGCTCTGTCAGCTGACAGGGTCTAAAAGAAAGGACTCCCCAGTAGCAATAAGCACACCTAACACCCAGATCTTGGTTTTTAATTTGACTCTCCAATTTAAGGAATCTGAGCTCCTTAGAGATACGGCCGATTGGGGCAGGAGATATATAAGATGAGCCTGGAGCATCTTGTAGTGCCTAAAAGTAAAGAAATACTAAAACGAAACAAAAGGAAATAAAATCCTACTCCCCCCCCCAAAAAAAACCATCAATAAGGGTATTGTTGAAATAGTACAGGAGCCAACTGAAAGATTTCCCAAAACTGAAAGAATTTGAGAAGAAAGAAAGAATTGAATTATAATCCCAAATATAAAACAAGTAACTATATAAATGATTGCATGATTGAATAAATTTATAAATGAGGAAGGAGAGAAAAATCTCCCAAGCACGAGAATTCCAAATAACATACATGGTGGATGCTTTGCCCTTAAGGAGAGAAAAAATAACCCCCCATGCCTTAGGTGTGGGCTGCACAGAGTGACTTCCTTCCAAAGTGTACATTATGGAGAAGATGGGAAAAGAGTAACTCTACAGTGATAAAACCTGACAAACATTATCTCAGCCAGGTGTGACCAAGGTCAACACCAACAGTTATGAATCATGTTGACATTACGTAGCCTTGATATGAGGTGGTACAAATGGCACTCCGCGGTCTTCCTCCTCATAACCCATAACCCCTGTTTTCTATACCGATAGTAACATTACACTAATCCTCAAATTCTACAAAATACCTGACCAGTACTCTCTGAAACCGTCAAGGCATTTAAAAACAAGGAAAGACTGAGCAATTGTCACAGCCAATAGGAGGCTAAGGAGACATGACAACTAAATGTAATGTTATATCCCAGATAGGGCTGTGGAACAGAAAAAGGACATTAGGTAAAAACTAAGGAAATCTAAATAAACTACTGGACTTTAGTTAACAGTAATGTATCAATATCGGTTCATTAGTTGTAACACATGTATCATACTAATGTAAGATGTTAACAATAGAGAAAACTGTGGGGGGGGGATGGGTAATGTGGGACTTCTGTACCATTGTCTCAATTTTTTCTCTAAATCTAAAACTGTTCTAAAAAAAGTCTATTAAAAAAAACGAAAGCACCAAAAGAAAACATGGAAGTAGAGTGGAGTTAGCCTTTTTAAGACTCAAATGCAGAAGCCATTAAAGAAAAAAAAAATTGATGCATTTGAGTGCTTAAAAATGAAAATGACAAAACATACACGCTATAAAACAAGATCAAAATATAGAGGGCTAAGGTTGGGGGGAAAAAGAGGCTATGGCCGACTCCGGGAATGTAAAGAAAGAAAATATAATCACAGTATGCTAATCGGCTCAGCTATGAATAATATACATATAGTCACAAAAATATAAATAATGATAGTGATTTATCTAAATAGAGAAGTATAGCTACATTGAGGGATGGAGGAAGGAGAAATAATATGTGTGTTTATGAGAGGGTGTAAGAGTGTAAATACTGATTTCCTACAGCAAAAAACTAAACAACAACAAAAACAGCCCAAATTGAAAAATCAAGAACTAGCAGTATGAGCATGTTATTTAGAAACAGGAGGTAAAATACTACAAGAGATAGCTGAAAACTAAGAAAAAGAAGCTGTCTCTGGAGAGTAAAAATTGAAGTGGGGTGTTTCAGGCAGGGTCTGCTGTGTTTTTTATATGGTTTTTAAAGTATGTATTCTTCTGACAAAAATAGAAATGAATACAAATAAGCAAAAAGAACGAGAAAAGATAATGGGCGACCTGAGAAGCTATTTGAGGGTGAGCCACACTGGGGTTTTGGGGAGGGTCTGAGGGGCACAGGGCGGAACCTGCACATCTTCTCACAGCACAAATGCTCCAAGGATCATTCTTTGCCTGGAGAAATCCAAACAGCAGCCTTGGTCAAGGTCAGTGTTTCGGATGCTTTTTGTTTTTCTTTTTCTTGCCGCAGCGCGAACCTTCCAAGTGCCCGAGATTTACCGAGACAGGAAAAGGTTTGGGCTGTAGCTTCTCAGATCTTGAAAACTGGGGCCGGTGGCATTTCAGACCTTTCTCAAGCTCTCATAGAGGCAAGCTGGGCCCCCACGACACAGCTACGTAACAAGTAACAGCGGGCTGATCCCAGACGCCTGTGGAGGGGGTCTGAGAAGAGGGAGGCAAGAGATGGAGCAAGAGACGGAGGCCAGCAGTGGACGAGGAAGACCAGGAGTTGGGAACAAGGAGAAGAGGCTGGGAACTGAGAGAGTGGTCCCAGCATACCTCGGTGGGTAAGCCCAGTGGGGAGAGGACAAGAGGGACCGGGCAGCTAAGGCAGCAGACCCCACATTCTCACAAATTCCACACAGTCCATCCCATGCACATTTCCAGAGAGCAGATACTGATGTTCAAAGTTTGAAGACACCGGTCTAGAGAAGTAACTACAGCAAGACAGGAGCAAAAATTGCAAAAGGTAGCGTCATGATGGGAAAGATGCTGAAGGCTATGAAGGAAAAATGCTGCCTCTCACAGCGAAGACTACGGTGTTCTTTACGTTCAGCAGGACCGACCGACCTCCTCAGCCTCCCCGAAGGGCAGACCTCCAAGGTTAACAGGCTCTGAAATATCTTACTGGGAAACCGTGCCTTTGACCTCTTTGCCCTATTTAATGCTTTTTTGCCTTGAACACTTACCTGTTTGATATTAATAGCACTGCCTTCTCTTTTGTTTTCTTCCTCCTTTTTGTGTCATTTAAAAAAAAAAAAGTCTTTCATAAATACCAAATAGATTTTGCCATTATAAAAACAAAAACAAAAGCAAAAACAACCCATCCGAGTGTTTTTGACTCTCTGCAGGGCAATTTAACCCACTTACATTTATCGTGATTTACTGGTGTTTAGTCTTGTTCCTGTTAGCTTATTCGTGTTTTCTATTTACTACATCTCTTTTGGTTGTTTCTTATTTTAGTCCCCTATTTAATTACTCTTGCTGGGCTGATCGAGTTTCCTTTGTTTCTTTTATTTTCTTTAGTGGGTTAGAAGTGCTACATTATATTTCTATTCCATGGAGATTACTCTTTAATTTAAAAGACACGCATTCGAACCTCTGCTTCCTTAGGAGACCATGAAGGATTTATCCACCCTGAACTGAAGACGGGGACATGGCAAAGTTTCCATTCTGCTATTTCTCCCCTGAGCTGCAGGGCAGCCTGAGAAAGGAGAAGGAGGGAATCATCACTGCTCTCAAGCTCCAGAATCTGAGACTCTGGGTGTCAGAGTCAGCACTCTGCTAAGGTGGCTCTCCACAAGCAAGAGCCCTGTGAGTCAGGCACGGCTTAAATAAGTGACAGGCCCTTACGGCGAAACGTATTAACTGCGTTTCTCTTTTGGGGCTTGCCCATTTTCTCAGGGTCCTTGTGAGCAGTAGGAAGGTCGAGAGTATGAGCACAAGGTCACAAAGAGGGGTCAGGACTAAGAGGGAGAAGGAACAGAATCCTGCTCCGATCCCTCCCCATCCCATGACCTAGTCCAAACGATACTGGTGAGAAAGTGAATGTGGTTAGCCGAAAAAATGGAACCAACCCAAATGTCTGTCAATGGATTCATGAATTAACACAACACAGTCTATCTGTACAATGGAATATTATTCAGCCATGAAGAGGAACGCGGTTCTGCCACAGGCTCTAACACAGGTGAACCTTAGAAACATTAAGTGAAATAAGCTGGACAGAGGACAAATTTTACACAACTTCACTTATATGAAGTATTTAGATAGTCAAGTGTATAGAGACAGAAAGTAAAAGAGTGGTTACCAGGGGCTGGGAAAGGGGAGATGGGGAGTTATTGCTTAATGGTTACAGAGTTTCTGTGTGGGGGTGATGAAAAAATTTTGAAAATAGATAGTAGTGATGGTTGCACAACACTGTGAATGTACTTAAGGTCACCGAATTGTACATCTGAAATGGTTAAAGTGGCTAATTTTATGTTACATATATTTTAGCACAATTAAAAATAAAGTGAATGTGGAGTGCTTTGCAGAGTGGGCCTGTTTCCTTCTCCATTTAGGTGGACAGGAGCCTAAGAAAGTTCTGCCCTCGATGATGCTCATTTCCTGCCCGAATCCTCACCTAGCTCCCCAGCACTGACCGAGGAAAGGGCCAAAGGGCCGCCTCACCCCACCCCTCACTTCCAAGAAAGGCCCTCGCTCTGTCTCCTCCCCCTCCGCTTCTTCCCGCCCCTCTCCTCCTTTCCCGAGTTGGCTCTGGCCTTCTCCAGCCCATGTCCTCTCGCCTGCCCCCACCTGAGCCCGCTCTGCTTGCTCAGAACTCATTTAAAAATGTGCGTGTCTCCTGAACCACCTGGCAGGTTCCTGGACCCTTCCTATTTCTGTTTTCTGTCCTGGGTTACAGTTCATGGCTATCTTGTCCTCTCTACTAAGAACAGCTCCTTGAGAACAGCTCCTTGAGAACAACCGTACCATCTTATTCCTCTTTCTGGCCCTGGTCTCTTGTATAAGGTCATTCACTGTGTCTATTAAACCAAAGTTGCATAATGATATTACTGGCAATAGCAGTAGAGGTCATTGAGACTTCCTCCTTGCTTCTGATGGGCCTGGTACTGCGCTCAGCACTGAGCTTGCTTTGTCATTTAACTCTTGGAATAACTCTTAAGAGGTTGGCGTATTATTATTACTCTCAAGGAACCGGCAAAGAAAAAAATGCACAGAGAGGCGAAGCAATTTGCCCAAAGTCACACAGCTGGTAGGCGGTGAAACTGGTAGTGAATGTCGGCCTGATTCCAGGGTCTTTGGTTTAGGTGGGTGGGCTGGAATTCTGCCTGAGGACAGTGCTGCCCCACACCGGCCCACAGAAAGGAGCAGGAGGGCCCCTGGGCAGGGGCTGCACGCCCTGAGGCCCTGTGTGTGTGTGTCAAGGAGGTGGAGTCCTGCCCCTCCTCCCCCACCCTCCAGGACCCAAGGAAAACTCTGGGCTAAGAGCTGGCGGTGGAGGAGAGAGAGGCAGAGGTTAATGGAAGCGAGTAAGAGCCTCCATCACGCGGGCTTAAACAATGGAGCCTCGCGCCACTTCACACGCTGCTGGGAGAACCATTAAAACCATTAGCGGGACATTAGCGCTGCTCTAAGAACTGGAGAGAGGGGAGGCGGAGGAAGGTGCTGACAGCCGTCCTGCTCCGGGACAGAGCGAGGAGGGGGCGGGGGGCGGTGCGGGTAGTGATGTGGAAACCAAAAAAGAGCCAAGCAGGGGGTGCCTTGGGAAAGTCGCTGAACCTCCCAGGGTCTCAGCCTCCGCTTCTATGAAATGAAAGTACGTGTCGGGGACAGGAACACAGATGATTTGTCTCTTTCCTTCTGGATCTGGATCTGATTTCTACAGTGGGGTCTCAGTTCAAACACTGAGATCTCAGGAATGATCAGGATAACGTCACCCATAATGTGGATAGCAAAGTACATATGTGCCCCTACAGATAACTGAGACTTCACAAGGTAGAGGGTGACCTCTCCAACCCCAACCCCAGGCCACCCCCCCTCTCCCCGCCAAATTCCTCTTCTGGTATTTCTTTAGGCATCGTATATTTAAGGCGGTCCCTGTTCCCAGGCCAAACAAAGCCTGCTCTGCCAGCATCTCTGCCAAGGACGTTTTCCCTCCACTAGCGCCGTGGGCGATACTCACAGGCAGCACACCCATTTCAGATCCTAATGAGCATGTCCGCATCCAGTAAGTGCGGAGAGAGGCAGGGCTTGGGGCCCCAGCAGATGCACAGGTTCAGGGATGGAAGAGATCTGACTTTCAATTCAATTCACGTTAGTGGTTGTGTGACCTTGAGCAAGTGCTGACTCTTTTCGAGACTCAGCTATGGCATCTGTAAAATGAGGATAATAACGTGACCCGGAAGAGTTGTGAGGGCAGAGGGTAAAGTGTGTAAAGTGCTGGACACAGAACACGTGCCCTATTAATGACTCGCCTGCCTGAAACAGCGCCCACCCTGCTTGCTCCCTTGTCCCTCCTCTGTTCCTCTTCTGGGCTCTTCCTACAGACGCCAGTGTTGATTTCGATTTTCCTTGTCTCTCTCACTGAACTGTGAGAGCTGGCGGGGCAGAGACTTGGCTCTGTTCACCACTGTCTCCTTGGCACCTGGCTCAGGTGCACAATGGATGGATGGATATGGGCGAAGGAGTGAGCAAACAACAGGAAAATTATATAACCAGCTTATTTGGTAGGTGGAAACATCAAGGCCAAATGGGCAAAGACACTGAATAATATGGAAAACCAGCATCAGAAAAACGAAGCGGACTGTAAAATGGCGCACACAGGATAATCGCCTTTCTATTCAATAGTCTGCAAGGGAAGACACCAAAATGTTCACAGTGATCTGAGTGGTGGGATGATGGTGATTTTTATCATTGTGCCTTTGCTTTTTGGCTACTGATTTTCTACTGAGGCTGTGTGTTACTTATGTGATTAAATTTTAAAAAGTATGAAAGAAAACCAGATGAGACAGAAAACAAAACCAACAGCTGCATGAGAAAGAGACCGAGCACTCCTCTTCGAGCGCACAGCCCTGACAGGGGCCTTGAAAGACCAGCAGTTGGGGCTGGAGCTTGTTGGTTGCCTCTGGGCCTATGAGCTTGGTCTGAACCCCTCCCTCCCTGGGACCTCATCTTATCAGAGAAAGCTCTGAGTCAGTCCACATTCATGAAACCTTCCTATCCTGACCCCTGCAAAAAAATGTATTCATCATCAGTACAACTGAATGTGATTTCAGTTTTACATCTTTATGAGGGTTTTCCCAAGTAAGGCCAAAA
>NW_011889169.1:1632121-1635066 GCF_000151845.1 Pteropus vampyrus
CGGAGCAAAGTTTACTTCATTCAGCCTTTGGGGGCTGGGCACAGTGGACACGCCATTCCTTCTCTTCAGGAGAGTACAAACTCAGTATGTTCAAGCCAACCAGCTCAAATCTTCCAACTGGGTGCTACAGCCCCAGATGCTACCTGAACATGTCCTGCTACATCACCTTGGAGCTGGCCATGGAGCCATCTATCCCTTCCCCTCCCCCTATGACAACACTTGCTCAGGTTGTCAAGGAGACCAGAGGAAGCAGGACAGCATGCACCCAGGGCTAGAAATCAGACTTTCAATGAAAGAACCCATTCCCCTGGTCAGGCTACAGAGATATGGTAGATTCAACGCCGCAAGAGATGACAACACTTAAAGCTGGAGGTGAGAGATTATTACCCTGGTTTTAGGCAGTGGCAGAGGAAGCGGGTGGCAGTCACTCGTCCTCTTTTGAAAGACAGTCAGGATACTTGCTTTGCAAAGGGCTAGAAGGTGGACTGTGTGGGGAGGCAAGCAAGAGTGGTTTTCTTTTAATAGCCTGTTTCCAGGGTTCCTGACAACCCTTGGCACTCCACAGCTGGGGAGTCTTGGACAGCCAAGGGCCTTATCTTACCCGGGCCATGCGCCAAGGCCCATCCTCCTGGCCTGTCTGGGCCCCAAGAGTGACAGAGGCCACAGGCTGGCAGCCAGGGCCCCCCCTCTTTCGTCTCCCTGGGGAAAGGAGGTGAGTGACATAGCAGACAAAGGGCAAAGCAGAGAAAGAACCACCCAAGAGCCAAGGTCTGCAGCTCTTACCCTCCCCCTCCCTTGTCCCTGCCCTTGGGGAGAGTTTTGTGAAGCCTGAGCTCCCTGGGTTTCACGGAGACCCAGCAGGCCGTCTGCCCAGCAGACCCTCTAACTAGGAACACATTCTTTCCCTCCCCTCTCAGCCTGGACTGCACAGCCCAGATAACCAGATAAGGGCCTCTTTGATTTCCACTGTGTTTACACAGGCAGCGGCCCCACATCTTGGAAAGGATCAACCACATCCAGGCAAGTTAGGACGCCTCCAGGTGGGGTGAGGGGTGACAGAGGCCTTACCTGCTCCTGCGAATTCATCACACGCAACTTCATCTGCTTCAGGTATGTGGAGGTGAGCGGCATGTTGTAATCAATAATCCCGGAGACCAGAGGAGAGGGAGGCTCGTTTTCTGGCAGAAAGAACAAAAGGAACCCCTTTTAGTCTGTGCTGCGGGCCACCGGCAGGGCAGCACACCCTGTCCCCCACATGGAGAACCTGACACAGAGTCTGTGCGGAGGAAGGACCAGGCCAGAGGTCACAAACTGGTGGCTTACCCACCATACCTAGCCCGTGCAGTTTGGACTGCATGACACCGAAAATATTTTTCAATTAGGTGCCAGGGTGTATTTATCTATTTTTAAGTTTTTCAGTCATAGTTGACATTCAATATTATATTCGTTCAGGTATATAGCATAGTGGTTAGACATTTATATAAGTTACAAAGTGATCCCCTGATAAGTCTAATAATACCTACCTAGGTCTGAGTCTTTAATAAGAGAGTTTACATTTAAAAAATCAGGATATTTGGCTTCTTTGGGAAATGGAAGGTCTGGCTACGCAGGACCCGTATTCTCACCTGGGAAACAAGCGCCGCAGCGGTGCAGCGGCCACTTCTTCTAGGTAAGGCGTGAGCTCTCCATTCTGCCACAGTTCCCACCATTCCCTACTACCGTACACGTTCACTCAGTTCTGATACTTGCTAGGTCCTTGAAGGCATTTATGTTTCCAAACCTAGGAGAAGCCAGCTTTCTTCCTGGTGCACAGATGCAGCCACCACCCCACCCTATCTCTCACCCCCACGGCATCCCCCCAAAGCACCGTCAGGTACCATATGGCTCATAGCTCTGGGCCAGGCCTCCGGTACCCCCTTACCCCCCAAATTCAGGTTCCTCCTTAATCACACACAGCATTATTCCTTCCATTTATTGCTTTGTTGTCCTGAAGATCAAAGCAACGTGTGTTCTTTTTGTAGGGCGTTTGCAAAGTGTGAAAAGATGTAAAGAAAAATTTTAAAAAACCATAATTGCACTAAGCAGCTTAGCATATGCTTCTGTTTACTTTTTTCCCTGTGATTTCTCTTCTTTATGTCCTTGATATAGTAATGCATACAGAAAATTATAGTCTGCTTTAAAAATTTTTTTTTTTACTTAACATTTTGTCACAGGCATTTCCCCACCACATAAATCTTGTTTTGCTTTATAAATATAATTTTTATAGCCATGTACTATTTTACCATAATTTAGTCATCCCCTTATGATTGGCTATCTGTTATTTTGTATTAGAAGTGATTATAAATAAAACCGCAGAGAACATCTTTTTCTATTTATTTATTTTTATTTAAAAAAAATTTTTTTAAATTTATTTTTGCAGGGAACATCTTTGAGTGTGGATATTGGCCCACATTTCTGATCATTTTCCTTTTAAGAACAGATTCTAAGAAATGGAATTCTTGGGTTGAAAGGTAGGAATATTTGTTAACTCTTGAAACCTCTAGGCTAAGCTGCCTTCTGGACACTGCCCAGCCATTGGTTCTGCATCTTAGGTGCCACTGGGTGGCACAAAGGACAGATGAAAATGCCACAGGAGTAAGGAAGGTGGCGAGCATGACGAAGAGGGCGTCCATCACCTTTCTCCCCAGCCCAGCTTCCCCTTCAGATGTCTCCTGCTTTGATGGAGCTCAAAACCCTGGAGCCACCTTTTGGAACCTGTCCGCAGGGAGCAGGGCTTCCTTTAGCCATGTAGTTACTTGACGCTGCTTCACTCTTTGCCTGGGGAAACAGGCTTTGTTTTCACCTGGTCTCTGGCCTCCTCCTCCTCCTGCCTCCAGGATTCCAGGCCTTTGACTCAAAGTTTCCCCTGGTGCCTAGTTCTGTTCACGGGCTGGGATTTGAGTATG
>NW_011889169.1:1635116-1637865 GCF_000151845.1 Pteropus vampyrus
CTAAAGCACCCCTTTCTGAGGCAAACCTTCCCCGACCCCTGCCTCTATTCATCCCCACCCACATCTAAGTACTCATAGCACCACATGTCCAGCTGCATGGCACTTGTCACAGCTGCACCATGATGGCTGATTAATATCTCCCTCCACTGTTTATGGCTACCTGCTATGAGCTGGGTATTGTGTGTGATTTTTTTTTTTGTTAGTGTCTGTCTCCCCCTAGATCATAAGAAGAACCAGGTGTGGTGCTCTTTGCTCATCCCTAGCCCATGGAGTAGGGCTCCATAAATATTCATGGAATGATGGAACCCTCGCTAATGCACCTAGCCAACAGTCGTAATCCCCCTACCCCCAACGGTAAGAAATATAACAGGTTCCATTAATGATGGGTCATACGTGGGCTATGCTGACCACCACTGGTTCTGGTGGTGGTCTGGATCTAATGCCATTTCGTAGGAAACAAAGAGCCATGGGGCTTTACTCCGGGCTGTTCAAGTGGCTCAGCACTTCACTCCTCAAGGTGACGGATGAGAATGGATGATAAAAATGTGTGAGAAGCCAGGTGCCTGTGACAGTGTGGATGGCTCTAGGGAAAAAAAGACCGCGAGTCCCTCTGCAGAAGTCAGAGGAGCTCTCAGGCTGAATCTGCTCTGTGCTGTTTAGATTTTCTCACTTACTAGCAGCCTTATTGCTTCCATTCCAGTACAGAAACAACTTTACCACCGTGACTATAAAACCCCAACACCATTGTCCCCCCTGACATCATCTCTGATTACGTGAAGTTTGTTAGGGATGCGACCATCGCAGAACAGACGCTCTCGGGTGAGAAGACGTGGGAGACACAGACGAAAACAGCTTTACTACTCGGAGCAAAGTTTACTTCATTCAGCCTTTGGGGGCTGGGCACAGTGGACACGCCATTCCTTCTCTTCAGGAGAGTACAAACTCAGTATGTTCAAGCCAACCAGCTCAAATCTTCCAACTGGGTGCTACAGCCCCAGATGCTACCTGAACATGTCCTGCTACATCACCTTGGAGCTGGCCATGGAGCCATCTATCCCTTCCCCTCCCCCTATGACAACACTTGCTCAGGTTGTCAAGGAGACCAGAGGAAGCAGGACAGCATGCACCCAGGGCTAGAAATCAGACTTTCAATGAAAGAACCCATTCCCCTGGTCAGGCTACAGAGATATGGTAGATTCAACGCCGCAAGAGATGACAACACTTAAAGCTGGAGGTGAGAGATTATTACCCTGGTTTTAGGCAGTGGCAGAGGAAGCGGGTGGCAGTCACTCGTCCTCTTTTGAAAGACAGTCAGGATACTTGCTTTGCAAAGGGCTAGAAGGTGGACTGTGTGGGGAGGCAAGCAAGAGTGGTTTTCTTTTAATAGCCTGTTTCCAGGGTTCCTGACAACCCTTGGCACTCCACAGCTGGGGAGTCTTGGACAGCCAAGGGCCTTATCTTACCCGGGCCATGCGCCAAGGCCCATCCTCCTGGCCTGTCTGGGCCCCAAGAGTGACAGAGGCCACAGGCTGGCAGCCAGGGCCCCCCCTCTTTCGTCTCCCTGGGGAAAGGAGGTGAGTGACATAGCAGACAAAGGGCAAAGCAGAGAAAGAACCACCCAAGAGCCAAGGTCTGCAGCTCTTACCCTCCCCCTCCCTTGTCCCTGCCCTTGGGGAGAGTTTTGTGAAGCCTGAGCTCCCTGGGTTTCACGGAGACCCAGCAGGCCGTCTGCCCAGCAGACCCTCTAACTAGGAACACATTCTTTCCCTCCCCTCTCAGCCTGGACTGCACAGCCCAGATAACCAGATAAGGGCCTCTTTGATTTCCACTGTGTTTACACAGGCAGCGGCCCCACATCTTGGAAAGGATCAACCACATCCAGGCAAGTTAGGACGCCTCCAGGTGGGGTGAGGGGTGACAGAGGCCTTACCTGCTCCTGCGAATTCATCACACGCAACTTCATCTGCTTCAGGTATGTGGAGGTGAGCGGCATGTTGTAATCAATAATCCCGGAGACCAGAGGAGAGGGAGGCTCGTTTTCTGGCAGAAAGAACAAAAGGAACCCCTTTTAGTCTGTGCTGCGGGCCACCGGCAGGGCAGCACACCCTGTCCCCCACATGGAGAACCTGACACAGAGTCTGTGCGGAGGAAGGACCAGGCCAGAGGTCACAAACTGGTGGCTTACCCACCATACCTAGCCCGTGCAGTTTGGACTGCATGACACCGAAAATATTTTTCAATTAGGTGCCAGGGTGTATTTATCTATTTTTAAGTTTTTCAGTCATAGTTGACATTCAATATTATATTCGTTCAGGTATATAGCATAGTGGTTAGACATTTATATAAGTTACAAAGTGATCCCCTGATAAGTCTAATAATACCTACCTAGGTCTGAGTCTTTAATAAGAGAGTTTACATTTAAAAAATCAGGATATTTGGCTTCTTTGGGAAATGGAAGGTCTGGCTACGCAGGACCCGTATTCTCACCTGGGAAACAAGCGCCGCAGCGGTGCAGCGGCCACTTCTTCTAGGTAAGGCGTGAGCTCTCCATTCTGCCACAGTTCCCACCATTCCCTACTACCGTACACGTTCACTCAGTTCTGATACTTGCTAGGTCCTTGAAGGCATTTATGTTTCCAAACCTAGGAGAAGCCAGCTTTCTTCCTGGTGCACAGATGCAGCCACCACCCCACCCTATCTCTCACCCCCACGGCATCCCCCCAAAGCACCGTCAGGTACCATATGGCTC
>NW_011889169.1:1641605-1643541 GCF_000151845.1 Pteropus vampyrus
GAAAGGTAGCTGGCATGGTGCTCTTAGGAGGCGGGAGAAGGGGTCTTTCCTTCCCAGCATATCCACAAATTAGAAACCGCTTCTGGTTCCCTGAGGTGAGCCAGGAGTGCTCAAGAAGAGAAGGCAAGATGCCCTGGTCTGGGGAAG
Source organism: Pteropus vampyrus (assembly GCF_000151845.1). Taxonomy (NCBI): domain Eukaryota; kingdom Metazoa; phylum Chordata; class Mammalia; order Chiroptera; family Pteropodidae; genus Pteropus; species Pteropus vampyrus. The sequence goes on from NW_011889169.1 coordinate 1,641,753, forward strand.
CTAGGACGTCCTGAATCACGCTCACAAATTCATCAGAAAGCAGTGTGCCATGAAATGCCCACATCTGCAGTTCCGCCAGTGAGAGTTCTGTCGGGAAGGCAGGACTTTGGCAGGCAGGGGAGAGTCCAGGTAAGGGAAGGCTCCAGGGATCTGACTGTAGGAAGTCAGAGCTCCGCCACAGCACAGTGATGAGAAGGGCAGGAAGGGTCTTCAGGAGTGGGGAGCCCCACAGCTCTGGAGGTAATAAATGCCGCAGAGAAGATCAGCTTAGGAGGAGAGAGATGAGGAACACGGACCAGTGGGAGCTCCGTGGAATCAGGCACTCACAGGTGAGACAAATGCCAGGACGGGGGCTGAGCTAAGATGGACACATGAACGAGGAAAAGAGGCTTCCTTGGGCTCTGCTGAGACAGGCCAGTCTCATGTTGTGGTCAACACATACAGTGGCCGTGCTTGAGCCTCCACAAATAACCTGATACTATTTGGTGAGTTAGGAGCTAGCAAGGGTCATGGGGCTGAAATAATCTCAAAGGTTGCTGGTGAGAAAAGCAGAGGAACTACCCCCCAAAATATTTCATCATCTGTTCGTCAAGGAAACTGAAACTAGCCCAAGCTCAAGACCTAGTTTTACAGGACTTTGACAATAATCAGTGATGCAGAGGCTTTACCCAGGCCAAGCCACGCAGGCTGAACCCAGCGCTGACCTCCACAGCTGGGCTCCAATGGCATTCATTAATCAATGCAAATTTCAACTGAGGTAGTGGCCTTTGTTCCTCCAGGTGGAACGCAAGGTGGTAATTCTCATGCCATTTCATCTACAGAATGGAAGAACCCCTTGGTTCTGGGCGCCAGTGGCAAGAGCCGCCTCAAGCAGGGCTGGGTACTGAAGGACATGTGCATGAGGAAGGCCTGGCACAGAGGGGTTCCTGAGACCAGCCAGCCTGTCATGGGTCTCAAATTTGGAAATAAGATCGAGGCCTGGGGTCAGCTCAGAAGGGGATGGAATAAACCTCTTTAGGAGAGAAGTAAAGCAGTGGATCAGCAAGTCTTCGAGGAGTACTGATGTGTGTGCATTCAGGGTGGGGAAGGTAGAGGAGCCATGTAGCTACGGTCCCTGCACTCAGCAGGGTGGGACAGATGGCGAGTCCATTAGAGCTCAGAGGAGGAAGAGCTCAGGACAGCTTCACGGAGAGAGGATCTGAACCAGACTTATATTCGATCACTCAGCTGGCAGCTACTAAGCACTCGCCAGGAGCTCCATGCAGACCCTCTTGCTTGATGCTCCCAAGAACTCCATGAAGCGTGTGCTAGTATTAACACTCCCTTTTACAGGTGATGCAACAGCACACAGAGAGGCTATGCAACCTCCCCGTGTCACCTGGCAGATGAGAATGAGAGCCAGGAGAGGACAGGCCAGCAAGCAGGCCAGCAGGGGCAAAAGAGCTTCTGCAGGGGCAAAAGAACAAGGTGGACTGGGGTTGTGGGGGGAAGGACAGGAAGTGGGGGGATCTAGAGACGCCAGGCCTGACGGGGTTGGAAACCACACAGAGGAGTCTGGGCCTAATTGCAAAGCAGCCTCCACCTGAGTAGACAACTCTGTCACTGAGGAAGGGACCCTCCAGTAGGTAACTGGCATTGCCCATTACTAATTCCCCGTTTGCAGCCATTTCACATGAGAGAAAACAGAAATGTGTCCCCAGAGGCCCCTCTCCCTAGGAGCCCGGGCTGGTCTGAGGGCCCCCTGGTTTTCATTCTCTGTCTCCTCTGCACCTGGATTTGCTCAGGGGCG
>NW_011889170.1:0-2540 GCF_000151845.1 Pteropus vampyrus
TAGTTATACAGTTATATAAATATATGTATAAAAGTAGAGTCAAGACATATCGTTTTAAAAATCTGTAATTTCGTACTACTCAGATTCTCACACCTTACTACTAGTACTACTCAATATTAGTTGAGTTCTCACTCTGTGTCAGGCAGCGTACTTTATGTACTAAAATGTTTATTGTCTGAAAAACCCTAAAGATTGGGAATTTTTACTATTAGATATTAGATACTGAGGCCTAAGCGCGTAAAAAATGTTGGGAAAAAATTCTCCATCAGACTCTCACTTTTGCAAAGCTTGTGAGCAGAGATACTGATAGACTTTATTTCATACTATATTTGCCTTGAAAAATAGAGACAGTATCTCCCACTGGAGCAGAGGGAAATTGTGTTTGCTGTCTAGTATGAGAAATATAACGTCTCCTTCTCGGGAAAGCTTGGGCAGGTTGATTGCAGCTCATCATAAAAGAGTAGAGATTCCTAAAGTTTGCCTTTCTTGTCTCAGATGCCAGTCATCTGGGTGTGCAGTATGCATCTAGGCCCACGTGTGTCTCCACCATAGTGCTGGGAGGCCTGGGAAGGCAAGGGAGGCTTGGGGAAATAGTATAGTCATGAGGCTTATGCTGCTCACTATACCATGAGACATAAAGTCCTTTGTCTTTGACCAAGAAGCTTGTGCCTTCTGTTAGCATTGTGGAACAATGGCAGACTAACTTGTTAGTATGAAAGTAGGGTAAGATCTCATACCCTTCATAATTCCTATCAAGCAACATGTTTAAGACTATCCAGCTAGAGTTAGCCAGAGAACTGTCTTAAACCCAGAAGTAACTATCTTTGGATCCCCTTTTTATTTAATAGCTGTGCATTCGGTGCCTATACCAGTCACAGAGTAGTAGTATAGAAATACGTTAATTTATTAAGGTTAAACTGTATTAATAAATAATTATATTAGAACAATATTATTTTTTACTTTTACTTATAATTCCACCTCAGAACAAAAGAGAACTATAAATCAAAACTTTCAGAAAATGCTTTTATAACCAATAAGAAGATATAAAACAAAGACATAGCTTTTTAAAAGTGATTTAAGTATATAATAACATTTTGAGAATGCAGCTATCAATTTGGTGATTAGCATTGTAAAGTTTCAAAAAGAGTCAAAAAGTTTTTGCAATATAAGTTGGCTAATTTAGTTAAATAATGAGTTTACTAGGAAAAGGAAATGGTATCCATTGTAGGTGAGAAGTTATAAATGGGGTATGTAGAAAGATTTACCTGACTAGTGCTGGCAGAGAGAGGATAAAATAAACACATTTAATAGGTGCTTCAACTTATTATTCTGTAATTTGCAGATTTTTTGCTGCATCCTGAAAGCATCTAACTGTTTACAACTAATAAACAATAAGCAATTAGCCTAGAGTACCACCAAACAAGTTCCGTTCACAATCTGTCCCATGTTTTAACAGCCTTCATTTATCCTCTTCCTCACTGCTTTGAGACAGATCTTTGCACAATTACAATTTCAGTGAATAATTAAGTAGTCAATACTAATAGAATTTATTTAAGAACTTTAGTGTGAAGAACATTTTACAAAATTTGATCTAATAGTAACAGTATCTAATTATTATCTACACTTTATAAAAGAAAATTGAGGTCCTGACATTTTACCTAAATTAGCCCAGGGCAAAAAGCTTATAAATAAGAATCTGGCTTAAACTTAAATTTTCTCTTCCACAAATAATGAAAGATTTTTTTAATCTACTAAAATAATTACCAGAAAGCATATTGCATTTAATTCTCAATGAAATATAATTTATGTGGATAACACATTTGAGTAACCACTCTGTGCACAGCGCTATATATACAGGGGAATACTTGGGATTAACATAGTTTCTGTTGTCATGCATACAAGATACTGTGAAAGTAAAACAAAACATAAACAAGTGATTACAAAGTAACAAAAGTTAATAAGGAAAAATAAAACACATGGTGTTCTAATGGAAAATACAACATCAGGATGGCTAGTGAGTTGTGTTTAGTCAGGAAAGCATACTAAGATGACAATACATAGGCAGAGGTCTGTAGAAACATAATGAGCCATTTTGTGAAGGGCCCCTATAAGAGAAATCAGTTAATGAGGATAACACATCTAATATGCCAGCGAGATATGCTATTGAAGGGTTTGAGATACTGAGTAATAGCCAAATTTTCTGCAGAACAGATTAGAGATGCTACAAAATAGGTGAGGTATAGAACAGTAAGAAAATCAAGATACTTTGTACACATAAAATACACATTATCTTATAGGCAGGAAGCTTTAAACAGGGAGAGATGCGATTATATATATACACACACACACACACATACATACATATATATAATTAAAAATGGCCCTCTTTGCAGTGTAGAGAAGGAATTTAGGAAGTTGATAAAATGAGATGCAAAAATGCAAATTAAGAAGATATTATAGTTAGTGACAGTGAGTGGAAAATGAAGATTCAATAGACCTTGGATTGGAAAAAAGATTTCAAGAGATTAGAAAATAAAAAA
>NW_011889170.1:4055-6544 GCF_000151845.1 Pteropus vampyrus
TAATAATAATAATAATAATAATAATAAAAAACAATAATAATAATATAATGAAAAATCAGCAAACCCTGAAAGAGGAAGAAAATCCGATTACCACATTATTAGATTTAAATGTCCATTTTTCAGTAAAAAATCGCCAGACGTGCAATGAAACAAGAAAGTTTAGCTTTTTTAAAGGAAATAATTAATCAACAGAAACTTACTGAAACAAACTTGATGACATATATACTAAACAAAGTCTTTAAAACAACCGTCTTAAAGATCAAAGGACTAAAGGATGATGTAAAGAAAGTCAAGAAAATGGTATATAACAAAATAGACATATCAGTAAAGAGAAAACCTCAAAAGAAAGGAAAAAAAAATCTGCAGCTGAAAAGTACAATAACTGAAGTTAAAATTTTCTAGAGATATTTAAAGGCAGATGTGAGCAGGCTGGGGAAAGAATCAGCAAACTTAAGTATAGTACAATGAAAATTACTGTGTATAAGTAGCAGAAAGAATAAAGATTGAAGAAAACTGAACAGAGCCTAAGGGATGAGTGAGACACCATCAAATTGATTATTATATACATTGTGGAAGTCTCAGAAGGTGATGCTAGAGATTAGAATGTTAGAATATGTAATGGCTGCAAACTTTCCAAATTTGGTGAAAGACATAAATATAAACATCCACGAATCTAAACTAACCCCATATAACTCAAAGAGCCCTATACTGAGACATTATAATCAAACTTTCAAAAGGCAAACCCAAAGAGAAAATATTGAAAACAACAAGAGAAAAGCAGTTTGACACATACAATCAATAAGATTATAAGCAGATTTCTCACAAAACTTTGGAGGCCAGGAGGCAGTGGCTGACATATTCAAAGTACTAAAACTAAAACAACCAAGAATCCCATATCCTGCAAAACTGTTCTTGAAAAGTGAAGTGGAAATTAAGACATTCCAAGATAAACAAAAGCATAAGGAGTTTGTTACCACTGGACTCAAGAAATGCTAAAGGGAGTCCTATAGGGTGAAAGAAAAGGACTAGGAAATAACTCAAAGCTGTATAAATAAAAAAAAAAAATCTCAATAAAGTTAAATGCATGGACATTTGTTAATGCTATTACTGTAACAAGGGTTTATAATTTCACCTCTTGTTTGTATAAGATTTAACAGACTAATACATTTAAAAAACAATTAGTAAAAGGTAGTATTATTTTTACTTTGATTTGTAACTCTACATTTTGATTTCTACATTATTTAAGATTCTAATGCATTTAAAATAATTACTAGTTTATATTTTTGGCCACACAAATGTATAAAGACCTAATTTTGTAACAACTGAAATTAGTAGGGGACAGAGCTGTAAATAGAATTTTTTGCACATTATTGAAGTTAAACTAGTATTAAGTCAAATTAGGATGTCACAACTTTAGGATATTAAGTGTAATCTCTGTGGTAACCAGGAAGAAAATAGATATAGAAATACAAATGAAATGACACAGAAATTAAACACTTCACTACAAAAATCAACTTAACACAAAATAATACAATAATGCAGAAAATGATGAAGAAAAAAACCTACTTGAAGTATATAGAAAACAAGCAGCCAAAAAAAAAGATGGCATAGATAATAGAGGCTCTGTTTATCCCTCTGGTGGCCAAATCAAAGTTGTGACAGAAACAAGGAGCAAACGGCAAGGAAAATCGCCTGGGATCTAGATGAACAAGCCATATAACTAGAGAGAGAACTAAGAAATCACCCTGCAATAGAAAAAGGTAAGATGGGGCGAGGACATGAGGTTGCTAGGTCTGAGCAAGATGGAGACTGCAGCAGCGGCAGAAGCCTATTAAAGGGGCCATGTCCGTGAGCAGACTTTTGCAGTGATGGACTTACTTGCTTGGAGCGCCAGCACCAGTTTGGCTGTGCAGGGGGCACCAGGGACTTATAGGGGAACATTGAGTTGTCGAGGTGAGGGCTGAGGCAAGACTTGCTCTGTACAGAAGTGCTGGCGGTACCCATTGTTCCCCGTTGAGCCTTCCACACTCTCAGGGTGCGGATGCAGTGCTGCTATAGCAGAGACATCATCAAACTAGATAACAGAGGTCACTCCACCCAGAGGATTTCCTGAAACTCTGCCTCCCCCAACTCGTGGTTCCACCCAAGCCACATGCAGGTACATCCTCAGTGAGTTAGGTGCACCTTGCCGAGCATTGCCTGGACTCACACTGGTGATGGCTCTGCCCAGTTTCTGGTGTGGCCTTTTGAGGCAACTATAAGCACAGCATCTGTAGATTGCTTGCTCAATCCTAATATTGGCCCTGGAAGGGCACAGGCTGGGACTAAAGTTGGTCTGCAGCCAAACTCCTTTCAGGACTGTGCCACTGGACACCTACTACACAATGCCACACTAATAAGACCAGGAGACTTAAGAGCTTTGCTTAGTAAATAGAAACACACAAAAAGGCAGCCAAAATAGGAAGACAAAGAAGTAGAAACTATATGAG
>NW_011889170.1:8534-16291 GCF_000151845.1 Pteropus vampyrus
AAGTATTTAGAAAATAGAAAAATGATTAAAGTTCCTCCTTATCAGTAATTATTTTAGATGTAAATGGATTAAACTCTCTAAGCAAAAGACAGAGACGGGAAATTTGGATAAAAACACATAATCCAACCAGATGTTGTCTATAAGAGACTCACTTTAGATCTAAAGACACAAATACGTTGAACAAGAAGAGATACTATACTAAATCAGCCAAAATAGATTATAAATCAACAAAGTTTGCAAGAGGTAACATTATATATTAATAAAAAGTTTAATACAGCAAGATGTGACAATTATAAATATTTATACGCTAATAACAGACCATCAAAACACGATGTACGAATTGACAGATTGAGGGGAGAAATAATTCTACAATAATAGTTGTAGGTTTCAATACCTCGCTCTTAATAATGAGAACAATCAGATAGATTTAAGGAAATAGAGGATCTACACAACACAATAAACCAACTAGATATAATCCACACATACAGAACACTACTCAGCAACAAAGTATAAACATCCTTTTCAAATGCACATGGGAGATTTTCAAGGATAGACCATATGTTAGTTCACAAATTAAGTCTCAAAAATTTAAAAGTAGATATAATACAGAGTATCTTCTCCAACTACAACAGGATGAAGTCAGAAATCAACAACAGACAAGAAACTGGAAAATTCAAAAACATTTGGATAATTAACAACCAACTCTTAAACAACCAATGGATAAAAGAAGAAATTGCATGAGAAGTTAGAAAATACTTACAGATGAATGAAACTGAAAACAACATACCAAAACATGGAATGTAGTGAAAGCAATTTGAAGGGGAAATTTATACCTATTAATTATCAGAGAAGATGTACAAAATGCCAATGAATGCATGAAAAAATGCTCAAAATCTTTATTCATTAGGAAAATGCAAATCAAAACCACAATAAAATATCACTTCACATCCACTAGGATGACTATTCTAAAAAATATGGGTGAATTTTTTAGAATAGTCATCCTAGTGGATATGAAGAAATTGTACAAGGATGTGGAGAAATTGTAACTCATACATTGTTGATAGGAATGTAAAATGATGTACCTACTTTGGAAAACAGTTTGTTAGACCCTCAAAAAGTCCTCTATACATAAAATCCTCTATACCAGCAATTTCTTTCCCAGGCATATACTCAAGTGTTAAGAACATGATTACACAAAACCTTGCACATAAATACCTATAGCAGCATTATTCATAGTAGCCAAAACAATGAAAGCATCCAGTATGTCTATCAACTGATAAATGAATGAACAAAAAATAGTACACCCACCCAATAGAATATTCAGGCATACTACGGAGTTAAATACTGATACATACAACACTATGGATAAAAGTTAAAACATTAAACTAAGTGGAAAAAGCCAGACACACAAAGCCACAGACTATACAATTCCATTTATATGAAATTTTTAGAACTGGCAAATACATAGAGACAGGAAATTGTTGCTAGGGGCTGGGGTTAGAGGTATAGGAAGTGAGTGCTAATATGTATAAGTTCGTTTAGGGGACGATGAAACTATTCTGGAGTTAGAAACTAATATGGTTTTACAACCTTGTCCATACACCAAAAACTACTGAATTGTGAAATTCAAAATGTTTATTTTATGGTGTGTGAGTTATATTCCAATGAAAAATGTATGGGAAAAAGAAATAGGCTAAGTAGAGTGACACATATTCTAAAAATATAAGGTTATCAAACTTATAGCTTACCTCAGTACACTATCTCATGATTGTCAAATATTTCAATGTGTTTTGAATGTATTTGATACTTAAACAATTTTGTGAAGTAATCATGGAAATTAAAATTATCTCCATTTTTCAAATAAGGAAACAGTAAAAGACAAAGTTGCTAAGCTAAGATCACATAATTTGTGACTTAGATAAAACTCAGGACTAACTTCTGTTGTTATGCCAATTAGAAATGTTCTCCAATAAAACATTAAATTTAATTCTAATCTTCCTAGCAGCAAAGCAGAGAAGAAAAATAATAATTTAGACATTTTAAAGAAAATTTTATTATTCACAGATTCTATGATTCTCTACTCAGAATACAAAAGAATCTATAATTAAATTATTCAGTCAAGCAGAAGTTAATATTTGCCATATATAATACACATATTAAAACATCAATTAGAATTGTATTTTATACTCTATCAAAAAAGATATAATTTAAAATATTTACATAATTTTAAAGCTATAAAGTTCTTAGAATAAATATAATTTAAAATATTTATGGAGATTTCAAATTAAATGGAGAAATATAGTGGTCATTATTTAGAAAGACTCAGTTTTTCTAATGGTATCAATGTTGCTTAAATTAACTTATAATTTCATTGAAACTTCATTCAAATTCTTAAAACTATTTCTGATAGAACTTTGCAATCTGTTTCTATTTTTTAATGAAAGATCGAAGAACCAAGGAGAGCAAGACAATTTTGTCGATGGTAACATCACAAGATATTAAGACTTATATTACAAAGCAATGATAAGTAATACCATGTAATTTTGTAACAGAATATACTAAGTAAGACGAATGGAACAAAATAGACAGCCAAGAACACAATATATGGATAAATGAAATTTTATATGGTAGTGCTAGCATTACAAGTCAGTGGAGATGAGAGGTCCAATTCAATGAATAGTACTGGAGCAACTGATTTTCCATAGGGGGTGGGGAAAATATATACATAATTAGTTCATTTCCTCTCATTATAGAAAAATAATAATTTAGGTGGCTAAATATATCACTGTAAAAGTGAAAATATTAAACATTTAGAAAAAAATATGTGGAAATACTCTCATCATCTTAGAATAAGAAAGGATTTCTGAAACATACCACAGGAAGCAGGGATTTATTTGGCTCAATGTGAACTGAAGTATGAATTTCACTTCTGACATCAGCTCTCAGTAATCTCCCCTTTGCTCATTCAGCTCCAGCTACATTGACCTCCATAGTGTTCCTCAAATACATAACAATGTTTCATGTTTTAGGACCCTTGCACTTAATTCTTCCATCTTCCATGGATGATTTTCCTCCACCGACCAGCATGATTAAAGTTTGTCTCTTTCAAATCTTTATCAAATATCACCTTTTCAACAAGATCTAAACAGGTTAACATTTTTTAGCTTTTTGTTGTTGTTGTTTGTTTTTTTTTGGTGAGGCAATCCTTGGTTGACCTCACAGATTGCAAGGACCTTGTCAGTTTACAATCCCTTATTTTTAATTTTTTATGCCTTGTAGCACCTGGTCTTCCTAGGTGGTCTGCCATTCAAATACTAACCAGGCCTGACCCTGCTTGGCTTCCAAGATCAGACAGGATCAGGCTTGTGCAGGGTAGCATGGCCATAGACAGCATTTTTAAAGCATTTTTTTTTACATTTATTTGGGCGACATTGGTTAATAAAATTATATAGGTTTCAAGTGTACAATTTGATAATACATCGTCAGTATATTGCATGGTATGTTCACGAGGCAAAGTCAAATCTCCTTCCATCAGCATATATTTGACTCCCTTTTCCTTTATCAACCTTCCCCTCTACCCACTTTCCCTCTGGTAACCATTAACCTGTTGTCTGTGTCTATAAGTTTTTGTTTGTCTTGTTCTTTTGTCGCGTTCAGTTTTATTTCCCACAAATGAGTGAAATCATACAGTTCTTACATTTTTCATTCTTACTTATTTCTCTTACCATGATAATCTCAAGATTCATCCATGTTTTTGCAAATGACAGTATTTTGTCTTTTCTTATTGCCGAGTAATATTCCATCATATATATGTACCATATCTTCTTTATCCAAACAAAAGATACTTTGTTTCTTTTCATGTCTTGGCCACCATGAATAATGCTGCAATGAACATCAGCATACATATATCTTTATGCATAAATGTTTTGAAATTTTGGGGATAGATATTCAGAAGAGAGATTGTTGGCTCATATGGTAATTCTGTATGGAATCACAAAAGAGTCCAAATAGCCAAAGCAATTCTGAGAAAAAAAAGAATGCAGTTAGCATTAATATGATAGCTAAATGGAGGGTTAGGAGAGGGAGAAAGCAACTGGGGGGATTGTTTTATGAACATTATAGATGTCTAACCAATGTACTATATACTTGAAACTAATTTAAATAAATTTTTTTTTTTTAAGAAAGAACAAGCCTGACTTCAAATTATACTACAAAGCAACAGTAATCAAAACAGCATAATATTGGCAGAAAAACAGACAGACGGACCAATGGAATATAATTAAGAACACAGGAATAAACTCACATATATGGGCAAATAATTTTTGACAAAGAAATGAAAAACATACATTGGAGAAAAAAAAGTCTCTTCAATAAATGGTGCTGGGAAAATTGGAAAACCACATGCAAAAGAATGAAACTAGACTGCTATTTGTCACCATACACCAAAATTAACTCAAAATGGATCAAAAACCTAAATATAAGACCTGAAACAATAAATTGCATAAAAGAAAACATAGGTACTAAATTCAATGACCTTGGATTTGGGGAGAATTTTATGAATTTGACTTCAAAGGCAAGGGAAGTAAAAGCAAAAATAAATGAATGAGATTATATTAAACTACAAAGCTTCTGCACAGCAAAAGGAACCATCAACAGAACAAAAAATTAAGAACAGGTTACTCTTTTTAAAATTGTAATAGCCTTTAACTCCCACTTCAGAAGTTCTTATTCTTCTTTCCCAGATTATTTTAATTTATTTGTGCAGAATTTATAACTTTCTAATATACTTTGTAACAACTTATTTATGATGCAAATTTAAAAAAAATCAGTCTCTCTTTACTGCTATATAAACTCCAAGAGAGCAAAGATCTTTGTTTTATTCGCTAATATACACCCAAGCTCCCAGAACTGTGAGTAACAAGTATTAGGATTAATGAAAGTTTCCAACTGAATGAACATTTTTATGCAGTCTCTACTCACATGGCTTGCATTTTTTCTCTTGTATAATATCTTCATCAATCATAACAGCATACATATATTCTTTTATATTTTTGGAAGAGCTACATAGTTTTGACTTTTAGGTTTATATATTAAATTCCCTGGAATTCCTTTTTATGTGTGTGGAGTGAGTTGATATTATGCATTTTTTTCGTTTTCCATATAATACATTTAATATTAAGTATTTTCTTAACTGATCTTCAATGTCTACTGTTATGTTTGCCATGTTTCAAGTTTTCATTTATGCTGCTACTGCACTGGCTTTTCTAAAAATTGCAACATTTAGCCATTTTCTCATCTTTAGTCCATGAATAAAGTTTTTCTCTCATTGTTAGTGAGAAACAACACATTTTTGCTGCTAAATGTGGCAAACCTGAACTTTGAATTCAGCCTGCACTAAATCTTCAGACAACATATGATAGTGATTCTTCTCTGTTCCATCACCTTTAGATATGTATTTAAATTCTCCTCTCTCTTCGAATACATAGTGTGCTCTCTCATGCATCTAGTTCTCCTCAAGTCTAAGCCTTCGTTGAGTGAATAGTTACTAATCAAACCATAAACTATTTTTCAAAGCATACTGAAATTCATTTATCTCATATAAAATTGGCACCTTTTTCTGACATATATTTTATCTAAATGTCTCCCTTTCTGCATAACTTATTACCTATTGGGAACCTAATAAACATTTTGCTAAATATGTGAATTAATGAAAGAAACATCAAGATTTATGTGACTGTTATAGTTCTATTACAATATTAGCTTATTAAAATAAAATTTACATTTAAAAATCTTGATGCCTCAGACTATGGGACAGTTATTGCTACATGTTTTTGTTTTTGTTTTTTTTTTTGTCTTGAGTGAGGTTTTATGGATAGGTTTTTTTTCCTAGACAAAATGATATAAAGGAAAAATGGAATTTTTCAATGTGTCTGCTGTCATCTCATCCAAGAATCTAAAAATAGAATATTAATAGGTGCTATAGATTCACCTAGTGTGTCGCTTGGGGTAATTTGATTTTAACAGAAGGATATGGCATATATAAACTATAGTAGAAATTTCTCAAGAGAGACTTTAAAAGTGACCTTTCATGAAAATAATTTAAAATTCTACATTATGATCATACTGGTACAGCTCCTATAATTTCCAAATAGTGTTAATGTATATTTGTAGGCTTAATGGTGATTATGGCAGAAAAAATATGTGAATGAAAGTAATTTATTTAAATATATGAGAGATTTTAAGAATAAAATTCAATGTTCCAAAACTGTTTATATCAATAATAGTAGCATTGGGGCAATTGAACAACCATTTCAGGTGACTATTTTGAACAAATACACAAGATTTGGATGACAAATTCTTATACGGTTTTTAAAGTTCAATTTACTAATTTCTAGTAACAGATTAAATATTTCTCTCTCTATTTTGTCTAAGAATTTTTATCATCTCTTTCTCTCCAATGTTATAATTTGGACCCAAGTGCCACTACCACCCAAGTTCCCAGTAAGAAAAGACAGCTGCTACTGTGAGTTAAGTATTTTTGTATCTTTCCAAGAGGGAATTCTGGAAAAGCACATTCAATACAAGGTCAGCAAAACACTTCTGAGGTTCACAGTTCAGTGGGGAAATCAGCAGAAGGGCTGGCTGCAGCTGGAACATATGCTAATCACCTTGGCATCAGTTGCAATTTCTGCCAAGAGATATCTCAGGGTTGCCATTATTAAAAATGCATCAGCCTCCAGTAGTCACCTTCTAGCTCTTAGATTCAAAAGGCCACGCCAGCAGCTTAGAAGAGTTTGATGTCAAGGGTAATGAGATAAGTCTACTGGGAAGGTGTGCTTTATGAGGATCTTGCATCCAATGTAGGCAGTAATGTATGGCCTACTTTGGTTTTATTACTCGTATTCATCAGAAGTCCCATATTTGTACTGGCTACACTTTGGTTAATTAGAAGTCACTTTCCCAGTAAAATTAAAAGCTTTACATTTCTAACAAGATTGATAATATAACTGCAGGGTAAGGCCATAGAGTAAGTACTGAAAGTCCTAGTAAATTATCTACAAAGTACCCATGATATGATACTGTACTTTTTACTTTATATTTTATATTAACACAACTGCCTGATCAAGGCTTTAAAGTATTCCAATTTTTATATGAAAATAATTACCAAACACAATGGAGAATAAAGACTGATTAGAGAGCACTAGACCTAGCATCATTCTAATATTTGATTAATTAATGGAGAAGGAACATGGTCTTCCCAATATTCTTGCCTCCAAAGCAAATGAAGCCAGGGTAAATGTTCCTCAAAGGGATGTGCTGACTCCAGGAGCAAAGCCATTGAAAAGTTATAGTCCTTACTGGACAATATTTGCATCTTTTCTCTGAGTTTTCTTTTGCTCTCGGTAAACCTTTGGCTTTTGGAGTCATACTTAAAACAACAATATTTAGAAAAATTTTGTTGAGATTTAGTTTTCCATTTTTCCCACCTGATGAAATTTGCTGCAGATAGAGAGTCTTGGCTTGCATGTCAAAGATTGTCCTGATGTCCTGAGATGTGTGGCCAGCAACTCTGAGAGCCCAAACAGTACATGCAGTGAGGAAGTCTAGGCAGTAAGTAACTCCTCAGAGGGTATGAACTAAGCACTAAAGATCTAGCTATACATGGACCAAACAGATCACTGTTTCTCAGATCCATTGCAGAAAAAAAGAATATTCATGGAATTATACTCCCACAAAATTACCGGTGCATATAATTG
>NW_011889170.1:17572-19066 GCF_000151845.1 Pteropus vampyrus
GATCTTAATGAGTGTATTTGGAAATGGAAAAAGAAATTTCCACACATAATTTAAATGATGAATTCTATTGATTAGAATAAAATCCATCATGCAACATTGTTTTGAAAATGTGTAGATCCTCTCAAAAATTTTGCTGAAAACCCAAATTTTATACTCTTCCCCAAGCTGGTATCATTTATGGGGTTCTCAAATTAATTTTGATTATTCATTGACATATAAACACGTAATAGAAAAAAAAAATAACCTTTAGTCTAAGTTGTAATCCCACTGTACCTGTGTTTATCCTCTGTATCAGAGATCTTATCACCAAGTACTATAATTTCCTATTTAGGCCATGGTCTCCTACAGTGAGCTATAACCTACTTTCTTGCCTACATTTTACCTATATTTTATCCCAACATCAGACACTATATTTAATGCATAGTAAATAATAAATATTATTAGTGAATAATCAGTTCATGAGTGGCCATACCATATTTCAAGTCTGTTTCCTCATCTGTATGATTGCTATACTATTTTAGGGCAATGTTTTCAATGATAGAAATGTCTAGCGTCAAACATATTTAATACTTCTTTTTTGACTTTTAAAAATATGTTAGTTATCAACAATTATTTCTTAGGTTCAATATATCCCCATATCGAAGAAAACAATTTCCCTGACAACAAATATAATTATGTTTTCAAGTGATATCTAGCGCTAACTGCAAATAATAGTCTCCTTGAACTCTAATCGAAGAGAATAGAATGTGTTATGCTTTACATACTTAATATCACTTTTGATACAACTATTATAAAGGAAGAAGCAGGCAAACCTACTGATTAGCCCTGAATAATGCAATGAGGCACACACATATAACCTCATGGTATAAGAAGCAGACATCTAAATGGAGATATGTGATCTCCTCATGGTATAAGAAGCAGACATCTAAATGGAGATATGTGATCTATTAACTTGATAGAAAATGTCAGTAAGAGTGGAGTAATCTAGTCTAGGGGAATACAATGCAAGACCATAGAATTCTCATCTCATCAAATAACCATTGATTCCTATCTAAAAATGTTTGTTACTCAAACAAACCATCTGTGATATCATCAATGATTTCTATTATCAACATTAAAATGTTTCCCTAGTGACTGCACAAAATAAAAGAGAATATTAGGATATTCTTTTCTCCAAATGATCTTTCTCTCACTTTCCTCCAACCCTCTCAACAGAGTCTGGTAAGTGATCTTCCCATGAAATTGGAATTCACTGCAATGGACATGAAACAATAGAAGGATTAGAAGTAGAAAGAGGAAATAAAATGTATTCTGTCTGCTTTCTACTTATAAAATATGCCCACCACAGCAAGGTGTCAATGTAGTTACAGTGCAGGGAGACTTCACTACAAAAAGCTGTTTTTCTTTACCCTCCCCTCACTTTTTAAATATTTATTATACTTCATCAAAGTTAAAAAAATACTAATGGCTGGACCTCATTCTACAATAAAATCA
>NW_011889170.1:19516-34731 GCF_000151845.1 Pteropus vampyrus
AGGACACTTTGGTTGTTTTCATATCTTTTTTTTTCTTGTAACTTTATTTTTTTTTAATTAATTAATTAATTTGTGGAATGACATTGGTTAACGAAATCCAGTAAGTAGTTGTTTCCATATGTTGGCCACTGTGAATAATGCTGCTATGAACATCGAGGTTCATATATCATATGGGAATGTTGGAAGTAAAATGACTGTAGGGAGTATATATTATTGATTTTTGTAACTATTTGCTTTAGAAATTATAGAAGTTATATGTATTTAATGTGAGCAATTTGAAGAAAAATATAATTTTTACAGCCTAAATTTTAATTTAATTTTAATTAACATTTTAATGTTTCCTTTTAACATTTTTTCTTTAATATTTTAAGAAAATCTTTTGGGATATATATCTCTTTCTTATTTAACCTATATTAAAAATATTTACTTTTAATATAACCTTCATTTGCAGTTTTAAAGGCTGATAACATCTCAGAGTCTTTTGAAAAGCACACATTCGAGAGCTCTCTCCTTTCTATAAAATGGATATTTTGTTCATCATAGTTAACTATATATATTTGTCATCTTCTTTCACTTCTGAGACACTCTGAAAATTGGATAATGCCCTTCAAAATTTATTAATATTTTTGACCACTTTGTTTGCTGATATTGCTGGTTATACCTGAGAAATTATGTAATTATGCACTTCGGGGTCTTTTTTTCTTATTTGGTGTATTTAACTAGTTTCTCTTTACTATATGTCCATATTTATACAAAAACAACCATATATATTTGATAAAGAGAATATATTTATTAAGAGAATTGGCTTCAAAATTAGACTTCCAGAGTTTGAATTCTAGCTACACTACTTGAAAACTGCATGGGTTTGAACAAGCTATTCAGCCTCCCTAGGCTACATTTTTCTTATCTATAATATAGGAATAATATTAGTATTTATTTCTTACTCTTGATGTAATAATTTAATAAAATAATATGAGTAAATTCTCTTAAAAGAGTCTACAGACTATTAAGCATTTGCTACAATTAGCTATTATTCATAGCATTGGTACTGATATTATGTGAACTCCTTAATACTCAAGTCAGATGCTCTTTTAAAATATTTAAATGCACAGAAAGTTCAAACCAGTGAATCTGAGACACAGTTCTTATAATTGAATGATATTCTCAAAATAGTGAAATATATGAGAAGGCACATAAATGCTTAATCTCATTCACTGTGAAAAAGTTGAAAAAATATCCGCTAGCCCACAACAATATTCTATATTTTTAGTCAATACTTTGTCCTATTTTTAAAATTTCTTATTGACTAATCTCTGGTGCGTACTTACTGTGGAAGTACAAATAGTTTGAGGTAAATTATTTTTGTCTTTTAAAATATTAATATCATATGAATAGTGCCATATAGTTATTTTTATTCCTATTTTAATCTAAGTATTTGTAACAGAAACAAACTATTAAACCCACGCCCAGACACCTGGAATATCTTCCAGTTTTGTCTTATACACACTGAATACTTGGAGATCATTTGTTGATTAGTATTGTGAAACAATTATTTATAAAAGTATAATTTCAGTCTATTATTCTGTTAAGCCTAATAAAGAATGAATTAACAAGTAAAATCAGTGAGCTAGAGAGAAGAAGAAGGAAGGAGAGAGGAAAAGAGGTGTATGTATATCTATCTAGGTAGAAGTGCTCTAGGAGTTGCTGATTTTCTTAAAGTAGACATTAAAAATATACCAATTAGCTTCTGACTTCGAGCAAGTATTGTAAAGTGTTTATTACTTTCTCCTCTATAAAAAGAAAATAATATTCCCAATCATCGGGATATTGTGATTGTTGTTCTGGAAGTATGGGGATGCATGGAAAAATAATAAACCATTGTAAGAATTTTTATAATCTTAAAATTTTCAGTTTTTAAATTGAGCATGATTCATACTATTTGGATGGTTTTACTAAAGTGAAACTATCAAAAAAGAATAAACTACAGAAAAAAAAGTATATTTTAAAAACTGGCTTAAGGAATAACAGAGGAGGCCTGTAACTTTTTAGGAAAAAAAATATTAGAAATATATATGTTAAAAAGATAAATTGAAGAAACATTACATAGATACCAATCAGGGCTCTGTCATCCTCTAATTGCATATCCCTGGATATATTACTTAATCAGTCTAATCTTCAGCTCTCTCTTCTGAAATATTCAGTGACTAGTTCTTTATATATCAAGTATTAGTTTTTTTCCAGTACATTCACTCTTTTCCCCAGTGAGAGGTTTGAGAGAAAAAGCTTTTCATTCTTGTACATCTGGAATAAACTTTTGTGTGAATCACACACATTTCTAGAACTAGAGATAAAGGAAGGTAGAATCTACCTTAAGAAAAATCATGGTTTGGAAGATATATAAATATTTAATTACGATATTATATTTAAATGTTAAATGCTCTTGTATTCGATGTGTTACAATAACAGAACATTAATAACACTACTTAGGAGAGCTATGGAAGTCTTCACAGAGGAGAGGGCATTTACATTGGTATTTGAGTAATGACCCAAAATGATACCTTTTCTTTTAATTCTCTGTTCGATCACAAGAAAATTAATTACAAAGTAGAAACTTATATGGAGCTAATTTGCATTGCATTAACACAAATATATAATTAAAATGCATAGAGGTTAAAGATTAAAAATTGTAAATATAAATCTCAAAAAATGAACTTTGTGCTCATTAGGTCTTTTTTTTCTTAAGAATAAAAATATTATGGCATTATGTCTTTTTATTTAAAGCAAGCAGATATTCTCTTTATAGGTATCAGATAAAACTACAGCTTAAGTCAAAAAATTTACAGTGGAAATAGATTGAGGTACAATATGACCTGTAAGAAAAGAAAAAAAGCACTTTTTTTAAAAAAGTGTTTACTTTTGTAATATAGATTTGTATAGGACTTGGATACTCACATTCAAAACATCTTCAGGGATCTAAAATCAGAGCTCACATTTCTGTTATGAAGCAAGCACACTTGACTCAGTGGCAACCCTTATTCGGGAAACACTATTTTCTCAGAGACAGGGAAATATGTTTCAAAACATCTTCAGGGATCTAAAATCAGAGCTCACATTTCTGTTATGAAGCAAGCACACTTGACTCAGTGGCAACCCTTATTCGGGAAACACTATTTTCTCAGAGACAGGGAAATATGTTTTAGTGTAGTGGCTTATAATTTTTTTTTTCCTGGACCCCTTTATAAAATTTCTGTTATGAAGCAAGCACACTTGACTCAGTGGCAACCCTTATTCGGGAAACACTATTTTCTCAGAGACAGGGAAATATGTTTTAGTGCAGTGGCTTATAATTTATTTTTCCTGGACCCCTGAGTATTCAAATAAGCTATCCTAATTGTTTGTCCCCTGGTCATTTCCTCACATTATTGAAAGGTAATACATAGCTGCTTCTGAATCTGTGACTTAGAAACCAATGAATACCAATTGTATGTTTTCATCACTCTCAATTGGTAAAGAGAACTCTGCTATCTAGCATGATTCCAAGAGTAGGATCCTCCCATTAATCACATAGTGTTATGATCTACTACTTTCTTCACCCACCAAATCAATCTCAGAATCACTACCCTTCCACAGATGCCTTAGCCTGTATTTCGAGATGCCCATTGGTTAATATCAGAAAATCTAACTTTATGTCATCCTGTATTTTTTATTCACTGGCTCAATAATGCAGGTCACGAATTGACTGGCTGTGATTTTTAGTTTATTGAAAAAATGAGGATAATATGATATCTGCCAATCTCATCACATCAAGGCATAGAATATTATTGACAGTGCGGAAGCCTCTCTTACGCCTCCTTTTAATGATTATTAATCCTAGAAATAACCAATATTTTGACCTCTATCGCGATAGATTAGTTTCCTTGATTTTTGAATTCTACTCAAGTTGAAGTTTACAATTTTACTTTTGTTGCTGGCTTCTTTTACTAAATATGACTGCGATATTCACCTGATGTTGAATGTGACAGTACCTGTAATTGGTTCATCCTGTTGGTTGTATAAGATACAATTTTCTTTAACACAATCTAATGTTGATTGACATTTAGAGAGTATTTCGAGTTTGAGATTACTATTAATAATGCCACTATGTATACTATTTTATATGTCTCTTGGTGTATTTTGGTTGCTTATATACCTAGTGAAGCAATTATTGAATGACAAGCATGGTGTATGCTCAGCTTCTGTAGATACTGAAAAACAGTATTTCATAGCTGATATACTAATTTATACTTCTACCAACAGTATGTGAAACGTCTAGAACTTTTTTTTTCACACTCAGAGGTTTATAATCACATCTCATTATGGTTTTCATTTGCATTTCTCTGAAAAATTTATTGGAGTTTTAAATATTTTTTTGAGAAAATACTTGTTCAATATTTTTTTGCCAAATTAAGGTTAATTTCCTTATTAATTCTTAGAAGTTCTTTATTCTACACATGTCTTTTGTCCGATATATGTATTGCAATACCTTCTCCCATTATTTATCCAGCCTTATACTCCCTTATTGGTATATTTTGATGGCTATTGCCCTTCATTTTATAAAGTTTGATTTATCCATTTTTCACTTTATGCTTAGTGCTTTTAGAGTCCAATCAAAGATATATTACACCCATGCCTCTTCAAGGTAAGGAAGGTGTTCTCTTACAGTACCATTGAGAAATTATTTTACCCCTCTCATTTATGTCTACAATCCATGTGGAATTTATTTCTGTATATTATGTATTGTAGTATTTGATTTTTTTCATGTAGATATTCACTTGATCTGCTTATACAAAATTGGTAGTTTTCCTTCCTTAATTGTTTTCATTTGTGAGTCATCTTGTGCTGGGGTTTTCTTTGAGGGAAGGTTTTTAATTAATAACAGTCCAATTTAAAAAATAGATATGGGATTTTACCCATTTTTTCTATTTATTCTTATATCAGTTTTCATGTTATATTTTTCTAGTATAATTTTTGCTTCATATAAGCTATATTCCTTGTTGCCAGAAAGTTATTCACTCCATACTCTTGGTATGCTTTGTCTGTGGTGATGTGCCTTTTTATATTTCATATATTGAGAATATTTATTATATTTAGAGTTTTATTCGTCTTTCTAGAACTATATCATTTGTATCAATCTTTAAAATAGAAAAACTTAGGTTTTAACTTTTCTCCTAAAAAATTAAAAAATTGTTTCTAAAGATTTTGATGAGGATAAGGGGTTATATATAATTGAATTATGGTTCTTGGTATATATGGTGTCAAGGGAGACTATTTATTTTGTAATGCTGTCACCACATATGATTCCATCTGGATATAATCTAATAGCCAGGATTAGGAGGTTGAAGTTCAAAGCAAAGTAGAGGAATTGTTGCTTATTAGAAGCTATTATGTTGAATTGTGTTCTAATTGAAGTTCTAAGTCTCCAGACCTGTGAGATAATAAATGTATGTTGTTTTAAGCAATCCTTTTTGTGATTTTATTATGGCATCCCCAGGAAACTAACACAGAAGCCAAAAACATTTTATTATTACAAAGAGGTAAGTTAAATTCCATGGATTGTGATTGGTTACTGTAGTTGGTGGAATAAAAATTATCACTTCCAATACTTTTAAATCACTCAGCAAATTAAGAATCAACAGAAAACAGCAAATAAGAGAAGAGTGTTTGATGTTTTGAGTAGAGAAAAGAAGGCAAGGTACAGTCAACTCAGAAAATACATGAATGAATGAATGGGAAATGAAGTAAGGTTGCTGACAGTGCTGAGAGCCCATCTATAACTTGTAGCTACATATTTAAGTTGGGACATGTGAGCTTGGTTTTACCTTATGACTTTAGCCATGCTCAATTATTTTGAATCAAGGTTGAAATCAAGGGTAAACAACAAAGGAGAATGGGACTAAACCACTCTGGATGTATTGAAGGAAATGATCATAGTGTCAGCCCTAGAATGTCATCCAGAGAGGGGAGTATTGAGAATAGAAAGACAATGGAAAACATAAATGTAGTGGTGTCCATTAATGGGTAGATTCAGCTGGATTGGAAATTGTTAGAAAGATTGTTTAGGATACGCGAACAGGAAGTGTGAGAAATTTGGTTTGAGGCTGGGATGGTTTAAAATCAGTATTGGAAGTTGGTATAGTTCATTGCTTTCCAGATGTTTCTATTCAGGGTATACATACAAAATGAAAATGTGTTTATAACAAGCTGAGGTCAACAGACGGGGTTCTTTTCATCTAGGGTGGAAGGACCCTGGGCTCTGGCCCTTACAGTCCCACACAGCTGCCCTTTGTTACTGAAGGGATTAATGTCTGGGATAAACCAATATCTTAATAGCACAAATACATGCCAAAGAAATATGATGAGAAAGTCTGGCTTAGAATAAGATCATGGAATAATTGACTGAAGTGAATTCTGCTAGCATGTGGTAAAGAAAATAAAAAGTTAAAGTGTTGTATGGATTCTCTACATGGAAGTTGAAATATGGGAATTGATGTTCTAATGATGACAATGAAAATGGCAAAGAAGGTTTAATATCTTCAGGAAAAAAAAAGGAAATAATCTTCACTTTGTTAAACTGGAGAGAATGAGAGGTATGTATAGCTGATAGCACATACTTAAGAGAAGCTCTGCATTGTTTTTAATTTCTAACATTTCCTTTTGATTCTTAGAATTCCCACCTCTCATTATATATCTGCGTTTGTATGTTGTCTACTTTTTTCACCGGAGCCCTTATTATATTAATCATAGTTATTTTATACTTTTTGTCTAATTCCAATACTTGTGTCATATGAGTCTGATTCTGTTGTTTGCTTTATCTCTTCAAAATGTTTTTCTACCTATAAATATCTTTATATTTTTCTTTTTTCTAAAAGCGAGAGGTAATATACCAGGTAGTAGGAAGTGAGATAAAAAGCTCCTAGCGTGAGTATAATTGACATCATTTGAGATTAATTGCTAGAAGCTGGGCTACAATATTTGCTGTAGCTACAGGCCTAGTGCCTTTGTTTTTGCCTTTTCTGTTGTCTTTGTGCTTCTCTAAGAACTTTGTCTTTAAACAGAGAACATGCCTTGTAGCTCCTTCAGCTATAATCCACTGTTTTTCTGGAGCCCTGCTGATGTGGTTGTAATGTGTGAGGGAAGGGAAACTGGTATAATCTTATGACTAAATCGAATTCTTTTGGTTGGTCTTTGTCCTTGGGCTATAGCGACCCTTTCACAAATGTTTCTTGTTTTCCTCCTCTTTTTCAAGAGACGAAGATCTGGCAGAGCCCTAAGTGGATAAATTACAGCTTGGCTCCAGCTGAAATAAGGCTCTCCTAAAGTCTTATTATGTGGAGAGTAAGCCTTTATAATGGCCAATGCTCTGGGGGTATTTCAAGATGGTTACTTTTCCTCTCCTCCTGAGGGGATCTTATTTGGGTCTACCCATGAAAACTTGGGAAGACTCCTGGAGATAAAACCCCAGAAGGTGTGTGCCTCCCCAAAAAACTGCAGACTCCAAGGAGTTTCTTACTCTTCTGCTAGTCCGCATTCAGCCTTCAACATTTCAAGTGTTCCACCAGCAGCTTTGCTCCAGATAAACAGACTCTACTTTGCTTCCCCGTATGCACCTCTCTCTCAAAATTTTGGGGTGACAGTTCGCCCTGCAGACTCATTTCTCTGGTGAGTTGAAGAAAAGTTGATTTCGATTTTCGTTTTGTTTAGCTTTTATCTTATTGTAAGGATGGGAATGATGAATACTAAGCTTTTTATGTATCAGAGTTGAAATTGCCCTTTCAAACCAAATGTGATTATTGCCTAGTCATATCTTCCAACATGGAGTCTTTTGGCTATTTTAACTTTCTTATAAATAGTAGAACAGAGATAATGCTTTACATATGTTGCTCATTGTTCTTATATGCGCATTAAACAATAGAAATTACTACTTCAACAGATTAATGGTGGTTCCTCTGAGAGGTCAAATTTCTAGGTTATTTTATAATTTTTTTAAAAAATAATTGCTGTATTTTATATATTATCTATAATTAGGTAAATTTTTGAAATAGAAATATCTGTAAAATGAAGATACAAACTGCAGAAAGGATGCAGTTTGCTATGGAAAGCATAGAATGCTGAGCAGAACAGAAAACTAGGAAACTTTTAGGTTCTCACTAACACCTTTCACAATATCTATGACAATGATACAACAGTGCAGTTTTAAACAATATTATAGTGTAAACATGAAGTATTGAAAGTTTATATTAGGCCTGAGTCACTCAGGTATTTGTGTGTTTCATAGGCCCTCGTATGCTCTTTGTGTTTGGCTGTGTTTAGAAGCAGCGTCTTCTCATCTGGATTCAATTATCTGAAATGAGAAAAGACATAGTCACAAGTTCCATAAAAGCTGTATGACCAAGTTCCCTGAAGCCATCTGGACATAGTAGAGGAAACCTGATTTTCTATTTGAACTGATGCAGGTTTGCATCCCGACTATGCCACTTAACCGTCTCACTTAAAAAGTCACTTTTCTAGATCCATTTATCCTTCCTCCAAGTTGCGACGATGATGATAATTCCTTTCTTTCATCATACCTCCATTCTTCTTTCTGACCATTTGCCCTTTTTGCACTTATATTCTAAAAATAAAACCCTAATGATTCAAAATCTCCAAATTCACCTGTCAGATATACAACACATTTCATAGTTTAACAATTTCCTATATCTTTGCAGACACCTCTATGTCCTCCTTTATTCTTAATATCTCAAATAAGCAGATGTCTTTTGTGGCCATATCTTTTCTCTGTTTGCTCCTACATATTTGCTCGTCAGAGTTCTGCCATCCTTTCAGATATTAACCATGCCTAACATCAAGAATCACTTCCAGATCACTGTTTCTTATACCCCAATTGTTATTTATAAGATCATGACATTACAACTAGACACCATTATGAAATGTCTGCTTTATTGACTACTTTGTGAATCCACAGAAGTCAGAAATTTTACATGCACACATAAAATATTTGTATCACATGTGGTGCTTAGACTGTGACTTTTTCCTTAGTAATCTCTCAATATATAGTCTGCTCAGGCTAAATTTTACATTGACCTGAATATTGCCCATAAAGTATATTAGATTATTGCCAAACCAGCATGATCTCATCCATTGACTAGACAGAAAAGTATAACTTTATTTTAACCCATTTGGTCAAGTTAGTTAGGTTTTGGGCCAGGCAATACATGTTTCCTGTTTTCCAGTATTGTAGCTGAGCCTAAGCTGTATCCAGGGATTTTTAATTGGAAATCGCTAGACTAATATTAGACTACTCAAGGCTCTCTTGGAATAGGAAAGACTAGTGTTACACTAAGCAATTATGTATATTATGGCGATCCTTTATTAGAATGTGACTGGAGCTTCAATTACTTGAGCTTTTTTAACTTTTAAAAAGCTTGGGGCTTTAAGATATTAGTTAAATATATTTTCTATGTGTAACTGCCATTTCTTCTGAAAGTAATAACAACTTATAATATTCACATAAGTATGCTAAATCTTGCTTTAAAATATTATGGAGTGTATTGCATTCAGCAGGGGCCTATAATCCTTTGAAGTCAGAATTCAGCATCAATATTGTATATTTGAACTCTCTCCTTGCCTTTCCCAGAACAAAATAAAAATTTTATATGTACATTTATAAAAACATGAATTCACATATTTCTTCTGTTGCTTTTCATTTATATCAGTTTTATTTTGCCACAAAGATATATAAATAAATTGATCTCCTTGAATGACTCAAGGAGATATTTTTATTAAAAGAAAGGTATTTTTTCTTGACATTTAAACTATATCATTCAATATCCATTCTTGCTCCAGATAACACAAAGTCCCTTCAGCTTCCCTGTCTTTATGTTTATCTCCAGAACCTATAGCACGTATATGAACTGACATTAACTTTTCTTTCCAGGTTTCCAGAGCAATTAACTATAAATAACATAACCAATCATTTGATTTTTCTATTTGCTATTAACTTTTACTTCAAGCTTTTTCTATATTTACTCTAAGAAAATATAAATTACATTTTCAAGGAAGCTTAAAAATAGTTCCTACTTAATGGAGTTATTGTGAGGTCCAAATGAGTCAATATATGTAAACTGTATATAACAGTGCCTGGCACATAGTAAGTGCAATCTAAGTTTTGCTAATAATAAAAGATGTGTTTCAAAAAAAAAAATGTATTTGCCTTGTCAAAGATGGTAGAGAACTTTAGGTGAAATAGTTTATATGAGAGATTATGAAATTTATATGTGACTTCTCCAAAATGAGGAGAAAGAAAAGGAAATGTGTATTGTGGAAATGTCAGCCTTTTGAGAAAATGTGAACAGGGCACACAGGGCTGGTAAGGAGTGAAAAAGAGAGGTAGAACCAATATACATCCAGTGAAAAATTAGACTGTGAAAGGGCCAAGATTAATCACAGCCTGTGAGGTATCATCTAGATTCAAAATTAGTGTTCCAATATCAATTTGTAGTTTCTTAAATTGTTGAGTATCACTGTCTTGAGTGTCAGCTGGTGTTAAACTTATATTTTATTCATCAAATATGATTTATAAAACTCAAGAAGAGGAGGATAGTTTAATGTATATAGCTGTCTGCTTAGTCCTCATGTTATTCTTCCTTCCTGATGCTCTAAGTTTATTTACCTTTTTTGTCTTTGGGTCATTATTTTTCTATTCATGAATTACAAAAGGTTCACTCTTGGCATTGTAAATTCTATGGCTTTTGACAAGTGTATAATGACATGTATCCACCATTGTATCATACAGAACAGTTTAATGTCCCAGAAATCCTGAATTCTGTGTATCCATCACACCCTTTCCTTAATCCTTGGCAACAAGTGATTTTTTTCCCCCTATTTCTATAGTTTTGCCTGTTCCATAATGTTATATTGTTGGAATCATAAAGTGTGTAGTCTTTCCAAATAGGCTTTTTTAAAAAACTTAATATGCATTTATTGTTCCTCCATGTCTTTTCGGGGTTTGATACCTCATTTCTTTTTAGCACTAAATAATATTCCATTATCCGAATGTACCATATTTTGTTTATTGATCTACTGAAGGACATCTTGGTTGCTTCCAAGTTTTGACCTTTAAAATAAAGCTTTTATGAACATCCATGTGCAGGTTTTTGTGCAGACATGTTTTCAATTTATTTGACTAATATCAAGGGGGCATGGTTGCTGAATTATATGAAAAAAGTATGTTTACTTTTGTAAGAGATTGCCAAGTTGTCTTCTAAAGTGGCTGTTCAACTTTGCATTCTCTCTAGGAATGAAAGACATATATGTCCTCTTCTTCCACATCCTCACCAGTACTTGATGTTGTCAGTGTTTCAGTGTTTTGGTATTGTTATGCATAGTATTATCTCATTATTTAATTTACAATTCCCCAATGACATAAGATGTTGAATATATTTTCATATGCTTATTTGCCATCTGTATATCTTCTTTGGTGAAATGTTTCTTTAGATTCATTGCCCATTTATTAATTGGGTTGTTCATTTTATTGTTGAGCCTTAGGTGTTTTTATAGATTTTGGATGATACTTTATCAGATATGTCTTTTGCAAATATTTCTTCCAGTTGGTGGCTTGTATTCTCATTCTGTTGACATTGTTTTGAAGAGCAGAAATTTTTATTTTTAATAAAGTCTAGATTATCAATTTCTTTTATTAACCATGCCTTTTGTGTTGTATCTAAGAAGTCATTGTCATATCTAAGATCATCTAGGTTTTCTTTTATGTTATGATCAATGAATTTATAGTTCTGCATTTTATATTTAGGCCTGAAATCCATTTTGAGTTAATTTTTGAATAATGTAAAGTGTGTGTCTACATTCATTTTTTTTTTTTTATGTGAATCTCCAATTGTTTCAGCACCATTTGTAGAAAAGACTGTATTTACTCCACTGTATTGCCTTGGTGTCTTTGTCAAAGACACATTTATTTATGTGGATCTATTTCTGTGCTTTCTATTTTGTTTCATTTGTATATCCATCTATTTTTTTTTCCGGTAATACCACACTGTCTTGATTACTGTAGTTTTATAGTACAACTTGAAGTTGGATAGTGTCACTCCTACAACTTTGTTCTTCCCCTTCAATATTAAATTGGGTATTTTGGAACATTAACTTCTCCACATAAACTTTAGACTCAATTTATCATAAAACAACTCACTGGGATTTTGATTGGAATTGTGTTGAATCCATAAATCAAGTTGGTAGAACTGACATTTTGCTAATATTGAGTTTTCCTATCAATGCACATGGAATATCTCTTCATTTATTTAGTTCTTTCTTTCATCAGAGTTTGCAATTGTCCTTGTATAGATCTTGTTCATATTTTGGTACATTTATACCTAAATGTTTATTTGAGGGAGACGCTCATATAAATAGTATTGTTCTTAATTTCAAATTCTACTTGTTCATTGATGATACATAGAAAAATTTTGCATGTTATCTTTGTATTCTGCAACTCTGCTATAATAGCTTATTAGTACTAAGAGGGTTTTTTTTGTCAATTCTTTTCAGATATTCAACATAGATAAGCATGTCATTTGAATAAAGATAGTTTTATTCTTCTTTCCCAACCTACACAGCTTTTCTTTCCTTTTTTTCCTCATTGCATTATCTAGGACTACCAATACAATGTTGAAAGGTAGTGGTGAAAGGAGATATCTTTGTGAGTGATCTTTGATGAAATCTTTGAGTTTCTCACCATTAGGTATAATTCTGGTTTTAAGTTTTTCAGATGTTCTTTATCAAGTTTAGGAAATTTTCCTCTATTTCTAGTTTTTCAGTGTTTGTTTTTTTTTATTATAAATGGATGTTGGATTTTGTTAAAATTTTTCTGGGTTTATTGATATGATTTTATGATTCTATTTTAGCTTGATGTGATGGATTACATTAATTGATTTTCAAATGTTGAACCAGCTTTATGTGCCTGAGATTAATCCTACTTGACTGTTGTATATAATTCCTTTTTTACATTGTTGGATTTAATTTGCTATGTTTTGTTAAAAATTTTTACATCAGTAAGAAAGACTGATCTATAATTTTAATTTCTTGTAATGTCTTTGGTTTTGATGTTAAGGTAATGCTAGCTTCACAGAATGAATTAGGAACTATGTCATCTGCTTCTGTCTTCTGGAAGAGATTATATAGAATTTATATAATTTCCTAAATGTTTGGTAGTAGTAAATAGTGAACCCATCTGGGCTTGGTGCTTTGAGTTTTGGGAGATTAATTATTTATTCACTGTCTTTAACAGATGTAGTCTTATTTATATTCTTTTGTGTGCGTGTCAGTCTTGACAGATTATATCTTTCAAGGAATTGATTCATTTCATCTAGATTTTCATATTTGTTGGCATTTAATGTCTTTTTAATATACATAGGACTATAGTGATGTCCACTTTTTGAAATTAATAAATTGTATTTTTCCCCTTTTTTCTTCTGGCTGGAGGCATACCACTTGTATTGGTCATTTCAAAGAATCATCTTTTTGTTTTGTTATTTTCTATTGTTTTCAATTTTATTGATTTCTGCTCTAGTTTTTATTATTGCTTTACTTCTGCTTACTTTAGATTTAATTTCCTCTCCTTTACCAGTTTAACAAAATAGAAGCTTATTGATTTTTTACCTTCTTTTTTTATTATATCAATGCCATAAATTCTCCTCTAAACTCTGATTTCATTGCAATGCATAAATTTTAATAAGTTGTATTTTCATTTTTATTCAGTTCAAAGTATTTTTTAAAATTTCTATTGGGATTCCTTTTTTAATTTGTGTTATTGAGAAGTGTGTTCATGCATCTCCAAGTATTTTGATATTTTTCAGGTATCTTAATTTTAGTTTGATTTAATTGTTGTCTGAAAATGGACATTATATAATTCTTTTTATTTTGTTAAGGTGTGTTTTAAGGCCCAGAATGTGGTCTATTTTGGTGAATGCTTCATGTAAGTTTAAGAATAAAGTTATCAGCTGTTGTTGGATTAAGGAGTTTATGGATGTTCATTATATCCAGTTGATTGATGATGTTGTTGCATTCAATTGTGTCCTTACTGATTTTGTGCCTACTGAATATTTTCATTTTTGATAGAGAAGTGTTTGTTTCCAATTCTAAGAGTGAATTCTCCTATTTCTTCTTGGATTTCTATCAGCTTTTGCCTCATGTATTTTGATACTCTTTCGTTAGGTGTGTAATATTAAGAATTGCTGTCTTTTGAAGTATTGATCCCTTTGTCATTATGTAATACCTCTTTTTATCCCTGATAAATGTCCTTGCTCTGAAGTCTGTACTGTTGAAAATTAATATACTAGTACCTCTTTTTGTATTTGAGTTACATTAAAGAGGAAATTTTGGGAATTTTTATTAAAAGCTAATTAGCCTTTTTGTTCTGCTTCTGTAAATGTGCTTGCTGCATGCAAGAGCTCACTTGCACTTTGCTCGACCTAAGTAACAAATGTAACTGCTTGTACTCCAGCAGCTCCTGGCTCTTGTAGCATTTTGTGCCCCTTAGCAGCTTCCACTTTCTCTAACAATTTGTAACCATCGGTAACCCATAATAACTCCGCAACTTGTGTAAAATTCTTGTATATAAGGAATGTTGCAACTTTGCTCTGGGCCCAGACTCTTCAGAGCACTAGCTCCTCTGGGACCCCACGTAATAAACCTGAGTTCTCCTTCTCTCCTTTTTTTCGCTGTTCTGACTTTGGAGCTTTTCCTCTGCAACATGATATATCTTTTTCCTACATTTACTTTTAGTCTGTGTCTATATATGAGGTGGGTTTTCTCATAGAGTATATATAGTTAATTCTTGCTTTGTAATCTACTTTGACAATCTGTCTTTTAATTGTTGTATCTAGACCATTGACATTTAAAATGATTATTGATATAATTAGATTTCTATCTACACTACTTGTTACTGTTTTCTATTTGTTGCCATTGCTTTTTCTTATTTTTGTCTTCCACTTGTTTTTCTGTCATTTGTGGTTTTAATGAAGTATTTCATGATTTTTTCTGACTTATCAATAATATCCTTTTTACTTTTTTAGTGATTGCCATTAAATTTGCAATATACACTTAAAACTAATTGAAGTTGCAATATACACTTAAAACTAGTTGATTTGCAAATAACACTATACTGCTTCACA
>NW_011889170.1:34781-38220 GCF_000151845.1 Pteropus vampyrus
TTTTGTGTGCGTGTCAGTCTTGACAGATTATATCTTTCAAGGAATTGATTCATTTCATCTAGATTTTCATATTTGTTGGCATTTAATGTCTTTTTAATATACATAGGACTATAGTGATGTCCACTTTTTGAAATTAATAAATTGTATTTTTCCCCTTTTTTCTTCTGGCTGGAGGCATACCACTTGTATTGGTCATTTCAAAGAATCATCTTTTTGTTTTGTTATTTTCTATTGTTTTCAATTTTATTGATTTCTGCTCTAGTTTTTATTATTGCTTTACTTCTGCTTACTTTAGATTTAATTTCCTCTCCTTTACCAGTTTAACAAAATAGAAGCTTATTGATTTTTTACCTTCTTTTTTTATTATATCAATGCCATAAATTCTCCTCTAAACTCTGATTTCATTGCAATGCATAAATTTTAATAAGTTGTATTTTCATTTTTATTCAGTTCAAAGTATTTTTTAAAATTTCTATTGGGATTCCTTTTTTAATTTGTGTTATTGAGAAGTGTGTTCATGCATCTCCAAGTATTTTGATATTTTTCAGGTATCTTAATTTTAGTTTGATTTAATTGTTGTCTGAAAATGGACATTATATAATTCTTTTTATTTTGTTAAGGTGTGTTTTAAGGCCCAGAATGTGGTCTATTTTGGTGAATGCTTCATGTAAGTTTAAGAATAAAGTTATCAGCTGTTGTTGGATTAAGGAGTTTATGGATGTTCATTATATCCAGTTGATTGATGATGTTGTTGCATTCAATTGTGTCCTTACTGATTTTGTGCCTACTGAATATTTTCATTTTTGATAGAGAAGTGTTTGTTTCCAATTCTAAGAGTGAATTCTCCTATTTCTTCTTGGATTTCTATCAGCTTTTGCCTCATGTATTTTGATACTCTTTCGTTAGGTGTGTAATATTAAGAATTGCTGTCTTTTGAAGTATTGATCCCTTTGTCATTATGTAATACCTCTTTTTATCCCTGATAAATGTCCTTGCTCTGAAGTCTGTACTGTTGAAAATTAATATACTAGTACCTCTTTTTGTATTTGAGTTACATTAAAGAGGAAATTTTGGGAATTTTTATTAAAAGCTAATTAGCCTTTTTGTTCTGCTTCTGTAAATGTGCTTGCTGCATGCAAGAGCTCACTTGCACTTTGCTCGACCTAAGTAACAAATGTAACTGCTTGTACTCCAGCAGCTCCTGGCTCTTGTAGCATTTTGTGCCCCTTAGCAGCTTCCACTTTCTCTAACAATTTGTAACCATCGGTAACCCATAATAACTCCGCAACTTGTGTAAAATTCTTGTATATAAGGAATGTTGCAACTTTGCTCTGGGCCCAGACTCTTCAGAGCACTAGCTCCTCTGGGACCCCACGTAATAAACCTGAGTTCTCCTTCTCTCCTTTTTTTCGCTGTTCTGACTTTGGAGCTTTTCCTCTGCAACATGATATATCTTTTTCCTACATTTACTTTTAGTCTGTGTCTATATATGAGGTGGGTTTTCTCATAGAGTATATATAGTTAATTCTTGCTTTGTAATCTACTTTGACAATCTGTCTTTTAATTGTTGTATCTAGACCATTGACATTTAAAATGATTATTGATATAATTAGATTTCTATCTACACTACTTGTTACTGTTTTCTATTTGTTGCCATTGCTTTTTCTTATTTTTGTCTTCCACTCGTTTTCCTGTCATTTGTGGTTTTAATGAAGTATTTCATGATTTTTTCTGACTTATCAATAATATCCTTTTTACTTTTTTAGTGATTGCCATTAAATTTGCAATATACACTTAAAACTAATTGAAGTTGCAATATACACTTAAAACTAGTTGATTTGCAAATAACACTATACTGCTTCACATGTAATGAAAGTACCTTATAATGTAAAAGAAATTTATAATTTCTCTTCCCCATCTCATATCATTACTGTCAATCATTTCCCTTACATGTATGTACATGAAAGCATATATATATATAAACATGTGATCAAGTACATTATTACTATTGAAAAATCTTTTATCTGTGAGATTAAGAATAAGAAAAATAAGTTTTTATTCTACTTTCACTTATTTCTTTTCTAGAGCTCTTCATTTCTTTATGGAGATTTGAGTTTCCGACCTGTATAATTTTTCTTCTCTCTTGAAAATATTTTTAAAACATTTCTTTCAAAGAAGGTCTACTGGCAACAAATTTCCTCAATTTCAGTTTGTCTCATAAAGTTTATTTCTCTTTCAATGTTGAAGGATAATTTCACAGGGTACAGAATTCTAGGTTGTTTTTCTCTTAACATTTTAAGTTCAGAGGACACCAAGTTTTACACTATCGTCTTCTTGTTTGCATTTATTTTAAAGAGAAGTTAGATATAATTGTTACCTTTGCTCAACTATAAGTAAGGTAATTTTTTTCCTCTGAATTCTTTCAATTTTTTTCTTTATTTCTGATTTTTTTTAGTTTGAATACAATATGCCTCCGTAGTTTTGTGGGTTTTTTTTTCTTTTTTGAGGGGAGGGGTGCAATTCCTGCTTGGTGTCCTCTGAACTTTCTAGATTTATGGTTTGTTGTCTGACACAAGGGATAATTCTCAGACATTATTGCTTCAGTTTTGCTTCTGTTCCTTTTTCTCTTTCAACTTCTGATATTTTTGTTATGTATATGCTAGATACCTCTTCTCATTGTCCCACAAAACTTGACTATTCTGTTACAATTATTTTTTTAGTTATTTCTCTTTTTCCTTTTAAGTTTGGAGGCTTCTCTTGAGATAGTTTTAAGCTCAGAGATTCGTTCCAATTTGGGGGGTAGCACCTTGCCCTTTGGTATCATCTTTCTGATGGATCTAAAAAGATTTTTTTTTTCAGCCTGTTTAGCTTTTTACTACTTAAGATGTAGTGGTAACTTTTATTTCTTTACATGTAGAACCAAAATTATAATTCTAATTTACTTTTTTAAAAATTTTCTTTATGTTCAAAGAAATTTCTTTCTAATCTTCAAAGGGTAAGTATGCTACTGGCAAATTCCCTTAGTTTTTAATTGTCTGAGAATATCTGAAAAATATTGGGTCTTATTTGACATTCTGAGTTTCAGGTAGGAAATCCCTTGTCACTCAATTTGGTGTTCTACCATAGGTAGTGTCTTTTTTTTTCTTGAAGCTTTCAAGACTTTTTACTTGTCTCTGAGTTTTAGAAATTTAATTTTGACATGTCTTAGTGTGGATTTTGTTTATCACCCCCACTTTGGGTTTCTATCAGCTTCTTTACTCTGTAGGTTTTCGTCTTTTGCCAAATTTGAAAAAAATTGGCTATTACTTAATTGAATACTGTTTGTGACTCTATCTTCTCTGACATTTTCACGTCAGAAATATAATTGTCATTATGGTTCCACTGATTCCTGAATCTGTTTGTTTGTATTTTCTTTTTCTCTATCATTCAGATTGTTTAA
>NW_011889170.1:38985-39953 GCF_000151845.1 Pteropus vampyrus
AAATTATAATTCTAATTTACTTTTTAAAAAATTTTCTTTATGTTCAAAGAAATTTCTTTCTAATCTTCAAGGGTAAGTATGCTACTGGCAAATTCCCTTCGTTTTTCATTGTCTGAGAATGTCTGAAAAATATTGGGTCTTATTTGACATTCTGAGTTTCAGGTAGGAAATCTATTGTCACTAAATTTGGTGTTCTACCATAGGTAGTGTCCTTTCTTTTCTTGAAGCTTTGAAGACTTTTTACTTGTCTCTGAGTTTTAGAAATTTAATTTTGACATGTCTTAGTGTGGATTTTGTTGATCACCCCCACTTTGGGTTTCTATCAGCTTCTTTACTCTGTAGGTTTTCGTCTTTTGCCAAATTTGAAAAAAATTGGCTATTACTTAATTGAATACTGTTTGTGACTCTATCTTCTCTGACATTTTCACGTCAGAAATATAATTGTCATTATGGTTCCACTGATTCCTGAATCTGTTTGTTTGTATTTTCTTTTTCTCTATCATTCAGATTGTTTAATTTCATTGATCTAGCCTCAGGTTAATTATATTTTTTCATTCTTATCACTACTCTAATATTGAGCCCATCCAACATACTTTTAAGTATATGATATATTTGGTTCTTTTTTTTATAACTTCTGTTTCTTTGCAGAGATTTTTTTTATTATTATTTGGAGATAATTTGCAATTGAATTCTTTAATGGGCACCTTAAAATATTTTTCAGATAATCCAAACATTTGATTTGCTTAGTATTGGTATCAGTTGATTTTCTTCTTTTATCCACGATGTGATTCCTGGTTTTTGTTATTATATGTAATTTTTTTTATTGTATCCCAATGTGATAAATTGAAAATCACAGTGTCTTTCCCCATCTAATATCATACCATCAAATGGATTCCTCATAATTTTCATTCCTCCCAAATCAACTCAATTTTAAAACTAAGAGAATCTAATTAGACAAAATGCTAACT
>NW_011889170.1:40833-43034 GCF_000151845.1 Pteropus vampyrus
TTTTCACGTCAGAAATATAATTGTCATTATGGTTCCACTGATTCCTGAATCTGTTTGTTTGTATTTTCTTTTTCTCTATCATTCAGATTGTTTAAATTTCATTGATCTAGCCGCAGGTTAATTATATTTTTTCATTCTTATCACTACTCTAATATTGAGCCCATCCAACATACTTTTAAGTATATGATGTATTTGGTTCTTTTTTTTATAACTTCTGTTTCTTTGCAGAGATTTCTTTTTTATTATTATTTGGAGATAATTTGCAATTGAATTCTTTAATGGGCACCTTAAAATATTTTTCAGATAATTCAAACATTTGATTTGCTTAGTATTGGTATCAGTTGATTTTCTTCTCTTATCCATGATACGATTCCTGGTTTTTGTTATTATATGTAATTTTTTTAATTGTATCCCAATGTGATAAATTGAAAATCACAGTGTCTTTCCCCAGCTAGTATCATACCATCAAATGGATTCCTCATAATTTTCATTCCTCCCAAATCAACTCAATTTTAAAACTAAGAGAATCTAATTAGACAAAATGCTAACTTCAAAGTAAGTTTAATAAATATAATTTCAGAGTTCTAAGCTCTGTTATATAATGCACACTAAAAAGATTGCTGATATGAAAAAAAAATATGTTTAGAGAGATAAAATTAACATTTTGTTTGTAAGAGCAAAGAATGATTTACCCTTCAGCAGTTACTTGGAACTAACAGAATTCAGAAGATAGCAAATATAAATTATAGTATAATACAGATTATAGTAATTGAGGTTTTACTGGATTTGTGTTTTGGAAGATAGATATCATTTCAGTATGAGATAGGTAGGACATCCTTTATCATATACATGTTCTCATAATATTATATTTACAAAGGAAATAATCAGTATATGTTGAATTTCACTTTAATTTGAGCAGGGTAGGATAATAAAGTTCACAAATGTATATAGCCTGTTGTAGTAGGTGATAAAGAAAATAGTCTGAAAAAAAAAGGAGGTTTTTAAGTTTATAAAGCAAAGTGCCAGAGAGAAAAGAGCTCCACAGAGAAGAGGCTCCAGAGATCTGAAAAGGATTGCCCTTGAGTTTTTCTCTGAATAATAATCAGCACAAATATGTAATGAAGTTATACGATGTTAGGGAAATTAATGTCCAAAAGAATTAGAGGTAACAGTACCCTTAGACAATACAGGGCTAGAAACAGATTTTTTTTCCCACCATGGACAACCAAATATTTACATAAATCACAAGATGTTGAACAAAGTATTCAGAGGAATTTTGCCAGTAGTGGTACAAAATTAGCTTTAGACTAAATCCTCTTCTGATACTACCAAGTATTGGTTACAATAACTACAAGAAACAAAAACAAAAACAAAACCCAAAACTATTTCCAAGCAGTTTAACAGGGTACCAGAATTAAACACAAGAATATAACTATGAATACAAAAATATCTAACATCCAACAAAGTAATACACAAAAATTAGAAAAATGGGACCTACTCTGAAGAGAGATTAATCAATCTAGATATCACACAGGTGGTAGAATTAGTGAACATGGAAAGTAAAAGCTATTACAACTTTCAATTGTCCAAGACACTATGGAAAAGTTTGAAAAAATTAATAGAAAAAGGAAAAAATATATCAACAAAAAAAATCAAAGTTTTAGAGATAGAAACTGTAAGTACTAGATTAAAAATACACCAAATGGGATTAATGGAACATCAGACATTGCAGAAAACAACATTAGTAAACTTGGAGATAATCCTATTCAAAATTAAGCACAATGAGAAAAATATATGTATATATTTTTAAAAAGCATTCTTTTTTTTTGATCTGTGGAAACTTCAAATGACCTTATACATATAATTGGAGTCCTCAATTGGGATGGGAGAGCAGAAGAATTTTTTGAAGATATAATGGCTATAACATTTCCAAATTTATTCAATAATATAAACACACACATCAGAGAAGCTCAGTGAAATGCCAACAGAATGAATTTGAAGAAAACTATATCATACTATATCACAATCAAATTGCTGAAAACCAGTGATGAAGAAAAATCTTTAAAGTAGCCAGAGGGGGAAAATACATTAAGCACAGGAGAACAAAGCTCAGAATGATGGCAGATATATCTTCATTTAATCATGCAGGAGACATTTATAAACTTGAAGCGAAGTGCTAGAAGATAATAGCTGTCAAACAA
>NW_011889170.1:43084-50180 GCF_000151845.1 Pteropus vampyrus
ACACAAAAATTAGAAAAATGGGACCTACTCTGAAGAGAGATTAATCAATCTAGATATCACACAGGTGGTAGAATTAGTGAACATGGAAAGTAAAAGCTATTACAACTTTCAATTGTCCAAGACACTATGGAAAAGTTTGAAAAAATTAATAGAAAAAGGAAAAAATATATCAACAAAAAAAAATCAAAGTTTTAGAGATAGAAACTGTAAGTACTAGATTAAAAATACACCAAATGGGATTAATGGAACATCAGACATTGCAGAAAACAACATTAGTAAACTTGGAGATAATCCTATTCAAAATTAAGCACAATGAGAAAAATATATGTATATATTTTTAAAAAGCATTCTTTTTTTTTGATCTGTGGAAACTTCAAATGACCTTATACATATAATTGGAGTCCTCAATTGGGATGGGAGAGCAGAAGAATTTTTTGAAGATATAATGGCTATAACATTTCCAAATTTATTCAGTAATATAAACACACACATCAGAGAAGCTCAGTGAAATGCCAACAGAATGAATTTGAAGAAAACTATATCATACTATATCACAATCAAATTGCTGAAAACCAGTGATGAAGAAAAATCTTTAAAGTAGCCAGAGGGGGAAAATACATTAAGCACAGGAGAACAAAGCTCAGAATGATGGCAGATATATCTTCATTTAATCATGCAGGAGACATTTATAAACTTGAAGCGAAGTGCTAGAAGATAATAGCTGTCAAACAAAAAATCTATACTTCATAAAAACATATTTTTAAAATAAAATAGAAATAAAAATTCTTAAAGACAAAATCTGATCATCACCTGCAGACCTCCACTATGATGAATTTAGAAGGAATTATTTCAGGCACAAAGAAAATTATACCAGAAGAAAATGTAACTAAAAATAAAAGAAATGGCAAACACTGAAAAATAGACATTTTTTAAATTTTATTTTTATTAAATTTATTGGGCTGATATTGGTTAATAAAATCATATGGGTTTCAAGGATACGGTTCAATAAAACATCATACGTATATTGCATTGTGAGTTCACCATCCAAAGTTAAAATTTTCTTAATATAATCAAAGAAAAATTAAATGACAATGTATTATGAAGTTTAGCAGATTATTAACAATAATGCAACTGTCAAGAGAAAAGAGAATTAGAAATATTAAGATTTTTACATTATATAGGAAGTGCTATAATAACATCTTAAATTATATTAAGTATAAATAATATACTCCAAAAGAAACCACTAAAATGATTATATTAGTGTTATAGATAATTATTAAAAACAAATACAGTGGAATCACAAATATATTCAATTAATCCAAAAGTAGTAAAAGTGGAAAAATATAATATAATACAACTAGAAAACAAATAGTAAAGTAGATGTAAACCCAAACATTAACAATTGCATTAAATGTAAATGGTCTAAAGACTTAATTAAAATGAAGAGTTTAGTAGAGTAGATAAAAAAAACAAAGTTCATCTATAGGGTACCTATGAAATCCATTTTAAATTTAAGGCATAATTAGCTTAAAAGTAAAAGAATGAGCATGAAATATCATTGCAATACTAAAAGCTGAAGAAAGGACATTCCTAACATCAGACAAAATAGATTCCAGAGAAAAGACTATTACTGATAAAGAAGATTATTTAATAATATGTAAGGTGCAAATTCAACAACAGGAAATGCATTCTAATAACTTTGGAATATATGAGGTTAAAATAGAATTACAAGAAGACATAGACAAATCCAATACAGACAATTTCAGCTGTAGATTTCAGCATCTCGTCTAAATACATATAGAAAAAATTAAACTAGTTAATTAGGATATTGAAAATCTGATAAATTAAGGCAGGATAAAATTAAGCACTTCTAGGACAATTGGAATAATTGCAAAAGAAGTAAACATTGTTTTGATATCTTTACTAAAATTTTTGAGTGTCTCATACAGGTCTCACCTGTCACCAGCATTATTATGATAAAACTGTGAAGTTTGGAAATGGACAGTAGTCCAAGCTTTAGTCTCCTTGAAACCTACAAATGAAATTTGAGATTTTCTTTGTCATTGTGTTTCCTGAAGTCCTTTAAGCCACAGAAATACAGTCGACAGTGACAATACAATTTCTTGATTTTCGTATTCTCAATCTGGGAATTCCAACCTCCAGTTACAGTGGCAGCCAGTTTTAGTGGTACTGTCATTAAAGAACTTTGAAAATCATATCACTTATAAACTTTATTGTTGCCTTCAGTCTCAGTCAGAGGAAATGCAATATCAATGTCATCAAATGTATCAAGCTGGCCAGTCTTTTGGACACTCGTGGAAGTCTTTGCTTGAATACATTACCTCTGGTCCTCCACACCCTTTAGCATCCATTAAATCTCACCACATGAAGTTTTAACAGGTCTCCGTGTGAGTTCGTGTGTTTTTCTCTGATTTCAGAGTTTGGTTCTGGTAAACATAAAAATTTCTACAGAAGATTCATGTAATGTACTCATAATTACTGTAAACTCTATATACTGACTTTCCTTGGTATTCTCTATAGCAGGCTATCCATAACACAAAACTCAGACACTTTGTCTTTTCAAAAAGATTTTGAAGAAAGTCACCTAGGTTAGTCAAAGGTCATGTAGTACCTAAGCTTGTTCCTCTTAAAACTTTCTCCAGAGTAATATAAACAACAAAAAGAGTAAGAAAATCTAGACAGAAACCATCTTAGCATAACACGAAGACAGACAATGCCTAGAATTAAAAATAACAGCGAGTCACAAGGAAAAAATCGGGACCCTAGTGCATCTACCCACACCCACCTCAACATAAAGCATTGTGATAATCAGAGGCAAACATGAAACAAAAGGAAACAGTAACTGGGCAAAAGATAAAAGATAACTGTAGTTAAGGAGCCTAATTCTGATATGAAAAGTCAGAAACATTAACTCCACATTA
Organism: Pteropus vampyrus; assembly: GCF_000151845.1. Taxonomy (NCBI): domain Eukaryota; kingdom Metazoa; phylum Chordata; class Mammalia; order Chiroptera; family Pteropodidae; genus Pteropus; species Pteropus vampyrus. Next base: position 46,027 of record NW_011889170.1, read on the forward strand.
AATCTTAAAATTCCAAAGTACAAGTGTCTGGGCAAAAATACAGGCTATATAGAATAAACTTTAAAATATGTGTTATGTAAACAAACAGGCAAGATTTAACAGCAGGGACACCTAAAAGTTTCAGAAGTAAGACAAGTTTTAGAAAGAGATTCTGGACAAGACAGGACAAAGGAAAGAAAAAGCACCCTTTAGCAAGCAACTCACTTGTGAAGAGGAAAGAAAGAAAATGAGAAAACTACAGTTTTGCAAGACAAAAATAAACCATACAATTGGAACACTCACAACGTCCCCTCCTCCAAGAAAAACAAGTTCCCCACTGTGAAAGATCTGTCTTAAATCAATTGAGCCTAGACACACAAAAATCTATAAATATCCTTCTCCAACTTATCTGTGACGTACTACCATCAGTTATATCCTCCCTTGATGTGAGAAATATAATGAATTCAGATTTCCTTCATCAATAGGTTTCTCTATTAGTCTTTATGGGACATTCGATTGTCAACAAAATGCTTCTTCAAGTTGAAAATATAATCTCCACGATTAAAGCATATTTAATTTAAAGCTTTGAAAATCAAGTAGTTACAAATAATTCTTCATGTCAATTTAAAATTGAGACTCAAAGATATGATTTAGAATTAAATTTTTGCATTCATTTGCACAAGTATGTTTACACACATTCTCATTTTAATGGGAACAATTTTTTTTACTGACAGAAAGCACAAACAGCAAAAGAAAGATTTGCAAAAAGCTTGCCATTTCCTGTTAGTTGATTCTTTGTGTTTTTCTTATAATTATTTGTTGTATCCTATGAATTATTTGTCTCACGGCCTACTGGTTTAAGGCTGAATACAGTTGTAGACATTTTAACTTACTGTATGATTACAAAAAAAATCATATTACCTCTCAATTCATAAGAAAAACTATTCATATTTTGAAACTGTTTTATAATCCTTTACCAATTATAAAATTGTTGCCATGGATGCCCTTAAACATAGACAATAATATGTAATATATTTCATTTCCCTTACTTTAAATTTGAAATCCTCACTGAAAAATTTATTTGCTCTAGCTGTTATCACAAACTTTCGCTCATCAATTAAGGTGCTAATTGGTATGGAGATCTGTTTATTTACAGAGGTGTCTCATAGCCTCTAGTGGTGCACTGCATATATGCATTATGAAAAACAGACTTGCATTCTACAAAACAAATCACTGCCAACAGCTGGATAAGATGATTTTTACAAAATCACTTATGATTTGGAATGCCTAGGACCTTTGTTGCCATCCTCCTATCTGTATACCTGTCAGGGAATAGGAATTTCATTGTTTATCTAAGTTAGAAAGTAATTCATACAGTAACAAGAAAGAAAATGGAGTCGAGAAAACCATGAGGATATTACTTTTATATAAAGGGCGTATAGGAAAAGGACTTCAAACATGCAAAATAAATTAATTGTTAAAATTTTCTCAATAACAGAGGAGCAGAATAAAGCTGTGTCTCCAACTTTTAGTTTCCTGGACTGCTCAAAAGTGAAATCTTGACATTAAATAATAGTATTAATAATAGTACCATTAATGATATCAACCTCATAATGAACACTTTTTGTCTGTCAAAGATCCTTAAATTATCTCTAAACGTCACAACCCTATAAAAACAGTTTATTTTTAACCTTAATAAGTGCAAGGAGGATAATTAATTCCCAAGGTTACAAGACCAGTAAGGGGAATAGGTAACATTCAAATATATCTTTTATTTCAAAGCGATTTTTAAAATATTCTCCTGATGGTATTGAGCCATATGGGAGGGTTCTCCTTGGTACCTCATTTTCCTTAAGTATCTACATCTGTAAGTCCCCTCCATCCAGTAACTATATTTCACTCTTACCTAATCAAAACACTTAAATGGTCACTTTGGCCTTTTTGTATTGATTATTGACCTCATATTTACCTAGACACCTCCTAACTCCTATTTCAATATTTAGCTGGAACATTATTTACCCAGGAAAAGCCTCCCCCAATTCCCAAAATACAAAATCTGCTACTCTTATGTGGGAGACATATACATACAAAAAGACTAATAGATACTCATATACCCTACTCTTAGCATTTGAATTATTATAAGTGTAATCAATAATTGTTCATAAAATTATGTCTTTAAAATCAATATTCTTCATTAGATCTAAGTTACACAAAGTTAGAGATAATATGTGTCTTATTCACAGGTATAACCCCAATTTCTTATACAATGTCTGATGTGTAGCAGGTGTTCAGTAAATATTCGTTGAAAAAGATGGCAACTATATTTGAGATAACTAGACAGAGAAAAGTCATTTTTTATATGCACTGATTTGTCTTCCTTCTAAGTTTCTGCTTCATGGGACAATTGAGTAATATTCCAAATACAGGCAAAATGTTAGTGTTGGAAAAAATCTTTAAAGTTTATCTAGTTCTAGGTCAAATGCTTGAAGCTTAGGTCTCTTTAAATGGTTACCTGTTCTGTGGTAAAACATCTTTAATGTCAGGAAATTTATTATCCAGAGAAAAACCAAATGCACATTGATATTTAAGCCCATTAAATATAAAAATGCACAATGATATTTAAGCCCATTTCACTGAATCCAGGAATAATTCAATTAAAATGCCCCTTCGGTAGCACACTAAACTCATATCTAAAAGACTGATTACTAAATTTCTACTTTTCCACCATATAGGGGAGGTCCAATTAACAACCAGAAGATACTAAGAATCATATCTGTTCATCTACCTGGGTATTGACAATGTAGACCCTTACACAACACATAGTCTTAGATATAATCTCTGTGGGTCTCCTTGACAGTTGGATGCATTTCCAACTGTGCTTCAGGGAATAGCCTATTTGCTAAAACATACACTACAGGAGATTGTTCCAGCTCACTGGAATCCTATTATTTAGAGGATAATTCCTAGCCCAGAACCACAAAGCTCTAGGATTTTGAAAAGTCACTATTTCAGAATAGCTAAAAATTGGACTCCTCTGAGAGTACTTACATAAGGTTCGAAGGGAAAAAAGAAAAGATAGTGGTATAGTAGGATAATTTCTGTTATCATAATGCTATTTTTGGATTAAATGTGGGAGACATATACATACAAAAAGAAAACTCGAGATTCACATTACTATACTCACATTTATGTTGTGAAGCTTTATTATTGCCTCATTCTTTTTTTTTCCTTTTTCTTTCTTTTCTTTTCTTTTCTTTTTTATTTTTTTTTAAGATTCAGTCATCTTCTGGAGCATATGTGCTTAAAGTGGAAACACTCACATAAATAGCTATGGCATTAAGTGAAGGAACATCTCTATTTGTGCTTAATTTGTCAGTCTTGGTCCTCAAGTGTGAGAAGCTAGCTATATAAAAAATCCATACTGTTAGTGAAAGTAGTTTCTTGCTAAAATATTATGAAACCTAGACTTCTTTACAATAATTATGTTTGTATTTCAAATTGCTTTTTCTCATTCAATGGAGATGTTTGATCAGTCCTCAAATTTTCTATAAATAAAATGCCTAAGTACTATTAAACTTTTGGCAAAGAGAATTGATTATACCTGTACATATTTAGAGTCATAATTAACTATATACCCATAGCAGGTGGCAATAAATATTTTCCTGCAAACACCGGCTGATGTTATAGAAACACCTTTACCCACAGATACATGTCGTTCTCCATAGTGCACTGCTTTATTTGTTTTGCTGACAAGAAACACTCAAGAATCTGACATTAGATCACTTTCAATTACATATGAAAGAGTGGCAGAGAAACTCAAGGGAAGACATGTTTTGACTTGATGCTAATATAAAACAATAGTTCTTACTCTGGAAAACATCGATGGTGCCAAATAAAATTCCAAATATTTTAGAATCAAAGTTGGCATAAACTATGATATAGTTTTATATTGGAGTATTGGTATTTTTTTTTTCCTTGTGCTTTTGTCCACTTTTATCTGAAGTGGAAAAACGAAGCTATTGATTTGATCCTCTTTTAAATACTATTACTGTTAACAGTATTTTTTACTCTACTCCTAGGCTAATACCTTTTTAAAAATCTCTAACAAAATTGAAGGGGGTACCTAATATAGATTAAAAATGCAGTAAAAAATCACTATAATGGGAGTAAAAGTA
>NW_011889170.1:51050-87150 GCF_000151845.1 Pteropus vampyrus
TTTTTTGTTTTTCAAGTTATTGAGCACATCCTACACTTATCTTAAGGTTTCAGAAAGCTCTATTAATCATGTAGTTCCAAAGTATGCTCTAAGCATATAACTTCATCCTTTGAGGAAAAGAAAAAAACAAACAAAGCTGTTTCCTTTGTATTTAAGATTTTCCAATATAGTATGTAAAGCAAAAGCATGATAAAATAAGAAGTAGGAGTAAAAAAAGCAGTCATTTTTTTTTGTTTGAACTTGTATTTACTTACCACAATGTAACCACACTAAATAATAATTAAATTATTAATAATAATGACGGTCAATTATATTTGTTTACCAATATGTTTACTAATTACTCTGTTCACCCTCACTGATTACTACCCACTCTTTTCTCTGGATTTAATGTCCTTAGTCTAGTACATCTTTTTTTTTTTAATTTCCTTAAATGATTCATGATTAATCCTGTTTTCCTGTGTTTGAACATGTCATCATTTTATCCTCACTCTTAAACATCTATTAGGAGTATATACAATTCTAGTTTGAAAGTTTTTTACCCTTAACACATTGAAGACATCACATAACAGTCGTGTGGACACTATTGAGTATGGGAGAAGTCTGATGTTACAAACATTATTATTACTTTCATTATAATATATTCTTTAATTGCTGTTGTAAAGATTTATTTGCTAGTACAGAATTGTGTACAGAATTGTGCTTATTTACTCTTCAAGTTAATTACTTGATGTACTCCTTCATTGTCAGGACTCATGTTTGTCTTCAAGTCTAGGACATTCTCAACCATTTCTGGACATTCTTGACCATTTCTTTTAATATTGCCATCATCTCATTATATATAGGTAACCTAAATGACATCGTTATCTAGAGAAACTTGAATTACATGGAGACTTATACATTTAAGTAGATTTGAAATCAAACTCGCAAATATATTTCCTGACAGAACAAACAAAATTCTAAATAAAATAAGAATATAAACACAGCTACAGCTACAATAGGCTGAAGACAACCCATTAGATGAGACTTACTGAAAAACAATCCAAAGAATTTAGTCATCAGGAAAATTAAAAGTAAAACCACAATTAGATTTCACCATATGTGAGCTAGAATGGCTAAACATTAAGAGACAGTATTACATATTGACAAAGATGTGAAGTTACTAGAATTCATTGCCAGTGTGAGTATCAAATAGTATAATTATTCTGGAAAACACCTTGGCAGTTTCTTATATAGTTAAGCACATATTTACCAAATAACCAAGCAAACACACTCCTAGATAAATTCCATTAGCAAGATAAATGTTTTTAAATGTCAAAAAAAAAAAAAACTGGTACAAAAGTATTCACAAAGCTTCACTAATAATAGCCAAACACTAGAAACAACCCATGTTCAAAAAACAATGCATGAATAAACTGATCATGATATATCTATATAGCAAACATTGTTTAACAATGAAAAGAAATGTATTACTAATATATGCAACAATCTAGTTAAATTTTTGAAATATATGAGTTAAAAAAACAGACGAATGAGAATGTTGTGTATATGAAGTTCTAGTATGGGCAAAATTAATCTATATTAAATATTAATCATATAATTTCATTCCTGAAGTGGAAGTTTGTTGAATTTATTGCATAGAAAACTTTTTGGTGATGGAAATTACTTTGGAGTGGTGGCTATGTGGTTTTAAACATTTGTCTAAACTCATTGACTTCCATATTTAAATCAATGCATGTTATTGTATATAAATTATAGTTCAGTGTATTTAATTATCTAAGAAATTTATATCAAATTTAAAGAGCTTAATTTATGTCTCCGAGTTATGACTGCAAGTTATGCTAGAGAAATGAATTATTTGTCTGTACCTTGGTACAGACGAATAATATCAAAAATTCTCCAAACAAAATAAGACTCTTCAAAGATTCTCGGTAGCCAAAAAGCATGATAAATTTATCTCTTACTTACCAATGCAGTAGGAAAAAAAAAAAAAAAAAAAAAAACAATGAAAAAAAAAAAACAATGGTCCTTGAAAAATTTTTTTTTTTTTCTGTTAAACCTAGCTTTGTTGTTTTGGTAGGATTCGTTTCACTTTAAATATGATATTGCGTAAGAAATGGTTGCATTACAGTGGGTTTGTTGAGAGCACATCGTTTGTAGTGCTAAAAATAAATACATCAATCTAACAAATGTCAACGGATTGATTTTTGTAATGTGTTTATGTGAATTTTTTATTCAGGTAACACAAGTTATAGTGACACCTGTGTAAATTGTAGCTGGGAAAATTGGAAAGCCACATGCAAAAGAATGAAACTATACTGCTATCACCATACACCAGAATTAACTCAAAATGGATCTAAGACCTGAATATAAGACCTGAAACAATAAATTACATAGAAGAAAACAGATGTTATTTGAGAATTTTGATAGTCTATATATAAAAATGAGAATCTTTAGACCAATTAGTAGTACATTAGAACTGACAAGAGTTTAATAGAATGGCTTGACACAAAAATATATATTCAGTAATTCACATTCATTATAAATAGTTAGATATTGTTTGTAAAATAATGCCACTCAAAATTGGCCCCAAAACTAAAAGTTACATAGAAGTAAATCTTCCATTATTTCCAGGAATGTTAGCAAGGAAAGTATAAAATGATAATGAAGACCTAAAACTTTCACTGGTTTTCCCGTTAAAAAATTATCACTAATTTTATTGTTAACAATTATCAATTTAAGGTTTTCTAAAGTTCTGAGAAATCCTCAGCTCATATATTTTTGAATTTTACCTCCCTTTATAACCAGTCCCCCTATTCCGTTTTTCTGAAAATGCTATCAAATTGTTGGTGGAGTATCTGAGTTTTGATTTCTCTCTCAATAGAGATGATTCAGTTCCTGTCTTTTTATATTTTGTTCACATTTTCTATCAAATTATATAAGCTCCATGAGGACAGAGATTTGTCTTATTTTTACTTTATTACTAATTCATCCCAAGTGCCTGGAACAGTGGTTGGCACACGGAGGGTACTCAATGCTTATTAGCTGAATGAAAAGATGCATAATGCATAATGCTTCTGGCTGTGTTCCCAGTGAATTTTCTAGTGATAGTCTTTTAAATTTAAATCAGTAAATATAGATTTATGGTTCAGAACATGAACTCTGGTACCAGAATATCTAGGAAAGAATTTAGGATCCACTTCTCCATTAAGTCTTACCAAGCATTTTTGGACATACTGTGTCTTTTAATTTCTTTATTTGCAAAAAGGGGATAATAAAGGTTTGTCGTGCTGATTTTTTAATTTATTGGGGTGACGTCAGTTAATAAAATTATATAGATTTCAATTGTACAGTTTAATAATACGTCATATGTGTATTGCATTGCGTGTTTACCACCCAAAGTCAAATTTCCTTCCATCACTATGTATTTGACTCCCTTTACCCTTACAGTTAATTTTCAATATGCTTAGAACATTGCCTGGGACATAGTCCGAGCTTTGTAAGTGTCTACTGCTAATCTGATCATTTCTTATTTAGCTGTCTCAGGTCTTTCAACTAGACCACCTATTGCCTTTAAAATTTCAGTTACTGTATTTTATATTTCTAATATGTTATTATGGTTCTAAATATTAACTACATGTTTAAAGTATTTAAAAATTATTGAGGTATAATATAATTCTAGGAATGTGCACATTGATAATTGTAAAGATTGATAAATTTGTCCAAAATAAAAACCCATATAATCTGCACCCAAATCAGGAACCAATATTATTAGGACCCCAAGAAGCTCTCTTTCGTACATTTCAGACATTGCAAAATATCTCATCACTGTATAGGATTCTATAATGAAAATATTCTGAATATATCACTATTTATGTATCCATTGTACTATTGGTAGTTGTTCAGGTAGTTTTCAATTTTTATGCCCAGCAGGTTTTATTTCATAAGCTTCTGTTTTTGAATTACTAATGCTATTTTGTTCTTTACCTCTTTTAAAATTTAAATACAATTATCTAAAATGTCTTCAAATTGTTACATTGTTCCTACTTTTTGTTTTAATCAATGGTTCTTTTGACTATTTGTTAGTTTTCTCATGTGCTTTGTAGTTCTTATTCGTGAGCTTCTAATTTAAAGATATTTTTCTCATATGTTATGATTTCAAAGACCATCTGGCTATATGGTAGTAAACCAGATTTATAGTAGTGAATCAATTTTGATTTCTTAACTGACAAAGATATGTTGTCCTTTAACCACATGCATAATGGACCATACCCCAATCACTTATGCATGGCCATGCTTCTGCCCTCAGGCAGGTTTTCTTCCTTAGCTACAGACTCAGGGAGGAAGGTGAAATAATTTAACACCAATTCATGTGCAGTCTCACTAGCCATCTAAATTGCATATGCAGTCCCAATCTCTTACCATATGAAAATTGAATTTGATCCCATCTGATAAGCAATAGAACCCCTTCCTGCCCTAATCGTCCCACAAGCAACTCTCTGTAGAGCTTCAGCCTGTGCCACCTGTATTTTCTATTTCTCATCCATAGGGACTTTTTTCCACACTAGTGCATATTTAATTATTATTTTCATATTCTATCAAGTGTATCTCTTTAGTTGGATGAGAAAATTTTAAATATTTCTTATATCCACAGTCTTAACTTTAAACATCTATATTCTCTATAATTAAAATATATTTGTTTCTATTTCCTCATTTTATTAAAACTTCTTTAATTTCAACAGCAAAAATTTGAAAACAAAAGTAACTTACCAACTTATACATCTGTTACAATATATCGTAACATAACTTCAACTTTTTACTCCTACGTAAGTAGAATAATGTTTGGTTTGTCCTCTTATTAACTTATGTAAGAATTTTCATTACATACCAAGGATAAGAACATTGAATAAATATAGTGATAATATTTGAATAAAGTGTTTTATTTCTCAAATATTTAACCCTTTCTATTGGCATATCAAGTGAATGCTACAATATTCTTATTCAGCTTTTTAAATTTAGTCACATTATTCATTTGTGAATTTATTAATTATAGAAGAGATCTGTACTTCTTTTTAGGTTCTAATATAATTTATGAAGAATTCTGTGTGATACGATATAATTTCCAATTAGAGACAAAATTTAAATTGCCTAAGAGGTTTATAATGTCTTTGATGAAAATAATCCAAAGCATCAATATATTCTGCGATGTACTATTAGAAGTGGAAACATTAATTGATCATATCATTTATTAGTCCTCATTTAATAAGATATATTTCATTTTTATCTTAAGGAATCAATTATAAATAATGGATCCATAAATATAACACAATAATAGCATTATTAGACACAAACACTATCATAAATATCAAATTCCAAACCACAATATGAAGACTTACATGTGTTATATACTTTTATATGTGTGCATATCCATTAGTTAACCTGTGCAATATATTTCTTAATATTTTTATGTACATTATATGTATATATGGATATTAAAATTCATATACTCATTAGTACCAACATAGATATATAACTATCCATATACTTTTAGTATACCTATATAGAGAATATATATTCATATATACTGAGTACAGCTATAAAATCAATAGGCCTTTACATTTGATGTTTGTCACATCAATGTCTTCATTGTATGAACCTCTTCCATTTTTTTTAAATTAAATATTTTAAAGTGTCATTGGTTAATAAAATTATATAGGTTTCAAGTATTCAATAATGTCATATGTATATTGCATTGCATGTTCACCAAAGTTAAATTTCCTTTCATGACCATATAAATGACCCCCTTAACACCTAATTCTCATCCTCCCTCATTTCCCTCTAGTAATCACTAAATTGTTGTCTGTGTCCATGAGTCTCTGTCTTGCCCGTTTGTTGATTTCAGTTTTATATCCCACATATGGGTGAAATCATATGCTTCTCAACTTTTTCTGTCTGACTTATTTTTCTTAACAGAGTAATCTCAAGATCTATCTATATCGTTGCAAATAGCAGTATTTCATCTTCTTATGGCTGAGTGATATTCCATTGTATATATGTACCACTTCTTATTTATCCAGTCATATATCAAAAGGAACTTCAGTTGTTTCCATGTCATGGTCACCCTGAATAATGCTGCAATGAACATTGGGGTGCATATATCTTTGTAGAGAAATGTTTTCAAACTTTTGGGGTAGATACCCAGAGGAGGGATTGCTGGGTCATATGGTAATTCTATTTTTAGTTTTTTGAGGAACCTCCATACTGTTTTCCATAGTGGCTGTACCAATTTACATTCCCTCCAGCAGTATATGAGGGTTCACCCCCACAACCACCTCTCCAACACTTGTTATTACTTGTCCTGTTGATGATAGCTGTTCTAAAAGGTATGAGGTGGTATCTCATTGTGGTTTTGATTTGCATTTCCCTAATAGCTAGTGAAATTGAGCATCTTTTCATATATCTGTTGGCCATTTGCAGGTGGTCTTGGAAGAAGTGTCTTTTCAGGTCCTCTGCCCATTTTTTAATAGGATTATTATTTGTTGTTGTTGTTGTTGTTGTTGTTGAGTTGTACAAGTTCTTTGTATACTTTAGAGGTTAACTCTTTATCCGAGGCATTGTTTGCAAATACATTCTCCCATTCAGTTGATTTCCTCTTTGTTTTGTAGATGTTTTTTTGTTTTGTTTTTTTTTTGTTGTGCAGAAACTTTTTAGTTTGATATTCATTTATTTTTGCTTTCGCTTCCTTTGCCTTTGAGATCAAATTCATAAAATTTTCTTTAAGTCCAGAGTCCATGAGTTTAGGACCTATGTTTGTTTTCTTCTATGTAATTTATTGCTTCAGGTCTTATATTCAGGTCCTTAATTCATTTTGAGTTACTTTTGATGTGTGGTGAAAGACAAGTCTAGTTTCATTCTTTTGCAGGTGGTTTCCAGTGTTTCCAGCACCATTTATTGAAGAGACTTCTCTTTCTCCATTGTATGTTCTTTGCTCCTCTGTCAAAAATTATTTGCCCATATATATAGGGGTTTACTTCTGGACTCTCAGTTTTGTTCCATTGGTCTGTATGTCTCTTTTTCTGTCAATGCGATGCTGTTTTGATTATTGTTGCTTTGTAGTATAATTTGAAGTCAGGCAGAGTGATACTTCCAGCTTTGTTCTTTTTTCTCAGGATGGCTTTAGCTCTTTGGCATCTTTTGTGCTTCCATACAAATCTGATGAATTTTTTGTTCTATTTTTTTTTAAATGCCATTGGGATTTTGATGAGGATTGCAATAAATCCACATAATATGTTAAGTAATAAGCTTATTTTAACTATTTATTCTACCAATCCATGAATATGAAATATCTTTTCATTTCTTTGTGTATTTAATTTCTTTTAATAATGTTTTATAGTTTTTAGTGTATAGGTCCTTCACATGTTTTGTTGGGTTTATTCCTTGGTATTTTATTCTTTTTGTTGCAATTGCAAAAGAATTGTTTTTTATTTCTTTTTCTGAAAATTCATTATTAGAGTGTAAGAATGCTATGAATTTTTGAACATCGATTTTGTATCCTGAAATTTTATTGTATTTGTTTATTATTTCTAATAGTTTTTTGGTGGAGTCTTTAGGGTTTTCTATATAGAGAATCATGTTATCTGCAAAAAGTGACCATTCGACTTCTTCACTCCCAATTTGGATGCCTTTTATTTATTTTCTTGACTGATTGCTCTAGCTAGGACTTCCAACACTATACTGAGTAAAAGTGGTGAGAAAAGACAACCTTCTTCTTGATCTTAGAGGGAAGGCTCTTAGTTTTTCACCACGCAGTGTTATATTAGCTGAGGGTTTGTTGCATATGGCCTTTATTATGTTGAGGTACTTTCTTTCTATACCCATTTTATTAAATGTTTTAATCATAAATGGATGCTGTTATCTTGTCAATTTTTTTCTGCATTTATTGATATGATCATATAACTTTTATCTTTTATTTTGTTTCTGTGGTATATCACATTAGTCGATTTGCATATGTTCAACCATCCTTGTGTTCTTGGAATGAACCCGACTAGATTGTGATGTATAATCTTTTTAATGTATTGTTGTATTTGATTTGCTAGTATTTTGTTTAGGATTTTTGCATCTGTGATCATCAGATATATTGATCTATAGTTTTCTTTTTTTCTGTTATCCTTACCAGAACCTCCTCCATTTATGACCCTACTCAATCTCTGGTCTCTGCTTGATTTTCACAGGCATTCCTCAAGCACTCTAAGAAAATAATCTCCTGATAGTCCTTCATGACGAACCCTGTCTTCTTAACAAACTCCCTTTAGCAAACTCTAGTATTACATGCTTAAATATATCTGAGGACTGGCAGTTATATCAATAGTTTTCTATGTTGTCTCTTAGAGAAGCACATTTTAAATATCATAGAACTGACAGACCTGTTTTTTTCACCATTTCTCTGTCTTCTAGAACAATGCATCTTAAATTTTAATGTGTATGATGAACACCTGCTCCCTTCTTAAAATGCAGTTCTGATTTAGTGAGTCAGGAATGTGGCTTGAAAGTCTGTATTTATAACAAGCATTAGGTGATGGTGATACTGGTGCTAATGATTGTGGACCACACTTTCAGAAATGAGGCTTTGAATCTGGAATGACAAGTGACTGACATTCACACCTGTACACGTATAACTCCGGCATATGTTCATTATTTCCAACATAGTAGCACCTCAATAAAGTTTGCAGGATCAATAGATAAATAGTAACAATAATAGCTAAGATACTTTGATTCAATGAACCACATTGAATATTTCATACTTAGTGTTCCAATTTTTCTTATAACAATCACATAAGGTAGGTTTAACTGTTTATAAATATTCAAGTGTTTCAGAGAAGTATATTAAATTAATAGGAAATGTCAGAATTCTTATTCTGACTTCACATTCATCTTTAGTTTTTTTGTTTGTTTTTATACAGTACATTACTTCTATACTTATCTATTCTCTTTTCTTATAACAACCAAAATTTTCAGAAAAAAATTTTTCAAAGAATGAAATATTTGTGTGTGTTGTGTGTATTTATGTATATTGCTTTACCTTTCTACATGTCTGTTTCATCATTTTTATAATTTTAATAATCCTGTTTCTTTGGGATGGTGTGAAAATTAAGGTAGATAGCCTATGTAAAGCAATTGGTAAAATACCCAGAATGATATGCATTTAATAACTGTGTGACCTAAGGTCAGAGACATGGGTCTGAATTCAGAGGCAGTCTCTGTTGAGGGGGGAAAAATACAGTGGTATTGAGATTTGCTTCTTTTTTCTTTCATGGCAAATAGTAATTGGCATGTGAGATGTAATTATATGATTGTGTTCACTTTTATTGTGCAGTTTTCTTTAGAATAGATATGTAAGACAACATCAAAGAATGGTGATTTATGTGTGGAAAACAGTGCTTTCTATCCACTAAAGAACTAATAATGTGTTGGGTAGTATGACAAGATAAACTTGTATGACCTCTTTTTATACATATGGAGTGGAGTGCTTAAAGATGTCATGATGCCCAAACTAATAATAAGTTAATTGATTTATATGTATAGTCAACAAATTATGACAGTTTTCTCATTTTCAGTGTGGAAGATACTTGAGTAATAGGAACTCTTGTTCATTGCTGGTGGGAATTCAAAATGGTACAGCTATTTTGTAAGGCAGCTCATTAGTTTCTTGCAGAACTAAACATACTCTTACCATACAGCTTAACAATCATGCTCCTTGGTATTTACTTAAAAAATTTTAAAACATATGTTTACCCAGAAACCTAGACACAGATGTTTGTAGCACATTTATTCATAATTCCCACAGCGTGGAAACAACCAAGATGTCCTTCAGTGGGTGAATGGATAAATAAATGGTGGAACATCCATATAATGAAATATTATTTAGTAATAAAAATAAATGAGCTATCAAGCACAAAAAGCATAAAAGAAACTTAAATGCATATTACTAAGTGAAAGAAGACAATTTGAAAAGGCTACATATTATGATTTCAACTACATGACATTCTGGAAAGACCAAAATTTTGGAAACAAAAAAAATTCAGTGGTTGTCAGGAGGAATGAAGAGATGAATAGTGGAAACAGAGGATTTGCGGGGCAGTAAATTTATTCTGTATGCTACTGTAATGCTAAATACATGCCATTATACATTTGTTAAGATCCACAGAATGTACAACACCAAGAGCGAACCCTAATGCATTCTGTGGACTTTAGGTGATGGTCTGTCAGTGTAGGTTTATCAGTTCTAACAAATGTACCACTCTGGTGAAGGATGTTAACAGCAGGCAAAACTGTGCGTGTGGGGAAAGGAGTGAAATGGGAACCCTCCGTACTTTGCACTCAATTTTGCCGTGAGCCTAGAACTGTTATAAAAAATAAAGTCTGCATATTTTTTAAAAAGTGGGAGACCCCATAACTTTGATACAGGTTTATCTTTTTCTGCCACAGCGAGGTTTTGACAACCAAAATAGTTTTGAAAAGTGATGAGACCTGACTTAATACAGGTTATTGAGAAAGAAATTACTTTGCTTTTCTAGTGGTTTTCTGTAAAACTTGGAAATATTAGTGCTGCACATTAACTCAAACTAGTTTTAATGTCAATACATTTCTCGTCTCATCAAATCTTCTCAACTACATAAATTTATTTCATATCTGGGATGCCATAGTTGATAGAATAGAAGTGATAGAGGAAAGTTTATGAGGGAGACCACAAAATGACTAAAACTCATAAAGCTTTCACTTGAAAATAGGTAATTTTCTTAAGACTTACTGGGAATTATTGTGAGAGAAAAGTTAGTTTACTTAATAACGTACTCATGTCCATTTGGATTCCTAAGCATAACTCTGCATAATATCTATTTTAGAAGAATAAATCTGATATATGATGAAGACAGCGTCTACAATTCTGTTCTATGTGGTACATCAAATGATCATGCTCAATAAATGTTTTAAAAATAACATTTATATAATCACAAAATATTTGCAGTGTTCAAGAGAACAATTAGCCTGCTGTTATCCATTTACAAATATAAGGTGCTTCAACTGGGTACTGAGGTTTACAGACTTACTCTTTAAAAATGACTTCTTATTCCTACATAACCATAAAAGCTAATCGGTCATCTCCACAGTAAAAAACTAATTGATACATGATAATGTCTAATTTATGTGTTTATGCGTATATAAAAAACACATTTTTTATATACGCATAAACACACATAAATGAAAAAACTTCTATTCTGATCTGTCAGTATTATGATTAAAATTGCCAGTTTTTATAATTAATATGCATATTTATCAGTTAACATCTTGATCACAGGCACAATTTTTGGTATAGTGACTATAATCATGAGATGGCATATCTTCCTTTTGTATTTTGTATTTTTTTTGACAATTGCTCAATTTTGCTGTAATGTCACAATACTTTTTCAGTAAACAACTCTAAATGGTTTGGAGTTAACCAAAATGTTTACAGTTTATTTTGTAAGCCCCCTTAGAAATGTTTCAACACTTTCTCATTCCAATAAGTAAAAACTGACAGGTGTTATACCTATTTAGCTTTGCATACAAAACATATCTTTATTAGAAAAAATTTCTGTTTATAATTTGATCCTTGTAATTTTCTTTCCTTGATACAGCTCCTAAATAGAAACATTTATTGAATGCCTAATTGTGCTAGCCATATGCTAGGCACTGATTATGTAAATATGAAGAGAACTTTGTCCCTTCTCCAAAAAATGTATAAACTAATGGAGTAAAATGTAGCTACAAGGTTTATAGTAGAGTATGTAGCATATGTAAGTAGAAAAAATCACAATGGTAGCCTAATGACCAATTTTGAAACTCCTTTTTAAGCAATTGAATTAAGTTCTCTAAAAACAATATCTTAGTGACCAAAGCAGTATCATGATTATAGAGCACATACATAGATCTGTAACAAATACTTAACTTTCACAATAACTCCATTTCTCAAAGTTCTTTTTTTTTTTTTTACTTCGTTGAAATTAAAGTTTATGTCTGTGTGCATTTGTGTGAGTATAGAAATTTATGCTGAACTCTTGTTGAAGTGGTACAGCTCTTTCCTCATACTTATATACTTTAGTCTTTGGAAGAAAATGAATATAAGAGAATGATTTAAATCTGACATTTAAAAATTCTCTGCTGTCATTAATAATATAAATGATCATAACTGAAATAGAAAATTTTTGTTTATGATCCATTTTGAAGACTAAACAGAGTGTCTTGAATGCTTGAGCATTCAAACCCTCTCAGCTTTCTTTCAATAAGTAAAGTTAAAAGTATTAACATTCCAGTTGTAAAAATTAAAATAACGTTAAAATTCAGGCCCAGCTAGAATTTTATAGGGTACTGATGGCTAAAATCACCAAGGTATAAAGACTTTAGAATTTCTGTAGTTAGTATATCTGACTTAAATAATTTAATTAGTATCAATCTAATGACATGTTTAATATTAAATAGATGTACAGCACAATCATTTATTAAAAAACATAATTACAATGATTATTTTTCACTCTGCTCCTCTACTTTATTTCTATACCTTTTCTGTTGAGCAGCACAGAAGAGAAATCATGCAACAAACTAGGACACTGAAAATTTATGGTCTCTAAAGTCATATGGTTTCCCAATGCCTTGCAGTATCTTCTAAAATGTCCCTAATTAGTTCTCTTCCGCTTAGCAAATTTTCTGTTTCAAAATTTCTCTGTTCTCTTAGTCCCCCTGTTCTACTATCATGTACAGTTAATTAAAACAAATGACCCCCCCCTTCCAACTTTACAGATAAAATTGTATCCCACATATCCAGTAGGCTCTCTTATTAAACTTTCTTCAAAAAGATTACAAGTTATAGAGCAAACCATTTTAGTTATCATAATCCATTTGCTTCTGAACCTGTCATTTCCTTAGATTGTTTCATAAAAATGGAAGTTATTTCTCCCGTTGAAAGCAAAATATTTCATCCACTTTCTGTATCCTGTATGCTTTAGCACTCTCAATGGTGTCACTCCATGAATTGTCTCTTGTTCCTTCATTGGTTGTTTTCCATGAGAATTTATTCCCCATCCTTAAAAACTTTCCTTTAAACTTAAATCCCTCTCTCTTGATCTACCACCCTCTTCCCTGCTTCCCCCTATCCAACCACTATTTCATAGTAAGAACTATTTCTATGCATTGTACTCATTTTCTTTTTTACCGCTTGCCACACAATTCATTTTTGCATCCATTCATCATATTAAACTCTTACTTTGCATCAGATTTTGTACTACACACTAGAATTATAGTAGCAAATAAAATAGACAGGTTTCTATTCTTTTGGAGCTTACCTTCTATTGGTAAGTCAGAAAATAAATTAACACATTTGAGGTAGCTATAAAGACTATGAAGAGTAATAAATCAGGGTAAAAGGATAGCAAGAAGAAGGTGGTGGAAACCCTTTCTGATAAGGGGATATATAAAGAGAATTAAGGGAGTGAGTGTGTGGAAATAAGATAGAAAGCCATTCCAGACTTAGATAATTATTGATACAATATGTTAAGACTGGGTCATGTTCACAATCACATATAAGTACAATCTGGTATTTACTACCATCATTCAAGCCATGTAAAAAAAATGCCTCACTAAAACCAAAACACAAGTGCAATAAAAGGCTATCAAATACCAGATCCCTGAAGTACAATCTCTTAGTAAGGCAAAGCTGAGATCATTTTACGGTCAGAGAGAGTATTGACTTAATAAAGTCTCAATAGCGTCTCAGGGTGTGGATGGAAAAATTAGCATATCTATGTGATGTTAATTCTTGTTTAAGGTAGGTCATATTTCCATCTGTGGGCTTGCTTAGGATTAGTTAAGGATAATGAAATAATAGTTATGGAGCAGTGGAAATAGCAAGGTGAGGGTATTGAAGTTAGGGTTTCTAAGAGTCTTAAGAAGTAAAGGGTTGGTCGAAGCTATCTATTTAAAGATTGAAAAGCTATTTTTGTAAGATAAATGGTGTTTTGTGGACTTCCTAAAATGAAAAATAAAGTATTTGTAACTTTTCAAGTTGGATTGATTAAGACACTGGATTAATATAGTTTTCTAAATGGAGAGAGTCAATGTAAATGTAAACATGTGGCATATATTACTTTACATATTAACATAAGCTCTATGGGTACAAGAGTCTCTTTACAGGGTCTCTACAGTCATTCTTCACTCTGAGTTCAAGCTAGACCATTAATATCTGAGAACAGACCTTCACTACTACGTAAGATGTCATGATCATGTGTCAAGTTTTCCAACGCTGATTGTTTCAACCTCCACAGTGTTAGGCTTTCCTGTTCTTTTTAGGTGATCATTTGTTGGATCACTGAATGGCACAGGGTTGGCACAGTGGTATCTGAGGTTGAGAACAAAAATTAAAAAAAAACACTGGAACACAAACAAAACTGAAAGAAAGATTAGCATAATTTGAAGTCCAAGTCTCAGCTGGGAGCCTAGAGTACTCATATTAAGTACCCACTCTTCAATATGAGGAACCCACAAATCAAGATATGGGATTATTCGACAGCTTAATGAATTTTATTATTATTTTTGCTTTCCAGATATATTAGTAATATTACAGATCCCACAGAAATCTGAAGAGATATAAGTACAGTATTCTTAAAAAAATGCCACATGTTCTCTTTTTGGAGACCAATTGTATATCGAAATGGCTCTATTTTCACACACCACCTGCTTGATTTTATAAATTTCATAGGCAAAGTTTTCAATAGCCCTGGTGGCATTCTCTATCCTGATGTTCTCGTACATAATATTCTGTATATGAGTTTGCCTGCTTCCTGGGCCTCTTGTAAAACATGAAGTAAAGAGCCTTGAGGATAGAAAAAGCAATCCAGAGTTCATCTTGAGTGGTTAGGGTTTTGGTTCTCAAATTTAATTTTTTCTTCTTCTGTTTCTTCTTTAATGAAGTTATTTAGTAACTTGCTTTTCATAGAAGAAAAGCTAATGGACAAAAATAGATTCTGAGTCATGTCAGGTCAGGTGCTATCATAAAGTCAGCCAGTAGTTTACAATGATAAGACTTATATGCCCAGTTTTCAGGTAGTAGCCAGTAGTTTTTTGTGCTGCAAATGTATACTAGTCTTTGGAGGTCACTGACAATCTATTTTTTTAGCCATAATATCCCTAAAGCAATGTAAAATGATATGCTAATGTTTTCACAACACTTATTAAGAATAGTCCAGTGCTAGGCAATAAAATCTATACTATTGATCATTTGGTCTATTTAAAGCAATAGAAAAGTAGCATATCTTACTTTTAATATCTGTGAAATTATAACAGCCTCCAAATATGCACAATCGGTTCCTTAGTTATCTTCTAATATTCTGTTTCTGTGAAAGTTCAATTATAATAGTTACTTCCCTCAAAAGATCTCTGAATATTAATTCAGTAGAGAAAAGAGCCTCCTTTTGTAGATATGAGAGAAGATTTTAAATTTCTGGTCTCCAAATTGTAATGTTTGCCTCCTAATATATCATCTAACAATTGAGTCTTATTACCCAAGAAACAAACTGATTCATTACACAATAAATAAAATCCACAAATAAAAATTTACAAAGGAAAGCTATAGAAATCCCATAAGATGCATAATATGTGAATGTGAATTCACCGTTTTAAATATCATCAGTTTGCTTGTATGCTTTAATCCATTCATGAGCAAATTTGAGCCAGATACTATATTTAAACCAAAGAGAGATTAAGGAGACAGAAAGCAATATTATGAGTCTTAAAATAACATAAAAGTAGCCTTAATTAAGAAAAACATAAAGATATATAACATAAAGAATAAATGAATGCAGATTAAATTGTCACTATCTGTGTTAGTGTTCCATGGAACTTTGGAGGAAGATGTCTACATTTACTGCAGTTGTCCAATTTATCTAGAATTACTGGATAGAATCTATATCCTTCCTGAAAGTATTGCTGCTAGGGAGTTCCTAATAACTGAGGTCTCTGGTAGGGACCAACTTCCTTTGATTCTATGAGGATGATACATCCCATTTAATTGAGATACATGGATTCAAGGATCAATTACTTGGAACATCATTGTTATACTAAATACTAATATTTGATAGGTTTTTTTTCTTCAGGGTTTAAGAGCTATCTTTCACTAGTATTTGGTAATTTAGAAGGAGTTTAGGAAAAAATGAAGCATATATCTTATTAATTAGACTGGATATAGTACATAAGTTGCTTCTAATATTTGTCCATGTATGTTTGCAATAACAAAAATGGAGTTGAGAATAGGAAATTATATTTCTATATGTGTGAACCTGCATATACTAACTCATAAGGGAAGAGTTATGAACAAAGGAATTGATCTATTGTCATTAAGGCCAATGGAAATACTTTAGGTCAGAAGTCAGTGAACTACAGCCCACATGACTTGTGGCCTGGTTATGTAGGGTCCCAATTCCAAATCTATCTCTTAATGAGTACTCCCTCTCAACACTAGGAAAACCTTCAAGTCGTCTTTACATCTTATAGTCACTCTCCTATCAAAATTTAAGAATTCTTTTTGTTAAATTTCCCATTTAAATCAGTGGTCTCCAACTCCCAGGCCACGAACTGGCACCAGTCTGTGGCCCGTTAGGAACTGAGCCGCACAACAGAAAGTTATCAGTGAAGCTTCATCTGTATTTGCAGCCACTCCCCAGTTGCTAGTATCCACCTCAGCTCCACCTCAGGTCATCAGGCATTAGATTCTCATAGGAGCATCAGTCTCTGGTGCAAAAACGGTTAAGGACCACGGAAAAACTGGGTTTTTTTTTCCCCCTTCATGATTGGACTCAGACAGATATACTCATTAAAATCTAATGAGTACAATGAGTTTATGATCTGGGAAGATTTGACTGTAGTAAGGGATATTATTTTAGGGGTAAAGGGAGGTCTGTTATAGGGCTTCCTGCCCAATATATTTTTTTTTTATTTTAGTCTTAACATAACCCATAAGCAAACATGGATTTAGGTAATCTAAAGGAATTTCTAATAGATCTATTTAGGGCATAGATAGCTTACAAGTAGAGGCTAGAAAGTTATGTTTTCTCTTCATCAGATAATGAAAGAAGAGATTTAGGACTTAAAATGTTATAATAATAGAAATGTATGAGAAAGTGCAACAGAATTTCATTGGAGGTAAGCTTAATTATTGAGAAACGTGTATTTTCAGTAAGCAGCAAAGATGATGCAACATGAGGAAACATCAACCTTAAAGAAAATCCTAAAAACCAAGTTAGCAGATACATTCAATAGTTTGGTGTTGATGGCTATTGCCTTTATACAAGGTGGATCAAAGAAAAGACTATAGTAAGCTTCTGGTCTATAATGATTATCATGCCATTGAGTCAAAACCGCAGTGGCTTGTCCAGATCCCAAGTAATAGGTAGAAATATTTATGATAATTAGAAAGGGATAAAAGACAGAAAAATCTGTATCAGAGCTTGAGTCCAAAAAGAGGCCTATGTCACTAGCATAGCCAAAGAATCCCCCAGGTGGACCTCAGATAAAGACTTGGATTTTTATGAGAAGTAAGATTGTCAAATGTTGGCTTCCATGAAATACCACTCAAATAATTTGTCAATAATGTAAAGGTGAGCTTATTTTTTATGAAGTAAGGGAGAGAACTACCTTGACAAATTCTTAGAGTCTTAAAGGAGGTTGGGCAAATTTGGAATATTTATGTACTTTTGCATTCTATTATATAAGTTAGGTCTTCCAACATGAAGGCTTGATTAGGATTGAGATAAAATCTTTAGAGAATTGTTTGGGATTGATGGACACGGCAAGACAAAATTTTTGAGACAAGGGTTTATAAGAGGCTTGGGAATAAACAACCATTTAATGTTATCTATAATATATAGATTGAAGTTTCTGTTGACTTAAAATTGTTGGCAGGGAGGTGTTAATAAAAACTTTTTCATGACACTTGTTAAAGATGGTAAGAACATCTTTATTAAAGAGGGACTACAGTAATAGGCTGTTTTTGAGTGTGAGTGTGTGTGAGAGAGAGAGAGAGAGAGAGAGTGATTGATTAAGCTTAACTATACACAAGAAGGACAGGTGGGAATTTATAGCCAAGGAGCAGGGTGGGTATCTGTGGAAAGAAAATTACTAAGAACCATCAGGACGATTCTGACTAAATCAACTTGACAAGAGTGATAAGATATCCAGGGTGAGGGATAAGGAATTTGATCAGATATAGAGGGGGATCAGATACCAAGAGGAGGGGAGTTCTGATAAATCCTCTCTGACTCAGCAGAATTCTTGCTAAAACTGTACTAAATCAGCCAAGGGCAGAGCTCAAGGTCACAGCTTGGTAGATAAGAGGGCTAAGAGGAGCTAAGAGACTTGTTTGGTCAAGGAGAGTCTTTGTCAGGGTGGTAGGGGGACAGAAAGGGGTTTCAGTAATGAACAGTGAAGTCACTGGCAATTTTTTATCTTTCTTAGGAGAGTTTTCTAAAATAGTCATCAGGTTGTTAAAGACGGTGGAATAACAAAATTATGTTAGCAAATATAGCCAAAAGTTAACCACATATAATGCAGATAATAAGATGCACAGAATAGAGGATTTCAGTTTTCAAAACTCATGCAAACACCATTTGATGATCTTCCTCAAAGGGAGTGAGAACACTTTGTTATGGCGTGAATGATTCTGAGACCCACGAGAGCCAATTGAGATTAATTATGAGCCTTTATTAGCCGGCTGGCGACTGACTCTCTACCATGCAGGGTTAGAGGAGATCAGCCCTGAGGTTTGAGAGTGAGGCAGTTGTAAAGCCTAGAACAAGCAAGCAGATTACAGAAGCAGAAGTTGGCCATTAGCACAATACATCACCTAGTACCACACCCTGGTTAACAAGTAAGTAGATGACAGAAGCAGACATCATCTTCATATCTTATACAATACACCTCCTATACCACACCCAAGCAAGTAGGACGACTTCTGGTATCTAAAGATATTTCTTCCCTGTAGCTGACTTAGCTAGTTGGCTCACTTGAAAATTTTCTACCCTTAACAACTTCCGTGTTTCACTTTGGGACTCCACGGTTGGGAGTGAAGAAAGTCCCTTTAATTCCACCTTGTATCCTAAAGTTGAATGTTGGACAGTTTCAAAACTCATTTCTTAAAAATATATTTTGATTGAAATACTACAAAAATGGTATAGCTCCTTACTTTAGAATGAAGACCTACCTTACAACAATTGATTTGTTTTCAGTTTCAGAATCCAAGGCAAAAGTCAGATAAGAGCCCAGCAGCAATAACCTTTAATAAGAACAGGACTAATAATTCCTCAAGAACATTACTGTGGTACTCTTTTCTCTTTTTGTCACTTTATTAAACAGCTATTAATGCCATTTAACTCATTAATTAGAGAAGATAATACCTAATATGTTGACTCCTGAAGTTTAATGTTATTGACTATGAAGATGCCTAGTCCAATTTTGATACTATTAATACCATTTAGTTTTACATTTAACACCATTACATTTTAATACCATTAATACCATTTACCTTTACATTTAAAATCATCATATGTACAGTTTTAAATTTTTACATTAACATTAGATATTATTTCACTATTATAGCAAATATCTATTTATTTTGACTTTAAGATATTAACTAAACCTAGCATGTTTTATGACATGTTATAAAATTTAAGGCATGCACCAGCTAATTAGAACTACACAACGATCCTTGACATAAATAAGGAAGGGAGACCATTGTATGGAGTGTATAGGCTAGCAACTGTGAGAAGCAGAGGAAAACGTGTCATGTCTATGGTATGAGGTATTAAACAACAGCAAAGTTGGGTATGGGTGTTAGAATTTGGGATTATTCAATGAGTAACCTTTCACTTATTCATTCTTCATCCATAACTCAAATGTGCAATTTCAAAATTACATGATGAACAAAGCACTGTTCATAGAAGAAATTTTATAAAGATATTTTTCTCAAGAGAAACCTGTACATGTAGATGGTGAAATTTAAAATATACTCTGACTGTAAAGAAAGTAGGCAAATTTCCAGGCTTTCCTAGCAGTCTAAGATTTCAATAAAAACTGTCAGTAAAGAAAAGAGTTTTGTGGTTTGCTTTTGTTTTTTTTTACTATGGATGTCAAGCTCCTTTTGTAGAACAAAAGCAGACTAAGGTCCTTAATCATCATTATTATTCTAGTACTTGTAGGTGGATACATGATTAAAATTTTATTTTAATTTGCAGCCTCTACTATAAGAAAGGATTTAGAAAACTTATTGAAATGCACAACTATTTCAGGTTGCTCCCTGTAAGTAGACACAATCACTGTCTAGAAATAAGGAAAAAGCAAGACTGGGGTTTTGACATGCAAATGAGTACTATAAGCTCCTCACTTTGCTTCAGAATTTATGTATCTTAGCTGTCACAACACTATTTCCTGAAGCAAAGTAGGTGTGTTGTAGCATCTCTTAATATAGGGATGCTAAAGTTAAACAAGGTGTGTGATGTGGCTATTTGTACATGACATGCAAAATATTCACCCAGGCTATTACTTGAATCTAAGGGAGTTATAAGAACAAGACTAAGAGCAAAGGAATTATGCTACGTCGGAATGGTGGTCTAGCTAATGTAGAAGTGAGTAGCCAACAAGATTTTTAAATACTTTTAGAAGAATGGATATTTTCTTCCTCAATGTTGAAGGTTAGACTCACAGGACATCCATCAGGTGCTTAGAGGCAACATGTATGGAGGCAAATCAACATCAAGTTTTAGACACAGTAGGCTGGACTTCGTAGTAAGTTATACTGGCTATTCCTTACAACCATTTTTCATAGAGGATTTTACTATAACTATTTAGTAGATGAGGAAATGGAATTTTAGAGAAGTGAAGAAACTACTCAAGATTTCAGTTACTTAGTGATAAAACAAGGCTTCACAACACATTTATATTTTTCACCTAAGAGTTCTCCAATTTCCTCTTTAAAATCCTTTTTATCAAGAATGTTCTTCCCCAATGTATGGCTATGCCACCCTAAACATGCCTGATCTCGGCTGATCTCAGAAGCTAAGCAGGCTCGGGCCTGGTTAGTACTTGTATGAGAGACTGCCTTGGAATACCAGGTGTTGTAGGTGTTAAAAAAAAAAAAAAAAGTTCTTCCCCATCATCTTAATTTGACTAGAACTTAATCTCTCTATGAAATAAATGAGTACCTGTATATCAATTTATATAAATATTTAATATGTACCTCTATCTCTATATCTTTTCCCTAAAACTGTTCCTAACTTCCTAAAAATAAGTTGCTGCCTCTCCAATGGCCTCATATTCTTAATATTTAACACATCTCATAATAGTTTATGTGCTTATCTTACTCACTAGACAGTTTTCTCTGATGTCTAGAATAATCAGTCCCAGTCCTTAATCATGGTTATATCAAATTCCTATATTAGTTGGCTAATATAGGTTTGCCACATATGTAAACTAAAATTAATTTTAGAATGTAATAAAGAATACAAAGCATTTATTTGAACAAAAGGATCTGCAGCCTGGGAGACTCTGATTCAGGTAGGAACCCAAATTGTGTTCCTCCAGAACAAAGGGGAAGCCAACTTTTACAGCGAAAATTCCCGCCCAGGTTCTCAATTAGGCTCATTTTATGTAAAGGAGGTATTCACATTGTGCAGTTCTGACTGGGCGATGCAAATCTCAGTCTGTTAGTAGAAAGATGAAACCAGGGTTTCCCTGCAGTGGTTGACTCAGATGTTGTAAACAAGAGGGGCAAAGTATGGGAAGCCAAGAGTTCAGTCTGAAGTTTTTCCCAGCATACAGTGTTAGCAAGGAGCCCCCAGCAACAAATAGCTTCTACACTTATTATTTATGAAATCTGAGACCTTGATTGACCATGACGACTCCATCTCAGCAGATAAATTTCTTCTTGATGTCCACATATAGCAGGTGCTTAATAAAAATTAATTTGACTAACCATTTGCTAAATTATATTGGTGGAAAAACTGTACCACTTTTATTAGCTTTGATAAATATTAATTTTTTGGTTTTAAAAATAAATGTCAAACTGTGGTCTAACCACAATTCTGTGGTTTGGTTATGTAAGACTCACATGACTTATCCCTTTTCCCTTTAGTAACACCATGAATTAGTTCCTCTCCATGTTGGTATCTGTCATCGATTTATGAATCCTCTATAATACATATTCCAGGCTATGTCAACCTCTCTCATCCTTAGCCTGCCATAGCTTATGGAGTTCCCAGCAAACAATTTAGGGCTTGATATTCATGATTGTGCTATTTAAAAATATATATTTTTGTATGGGAGGATGTACTTTTTCAGTATAGATGTTTGGCTAATTGAGTCAGGTTGCATTCTGAATATGTTTCTATCAGCTACTCTGAGCAGAATGACACAAGGTTTTACTGAGTGGTAGTATTAACTTCATCATTGGACAAATACACATTTGAAATTCAGTTTATTGTATTACCTAGGATAAAGAAAATCTCTTAAGCCTCACTTTTCCTTTTGTGGAGGAGGAAGAAACTTTCCTCTGCACTCAATGTTCTTTTGGCTGGTCTAATAATCAAATAGACATGAGACAGATTAACAAGAGAAATTAACCAAATGTAATTATTAGGTATGTATAAGAACCCCACATACATGAGAGTTAAAAGCCTCACATAAATGAGAGGTTCAAAGATGGAAAAGGAACATGGGAATATAAGACATGAACTAAGGAAGGTTAAGAAGTTCTTCCTGAGCTTCCAAAGTTACCCTTAGCTCAAAACAATTCACCCACAGAGGCATGTCTTGGGGTGACTAGCTCAGAACTCTCACACTATATAAAAACATAAAGAAAAATTAGTGTAGCTGAGAGTTGTCCTGAAAATAATATAATGCATGTGAAACTCTACCACACAGATGGTACTTTGTGTTAGGTTCTTTTCTCTCATTCTTTACTCTCTTTACTATTTAACAGGTCTTCAGAATTTCTATCTACCATAGCCATTTTATAGGCAAAGGCAAGTAAGTATTGTCATTTTTTTTAACTTTCCCTTTCAGTTCTACACACTATTGAATTATTGATATTCTCTTTTCATATTTTTCCCCAAAAACTTCAGATCAAAAAAGAAGATTGTGTCTCTGGCTAGAGGTGGGCCAGAGTGAACATGTGGGAGGCAGGAAAAGGTGATAAGGCTTAGGTTCCACTCTTCCTGCTGTTTTTCCTTCAATATTTCTTGCTTTGAACAGACTCATGATTTGTCTCATTTGCAGTTCATGTTTTTACTGTTTTCCCTCTGCTCATCTATTTGTTTAGCTGCCTCAAATATCTCCCAGGGCACCCCAAAATTTTCTACAGTTTTCTCTCAGCATGCACCCTTTATTTGCAAACCAGCAAAATGACTTTGATTCTCAAAAAGCAGTGCAAGTCATATGGCAGTTCTCATTTATAGATCCCAATCTTGCTCACAGGCACTGGATTGTTTACTGGCCTAGCAGCCCCAGGCCTTTCTTCAAAGCTAGCTGAGTGGTAACTTCTAGAATAGTTCAAAGACATGTGGTCTTAGCTACATTGTACCAAAATTGTCTCACTTTTACAGAAAGTCAAATATAAAGAATTTGAGATTTTTTAATCTTGTTTTTCAATTTTTGATGACCTATAAGGTTATTATGCTTTGGAAACTGAGAAGACACAGAGTAAGAAAAAGTTAGTTGGAGGAGAGGGACGGGACTCAAAAAATTGGACAGAGAATTTTAATAAGTGGAAAATATTTCTACATGTGTCTGTGTGTGTTTAAACTTTGCAGTCTAGTTATTATTCTTACACGTGACTATCCCAGAAGTTGTTATTCTCATCACAAGCAAAGACTACATCTTATTAAGCATAGTTAGCATATGTAGTGGAACAGGAAAAAATTTACATCTCACACAAGAAATCCAGGGCTCAAGTTCTGACACATGACATCGTGTACTCTTCTTTTTCTCCTGTTGTGTTCCCAGTATCAAATCTAATTATTAATGGTCTTTAAAAATTATTATTGAATAATTGAATCAATGAACCAATCGTACTTGTTACCATTTTAAAAACTAATGTTGGACCACAATATGCCTTCTTATTTATGTATGTTTTAGGATATTTCACAACAAATTCAGCACAGGTTATTTAAAGTACCTTGATAAAGACTGAGTTGGAGGCAACAGGTTGAAGCTGTTTTTATTTTAGATTTAAGTCACAAATAAAAGCAATGAAAAGTAGAAAAGTCAGGAAAGTCTTTTTGAGTTCTTTTGATCATTTAAGATATTTATGCTTTCTTTCACTGCCCTGTAACTTCAGCAACATCAGAGTAAAGGAAATTTACTCTCGCCTGCTGCGTGCCAGACTCCTTTACCAAAACCATAGCAAGTCCAGAGATTGTACACACATCCTTTAAATGGCACCATGCTGACCCTACATACTGACTTACAGCCTCTCTTAGGAGCATAGTGACTCTCCTACTGGGATGTCTTAGAGTGCCACATACAAACCACAGAGACTGGAAGTGGTCCATTACAATGCACAGTGAATTATTTATACAATTACCAAATATGCGCACTTAGCTCAATAGGATATAAAGTCACTGAAAAAAATTTATAGTCTTTCCTACTCAAGAATCTTCCAAATCTAGAAATGGAGTAAAAAACATAAATGTCTATGCAGTTGGAGTTTCTAAGTCATACTGTTGTTTTCAGCTCTTTTCTTAATGATTCAAAAAATCATGTCACATGTGAACAATTATATGCCGAACAACCACTTAAGAAAAACAAGTAATGTTCAGTGTAAGTTATAGTTAAAAAAATGTAGAAGTTGATAGACACTAACTGAAATTTTTTATTCACTTGGTTGAAAAAAAGATTGTTTCTATAGACGTAAACAGTGTAATTGAAATAACATCACACTAGGCTGGTAATCTGATGGACAGGCCATGGCCAAGCAGCCTTTTTATTGGATGATCCAGAAAAGTAGAACCCGATACTGTGCAAAATCTTTTATATAATACTAATGTAGGCACTTGAGTGCTGATATGGCAACTCCTCTAGAAAAAGTGGTTTTAAAGTCAGAGGTCTCAGTTCTGATTTTTCTTAGGTTTCTTATAATTAATAATTAGTATTAAGAAAATTTGCTGACAAACCTGGGTACACATTCATGAAGAACTAAGACATCAGAGCATTTTGTTTGTTCATTTGTCTTCTTATCTAGTCTATATATATTTTTATAGACCAGATAAGATAGATTACACACACGCACACACACACACACACACACACACACACACACACACACACACACACACACACACACACTCGCTCCCTCCCCCCACCTCCATGTATGCCAGCTTGGTTAGTAGAGTGAAGTGAGGCAATCTTGAGATGACTTTGTTGTTCCAACCAACTTTTGATTACTGACCAGGCTTGTGACCTGCCTTGACTCGCTTTTGCTAATACCTTGTTTTACTTCCTACATGACTTCAGTGGAACTACTGCTAACTCACTGAACCTCAGTTTTCTCACCTGTGAAATAGGTATATTATCTTTCTGCCTTTACCACAGGATGTGTGTCTTACACAAGACAATACGTATTAAAGTACTTGGAAAATAACAAAACAGTATACATCTATTAGCATGTATATTTGCATATTGGTATACTGTATATTAGTGAAAGTTACCTTGAAATTTTACTTTAAAAACCCTTAAAAACAAGCAAATCAAAATACTGAAGACACGATCTAATCTTCAAAGGACATATAATCAAAGAGGGAAGAAAAAACAAAGCAACGTAATATATTAATTTTCTGTTGCTGGATGATAAATTACCACAAACTTATCAACATTTATTTCTTCAGTGTCTTTGGATCAGGAAGTGGCAAAGCTTAGCTGGGTCCTATGCTTAGGATCTCACAAGGCTGTAAACAGGTGTTGGCTGGGGATGTGGTGTTATCTGAGGCTCAACAGATGAAAGATCTCCCAAGTTCACTGAAGTTATTGGCAGAATTCATATCCCTGTGCTTGTAGGAATGTGGGATTCAGTTTCTTGCTGGCTAGCATCTACATGCCCCTTCAGCTCCCAAAATCTGCCTGAAATTCCTTGCCAAATGATCCTTCCATTTTTGTTAGCCCACTATATGGCAGTTTTTGTCTTCAAAACTAACAAGGGAAAAATAGATACTCCAAAATAGCGGTCCCCAACCTTTTTAGTACCAGAGACCAGTGCTCCTGTGAGAATCTAATGCCTGATGATCTGAGGTGGAGCTGAGGCGGTGATGCTAGTGCTGGGGAGCCAGCAGTTTACTTCCTGCTATGTATAGCCCAGTTCCTAACAGGCTATGGACTGGTACTGGCCCGGGGCTTGTGGAAAGATGCTCTAGAAAGATGTGCTAATACTTTATGTGATATAATAACACAAGTTACAAGTAATCACATCCTATCATCTTGCTGTATTCTATTGGTTAGAAACAAGGTTTTATACATACTCAAGAGCAGAGGAGTCACACAGGATATATACACCAAGAGGTAGGGATAATTGGGGTCAAGTAAGAGTCTATCCACCACACATGGAGTGGCCTGGAGGTTCACTATAGGTTGATCATTTTCTGTGGAGATTTTTCTATAAAGCAACATATCACTGGTGATACCCTCATTATTAACAAAGAACTTTGATTTTGTTGATTGCCACATTTTTTTCGTGATTCAAGATGAATCACTTTATGTGAAAAGAATGCTTCATCACAGTGTTCAAGCACGCATGCTCTTTGGCATTTGTGCATGTATATGTCATAACGGGACACATATCAAATTAAATATAACATGAATTATGGGAGACATTTAATCTGTTTTCAATAATTAATTATCCACTAATTGGCTGATAGAAGCTTTAGACAAATATTGCATTTTTTAGAAACAAAATAAGCATTTGTATTTCCACAAAAATACTTTCATTGAAAAAATATTTCTATTTTTAAACAGATTCAGTGTCTGATTTACTTATGTCAGTAATCTAAGCAGACAGTCTTAGTTTAAAAATATATTTCTTGATCATAAATATACTAGCAGAAGGAAAAGTTATCACTTTGAGATGGAAATAATTATGGTTTTAAGGGAAGGTAACATCAGAAAAGGGAAATGACAATAGAGTGAAATGAGCAAATAAAGTAAGGAATGTGAGGAAAGAAAGAGCCCAGCAGATTTGGAGGTCAGCTTTGTACACATTAATTCTCATAACTCTACATACCAGTTACTGTATTTTTTATTTTCACTAAAAAAACAAACAAAAAACATGAGAGCTGCAAGAGACTACATATTTTGCCCCAGTTAAGTAGGCAGGTAATGAAGAGTGAGGATACAAATGTTCATCTGTGGGCCTCTGTGCTCACTCTTTTCTTTATCCCAGTGCATCTTGCAGTGTGATTCTGAAACCATCCAGATAAAAATTATTACCTCTGAAATACATTAAAATGAAAATTCCTGATACCCACTCCAAATCTGCAGAATGAGAATCCCTAAAGTAGTAGTCCAGAAATCTGCAGTTTAATCTAGTACCTCTAGTAAATTGTATGCCCATTGAGATCTGAGACACAGTGCCCAATATGAAACTCATTGATTTAGAGAAAAATAATCAGATCAATTCCCATTTAAACATTCATGGTTTTATTTTGAATTAGGCAAGCCACAAATTCCTTTGCCCTTACTTTTTAGCACTTTGAATATGTCCTTACACTGCCTTCTGATCTCCACTGTTTTTGAGAAGTCAGCAGTTAATTTTATCGTGCTTCTCTTATATATGATGAGTTTTTTTTTCTTTCTGCTTTCAAGATATTCTCTTTCTTTGGCTGTCGGCATTTTTAATATGATTTGTGTAAGGGTGGATCACTTTCCATCTTCTCAATTTGGAAGTCATTGAACTTGGATGTGTAGATGAATGTTTTTCAGGAAATTGGGGAGTTTTCAGGCATTATTACCTCGAATATCTTTTCTGCTACTTTCTCCTTTTCTGGTACTACCTTTATGTGTATCTTGGTGTGCTTAAAGGTGTCCCACATTTCTCTCTCTCTTCACTTTTTTCATTCTTTGTCTATCTCATTTAGATTGTATTTATCATGGGTCTATCTTAAAGTTCACAGATTCTTTCTTCTGCCAGTTAAAATCTATTCTTGAGCGTTTCTCATGGATTTTTTTATTTCAGTTATTGCACTTATCAACTCTAGAATTTCATAAATTCTTTATCTTTATTAATATTCTTTAATTATACACTGTCTTACCTTCTTTTACTTTAGCCATATTTAATCAGCTTTATAATGGCTACTTTGAAGTCTCTGTCTATTAAATATGACATCTAGTTCCTCTCATAGGCAGTTTTCATTGTCTTTTTATTTACCCTGTGTATGGGTTGCATGTACCTGCTTCTTTGAATGTCCCATTATTTAATTTAAAAGTGGACATTTAAGTAATGTATTGGGGAGTTTCTGTATACTAACTCCCTTCCCCCTCTACAGGGCTATTTTTGTTGTTGTTTGTTTGTTTGCTTGCTGGTTTATTGACTTTGCTAGACTATTTGAGTATATTTTCTCCACATTGTGGAGGTTTTGGTGTCACTCATCAGAGGGCTCAGGCGTGGGTATGTGCATAGTTACCCTGGGATGACTAGTTTTAGCAGCATTCTCCGGCTGTTTCTCTCCCTGATCTATCTGTTAACCTGTCTGCTTCATTTGGTATTGCATCCTACATGTGAAGCTTCACTAATTATTAGCCTAATGTTTTATTGTTTTTGACAATGCCCCGGAGCATAAATTTCTCAGCAGTCTGATCCAAATAAATTTGCGCAAATGCAGTTTCTGAGTTCAGTCTTTGAGTTTTCTGACCCCAGCATATTTCTTTTTAGCTGTCTCTTTCTCTGGTTTTGTCTGATGAAGTACACAGACTGCAGTTTAGCTTGTTACTCTTAATTACAAAGAGCTATTGTTTTCGAGAGTGCTTTTAGCTTCACTTTCCTCAAGCTCTGTTTCTAATAAAATAAGTTCCTTTTAAGAGAGTTTTGGAGTGCTCCTTCTTATGGACTTCCTCTCCCTCTAAAATAATTTCTGAGTCCTTTCTTGATAATACTTTGAATGTTGCCTAGGGCAATATAGCCTCTGGTCATCTAACTCCTGGGTGGAACCTCCACTCTATAAGCAATCTGAGGTGAAAGTTATCAAGGTCTCATTAATCTCATCTTGCCTCTCCTGGGATAGAGCCTTGATCCTATGGGTAGGAGCTGCATGGTGGAAGGAAGCTCTGATCTCTCAACTGTACTCTTCAACTTGGAATTGGAAGGGATAGGACATACTGGTGCTCACCCTTCCTTGTGATATATAGTGAGCAGAGGGGAGAGAAAGGCCAATTCCTTTGCCACGCCCACCCAGAACCAGGGTCCAGCTTCTGCCAAGCTGAGTGACAGAGGGAGAGGGTCGTGGCTTAAATTCCAAAGGATCTTGTTTTCTTTACTGAGTTATAGATTTTCTTGAATGAATGTTTTCTTCATTTGTTGTATGTCCTTAGGACAGTTTTGAGAGAAATTGATTGATTTTTTAAAAAAATAATTTGTATTAGCTTTGCTGGTTTTGCTGGGGAGTGGCTCTGTAGAACTCCTTATACCGACATTCCAGAAGTTGAATTCCTAGTCGTAGATTTTACAATTTATAAATGAAGAAAGTGATCTCACAGAGTGATGTTTAAGATTAAATATGAAAATATATGTAAAGATTTTATAAACAAAAAAGTTGTGCTGATATATTATTATTTGTAAAAGGGCATCTGGACAACATTTATAAAAGGCTAATATTGGCTTTTTTCATAAATATGAATATTTGAGTCAGGCTTTAGAAAGAATGATGGAGGAAAGACCTCCTAGGATGGGAATTTAAAAGTAAAATTATATACCCTCTTCTATTTCTAATCAGAATAAAATAAAATTGAGTAAGTACTTCTTGGCCATATTATGAAGATTCAAGTAAGAATATTGGAATAAATGTTGCCATGCAAAAAATTAATTTTTTTTAGATTTTGGTAAGAGGCTGCTTTATAGAGAAAGTAACACTATTTAGCAAATTGAAATTGCACAAAACGTATTGCAGGATTTCATTTCATAGTCTCATTAATTTCATAGTCTCATTAATTGAATTGGAGATAAAGAAGTTATCTTTATCATATAGAAATGCATATTAAAATATTTACATATGAAATTACAGTATGTCTAGATTTCTTCATAAATGCTTCAGCAAAACCAAAGACCTGTGGAAGGAAGAAAAATAAATCAGTTCAGCAAATGTTTGGCAGTTGTTGAAAAGAAGTGGTGAGTTTGTGGAAGTCCATTATAAAATTCTATTTCTGTATATGTTGAGATTTTTCATAATAAAAAAAAAATTAAAAATAAACAAGCACATAGAGTAATGCCTGAAAATTGGGTAACAAAAGATAAATCTTTTAATTCCAGTGAAAGTGACAACAGATGGTGGACACTTCTTCCCATTACTGAGTTTATTTTCTTAAACAATGTGATGGATGTGATATGATTGCCTACATGGTTCCATTATTCTTTGTTATTAACATATAGGCCTCACCAATATATAGATGCAAATAATGTATAAAGTGTTTTTATTTTCAAAACCCATAGATTTTTAAAAACTAGATTCTAATGATATTTTTAGGGGCATAGTACAAACTACTTACATTGTTTTAGTTTATTTGTTATTTGGCCTAAAATGCATGTCAAAGGAATTAGCTTACAATAGTTTACAAACCTAAGATTAACATAATTTTTCATCCAAACTGAGACATTTTTGAGAGTAAGGTACTATTAATAATTATATATCAGGTGAAGGTTGAGCAAAATGAGTCACTGGATCATATGGACACTGTAAACTTACCTGAAAGAAAGACAGTGTGTAGAGTATGAGACCTTCCTCCAAAAATCTAATATAAGTATTAAAGAGAAACGAAATCATCTGATTCCAATCTTTCTTCTCTTCTCTCACCCTTCCTCCCCTAACCACATTTATCTATCTGTGTCTCTGTATCTAAAAAAATTTCTAAATTCAGTCCCAGGAATTTGAAATGAATTACTTGTTTAAAGTCATATAACTCACAAGAGATACAGGATCATAATCTCCATATCTTGATGACCAGTAAAGTGCTCCTTCATTCAGCAAATAACAATAAATTTGAAAACATCAATATCCATTTATGAGTCCAGTTCTACGAAAACAGCAGTTACATATTTTATTTAAGTGATAGCGAGAAAGATATGCCAATTTTGTCTGCCGATAATTAAAGCACATAAATTTTAACTGCATAAAGTATACTTTTAAGCTTTTATAATAAAAAAAAAAATTGGCATGATATAAGAACACAAAAGGAGAACAAAGGAAATTTCAAGCTCAGCATCAGAAATTATTTCTGTCAGTGGACAAATTAGGGAAGTTAGGGCAACATAAATATGCAGGAGAGAGCAGTTTATTTTTGTATGACCTCATAGATGTTTACTGCATTTCCTAAAATTTTTTAATAGACTGTTCAGAACTTTATTATCTGGTGGATATGGTCTAATATAAGCAAAAAGGCTTTTTAATAATTGTCAATACAGTATACTTAGATTTCTAACATTAATTCAAATATTTCTAACATAGAGCTTTGTTTTAGGAATGGATTCCATTTGATACATTTCTGAGAAATTGTTCTGACAAAGCATTAGTGTACAGGCCTGATAACTCCTTCTTCATACAAAGAGAATTCGCCTGAAGGGTCTCTTTCACAAACTGTCTATGGTATCTTCATTGGTATCTTCATTGGTACTGACAGTCTTCTCTTTGTGATGACAGAGCAGCCATCTGCACTGTAATTTGACAATCAAGTGAATGGTATGGCTCTCAAATAACTGAGAAGAGCTTTGTCTACAAAATCTGGTTCATCTCCACAATTTTAAGTATTAGATTTGAGTCTAAATTACATCTCCTATGAAAGCATCACTTGCATTTGATGTCCGAACTCAATATCCAAAGTACTTGATACTATGACAATAACAGAATCTGAATCATATGCCTATTACTTGAGAAGTGCGATAAACACACACACACACACACACACACACACACACACACACACACCTCTGGTAATATTTTTAAAATTTATTTATTTTAATTAGTTTCAAGTATACAGTACATTGGTTAGACATCTATATAGTTCATAAAACAATCCCCCTATTTGCTCCCTCCCTCCCCTGGCCCGCCACCTAGCCATCGTATTAATGCTAACTTCATTCCCTATGCCGTGCTCCCCATCCCTGTGACCAACTCTCAACTACTAATTTGAACTTCTTTAACCCTTCTCCCCATTCTCTCATTCTCTCAGCTCCTCTCTCCTCTGTCCATCACCAAATTGTCCACTATATTTGTGAGTCTGTTTTTGATTAGTTTGTTCTTCTTGTTCCTTAGATTCCACATATAAGTGAAATCACATGATATTTATCTTTCTCCGTCTGACTTATTTCACTCAACATAATAACCTCTAGGTCCATCCATGTCATCGCAAATGGTAGGTAATATCCCATTGTATCTATGAACCATAACTCCTTTATCTAATCATCTATTGATGGGCATTTAGGTTGCTTCCATATCTTGGCTACTGTAAATTGTGCTGCCTTGAATATTGAGGCGTGTACATCTTTACGAATAATTGTTTTGGTTTTCTTTGGTTTTCAGAAGTGCAATTGCTGGGTCAAAAAGTATATCCATTTTTAATTTTTTGAGAAACCTCCATACTATTTTCCATAGAGGCTGTACCAATTTGCGATTCCAACAATGTATGAGGGTTCCCTTTTCTCCGCATTCGTGCCAACACTTGTTTTTTGACTTATTGCTGATAGTTATTCTGACAAGTGATATCCCATTGTGGTTTTAATTTGCATTTTTCTGTTGGTTAGCAACCTTGAGCATCCTCTCATATGTCTATTGGCCATCTATATTTCATATTTGGAGAAATCACTGTTCAGGTCAAGAAGGTAATACTTTAACT
The DNA here is from genome assembly GCF_000151845.1 of Pteropus vampyrus. Classification (NCBI taxonomy): domain Eukaryota; kingdom Metazoa; phylum Chordata; class Mammalia; order Chiroptera; family Pteropodidae; genus Pteropus; species Pteropus vampyrus. The sequence goes on from NW_011889170.1 coordinate 84,198, forward strand.
TGATGACATGATCTGAAATGAAGCTAAATTAGGCAAAGTAAAATTTTTTCCAGGGCTGGTACAATATTGAATATAATTGATTAAATTGTATTTTCATGACTAGATATAGATAAATATACTACTACATAGTTCAAAAAGGATAAATCATAAAATGATAGCATCTATGATCTGTTTACCTAACGCATTAAAACACAAAAAATTGGCTTTCATTCATCAAGTGACCGATTTTAATGAAAGACATCTTTTAAATAGCTTTATATGAACCTGTAAAATTGGCAAACTATATTTACTCACTGGCAGGAGAGGTTCGTAGTCCAGTATTCCTTCAGAAGAATGAGATAGAGAAAATGTTGATCAAAAAGATTATTGAGAACTCATTTTTTCTACCAAATCGCTAAATGACAACGAGCAAGAATCTCACAACTCACCTACAAAAGAGTTAATCAATATATGTTTTGAATCATTTGTTCGTCTGTCAGACACTGTGTGCCTAAAAAGGCACATGTATATCCTGGCTATTTAGAAGATAAAAAAAATAAGTTAAGCTTCTCCATCTTTCCTCCGTTAGTCCCCATTTCTCAAAATATCACTTGCCTTCATCATCTCTTCACTTTGGTTGCCACGCTGTGTAGTTTGGGTATCCTCTAAGCCTATGTTGTCTTCCTTCTTTAAACATGCTTATTTTTTTTAGAGCCTGAATCAACCTTTGAATCTTAGACTGGATTTTCAGAGTATAATTGCAGTTTTGCTTTTTAAATTGCTGGCAAGGAAGTCGAAAGACAGTAAGCCTCACTGCTTGAAGTTCAGTGATCCCTGAATGAAAAATAATATCCCGTGTACTCTCTTTCTCTATATAGCCCTGGACACTTAGGAAGGAAAGATAAAAGTAAAAGGTATGTGTTTAGTTCTTTAAGAGCTTCTAATCTAAAGGGGAATCAAATTATAATGAATTTTTTAAACTCCTAATGAGATTAAAATCCTGCCTGCTGAAGAGATCTTTTATTTTCTATTTTCAAAAGAAAAGGAAGAGGGGAAAAAAGGAAAAAAATATGTATATTTTTTCTTGTGATGAGAACTCTTATGATTTACTCTTACAACGTTCTTATGTATCATATAGCAATGTTAGTTTTAGCCATTATGCTGTACATTACATCCCTTGTATTTATCTAAGTATAATCGAAAGTTTGTAACTTTGACTACTTTCTTCCAATTCCCGCCCCCACCCCTACTTCTCTGTTAACCACAAGTTTGATCTCTTTTTCTATGAGTTTGATTTTTTCTTTTTTAATATTCTACACATAAATGATATCACACAGTATTTGCCATTTTCTGTCTGGCTTATTTTACTTAGCGGAATGTATTCAAGGTCCATTCATGTTCAATTGCAAGATTTCATCTTTTTTTATGGCTCAATAATATTCATTGTGTATGTATGTACACACACACACACTTACACACAACTTCTTTATCCATTCATCCATCAATGAACACTTAGGTTGTTTTCATATCTTGGCTATTGTAAATAATGCTGCTTGAACATGGAGGTGAAAATATCTTTTCGAGTTAGTGTTTTTGTTTCCTTTGTATATATTACTAGAAGTAGAGGAATTGTTGAATCATACGGTAGTTCTAGTTTTAATTTTTTTAAATTCATTTTTAGTTTAAAGTCTTTTTTGTCTGGTATAAGTGTAGCTACCCCTGCTTTTTTTTCTTTTGATTACCATTTGCTTGAAATGGTTTTTTTTTTTTCTATTCCTTTGCTCTCAGTCCATGTGTGACTTCAAGTCTCCAATAGGCAGCATATTGTTGGATTTTGTTTTTGATTTATTCAGCCATTCTGTGATTTTAATTGGAGAATTTACTCTATTTATGTTTTGAGGAATTATTGATAGGCAAGAGTTACTATTGCCATTTTGTTAACTGTTTTCCAGTTGTTTTGTAAATCCATGTTCCTTATTTCTTATCCTGCTTTTTTTGGGGGAGGGGGCGTATTTTAATGTCTTTCGGTATCAGCATGCTTTGACTTCTTTATCTTGTTCTTTTGTATAATTACCATAGGATTTCCCCCTCGTGATTGTCATGAGACTTACATAAGATATCTTAAACTTATAACACTGTATTTTAAACTGATAACTTCAATAGAATTTGTAAACTTGACATTTTAAATTCTCCACTCTCACATTTTAGGTCGTTCTGTTATAATTTACATGTTTTTCATATTGTATAACTATTAGCAGATTATTGTATTTAATGTTATTTTTACTACTTTTTTTTACCTTTTAAACTAGAGTTGTAAGTGAATTTCATACCACTGTTAATATATTACAGAATCGAATTATGATTATATATTCACCATTGTCAGTGAGATTACCCTATGTGTTCTTATAATGTTAATTAGCATTCTTTTACTTCCACTCAAAGAACTTTCTTTAGCATTTCTTGTAAATCAGGTCTGGTGGTAATGAATTTCCTCAGCTTTTGTTTGCTCAGGAAAGTCTGTATCCTTCCTTTGTTTCTGAAGGACAGCTTTACCAGGCATAGAAATTTTGACTGACAGATTTTTCCCCAATATTTTGAATATGCCACTCCATTCTCTCCTTGCCTAAAAAGTCTGTTGAGAAATCACTGAGAGTTCTATGGAGTTTCTCTGTGTATTTAACCTCTATTCTCAGTTTGCTCTTTACATTTTTTTCTTTGTCTTTGACTTTTAACAATTTAATTATATGTGTCTTGGTATAAGCCTATTCATGAAGTTCAATCTATTTGGTGTCCTTTTGGCCTCATAGATCTGAATGTCGATCTTTCTCTTCTGGTTTGTGACATTTTCATCCATATTGCTTTAAATATGCTTTCTGTCTCTTTCTCATCTCCTTCTGGAATTCCCATGATGCAAATATTATTTCTTTTCATTGTGTCTCAAAGTTCCTGTAGGCATTCTTTATTCTTTTTAATT
>NW_011889170.1:87200-127642 GCF_000151845.1 Pteropus vampyrus
TTTTACTTCCACTCAAAGAACTTTCTTTAGCATTTCTTGTAAATCAGGTCTGGTGGTAATGAATTTCCTCAGCTTTTGTTTGCTCAGGAAAGTCTGTATCCTTCCTTTGTTTCTGAAGGACAGCTTTACCAGGCATAGAAATTTTGACTGACAGATTTTTCCCCAATATTTTGAATATGCCACTCCATTCTCTCCTTGCCTAAAAAGTCTGTTGAGAAATCACTGAGAGTTCTATGGAGTTTCTCTGTGTATTTAACCTCTATTCTCAGTTTGCTCTTTACATTTTTTTCTTTGTCTTTGACTTTTAACAATTTAATTATATGTGTCTTGGTATAAGCCTATTCATGAAGTTCAATCTATTTGGTGTCCTTTTGGCCTCATAGATCTGAATGTCGATCTTTCTCTTCTGGTTTGTGACATTTTCATCCATATTGCTTTAAATATGCTTTCTGTCTCTTTCTCATCTCCTTCTGGAATTCCCATGATGCAAATATTATTTCTTTTCATTGTGTCTCAAAGTTCCTGTAGGCATTCTTTATTCTTTTTAATTTCTTTTTCTCTTTGCTCCTCTGAGTAATTTTCAGTATTCTATTTTTCAGGTTGATTATTTTTTATTCTGTATGATTGTCTAATTTAAGATTTCTCTATTGAATTTTTCAGTTGTATTTTTCAACTCTAGGATTTCTGTTTTTTTGTTTGTTTATTGTTTGATGGTTGCTGTTTGCTTTTCAAACATCTCATTTTGTTTATCTCATTTTCCTAATTTTGTTTAGATGTCTGTCTGTATTTTCTTGTAGTCTACTATTCTGAACTCTTCGTCTGACAGTTCATAGATGTCCATTTTTTAGTGTAAGTTATTACAACTTTATTAGTTTCTTTTGATGGTATCATATTTATCTGATTTTTGAGGATACCCAATTCCTTATATTGGTATTTACACATTTCAGTAATCATTCTTCTCTTACAGATTTTATAGGTTTGCTTTGACAAGGATAGTTCTTCATTAACTCATTTTGGGTTTTGAAGTATATCTGCTGTTATGTCCTTGAATAGGTGGGGTCTGCTGTTATGGTTTGTTTTTGGGTGAGGGAACTGAGCTCTGAGGACTGGGATGAGAGGTGTCTCATTAGCTGAAAACAGTTGATAGGGCTACTGGCTTGAATTCCTACCCAAGTTAAGCTGTAGGATGGACTCTGCAGTTGCCTGGATTCTTTGCTGAAGCTTATTAAATGTTCAGAACTGGATATTACCTTCAGTACTAAATAGGGCTATGCATTAGCTTTTCTGCTCTATCAGGGACCCAACATGTACAACACTGTTGTTGGGATCTGAATCAGGCCAGAGTGTGTGCTGAACTCCCTCCCTGGTCAAGTGTGGCCACTGATTTTGTTCTTCAGATGGGCGAGCCACAGGCTTTGCTATCTATTCAGGTTCCACTTGTACATAGGGCTCTTGAATGGGCGATGCAGCTTCTGTGTGCTCTGTGTAGGTTTCCTGATCAGACTGGTTAAAGGCTATATTCAGTGATGAGTGGGGCTCCAAATTCAATTCTATGTCAGTTGCAGCAGGAGAAGCCAGTAAAGCTCTTTTTTTTTGTCTTAACTCAAGCCAACTCATACCCCAAGTTCCCTGACGAAACAAGGCTACTTGCTTGGTCTGTCTGCCTCTTGGATCATATACCACTGGGCTACATAGTTTCAAGGAGCTGTCTCTAGCCTTTCTGAGCACATGAGGCAGAAAGATGCTCTCCACATTTGGGCACTGTAGGTGTGAACTAGGTCTGCCAAGATCCCTGTGCCGGTTGTTGCAAGCCCCTCCTCCCTTCTCCATCACAGCAGATTTCCATTGGTTGAACCACACAGAGCCCCCTGCAATTCTCATAGCAGGGACTCCCTCGAAGTGACCCACAATGCTAGGGGTTGGGATTGATTGTCCCACCTTGGCTCGCTTTTCTCACAGGAAAAACCAGAGGCTCAGGGAAGATCTCTTTGAATGGTGCTGCACTAGTCTGGGAGAGGCGCAGTGCAGTCAACATGTAGTCACTTCTTCTCCCCTTCTAATGTGGTCTCTCTTGGTCTCTCATGCATGGGGGTGCTTCAACTTCATCCCTGTATTCTAGAATTCTCTCAGTGGTGTCTTGTTATTGAACAATTGTTAGTTATTGTTCTTGTTAGGGGGAGTGAAGTCAGAAACAACCTTTTTTGTTGCCATCTTGGTGACCTTACTCCTCTATTTTCTATTATTAATTGATGTTTCTTATTTACTAAGCCAAAAAGTTCACCTATGCAGAGTAATATACAGAAGCAGCACACGGCAAGTTAAACATATCTGCCCTTTAGGAAATTCAGCTAGCAAATTAAAAGTAATAGAAACTAAAGGTTATTGCATAAACACTGTACACATTAAAACAACTCTCTCTCCCTATTGCTTTATGTATGAAACAATCAAATATATTTCAAAATAAGCCCTTAACACTGGAAAATTAGGAAATGTATTCTGGTCATGCATTTAAAAAATATAGATGATGTGTCAATGTGACTGATATTTCTTCTCAAAAATATTGTTTGTTTAATTAAAAAACAAAAAACATATTTTAAAGTAATATAATTTGAAAGCTTACAAAAGAATATATTTTAAGAAGTAGAAAAATATGTGTGACTCTTTAGAATAGTTAACGAACTTAGAAGAATTCAGGCTGTGGTTATGAAACCACAGGAAAGCATGGTAGCCAAAAAACTCACAAAAAAAACAAAAAACAGCCGTCTACTGTATACCAATAAAAGCTGTTCAATCAATATAAGTATAGGAAATTTTTTTGACGTACTGATGTCTTGTCCTTACCATAGAACAATTGATTCAAAATTTCTATGGGTTGACCCTGTACATTTGTATTTTAAAATCAGCAAAGTGATTCTGATGTCAGCAAACCACTATTCTTATATATGCCAGACTCCATTTGAATTGGAGAATAAAGCATCAATTTAAGTTTCCCTGTCATTATCAATTTAAGTTTCACTGTCATTATTGTGCATAATGAGTGGTAGCTGAAGAAGGGACACAAAAAAAGGTTCATTCTAATTTGAGAAATAAGTAAATTTTTAATGCAATCAAAGATAACTATTAGCAGACAAGAATAGTTGTACATGTTCCTATGTTAGTTACATAGGTATATACATCTTTGAAAATATTTTATATTGTCATTAATACATCTAAGTTTATACATTCACACACATTCATATACACTCACATGCTTTTTAAAAATTGATTTTTAATTATCGACATATAATATTAGCTTTAGGTGTACAACATAGTGATGAGACATCTATATACTTTATGAAGTGATCACTATGATAAGTCTAGTATCCATCGGGCACCATACATTGTTATTATAATATTATTGACTATATTGCTTATGCTGTATATTACTGCCAGTTATAAACTTAATCACATGTGTTTTTATAGGCAAATGTCTGGAAGAGGAAAGTAGATGGCAACATGTTAAAAGATAGTAGTCTAGAAGAGCAGTCCCCAACATGTTGGCTCTAGGGACTGGTGCTCCTATGAAAATCTAATGCCTGATGATCTGAGGTGGAGCTGAGGCCGTGATGCTAGTGCTGGGGAGCAACTACGAACACAGATGAAGCTTTACTCATTCGCTTGCTGCTCACCTCCTGCTATGCAGCCAGGTTCCTAACAGGCCACAGACTGATACCAGTCCACGGCCCAAGGGTTGGGGACCCCTGGTCTAGAACACCTTAAAAATGGGCTTGTATGTAGCAAATGCAATAGAAAGAAGTGAGATATGGAACAGAGAGCAGAGGAATGAATGAAGGTATGTTTATAGAACAGGGATTCCCCAGTTCCCCTGTTACCCACAAGCAACAACAAAAATCACACAAGAAAATGTGACTTATCTGAAGTCACTGAACAATTCAGAATAAAATAAGGCAGTTCCAAGATAATGGCTATGTAGCAGTTCTCAAAAGCCTCCAGTATAGACAGGAGCAGAAAGTTAGAGGGCTTCGGAATGGATATTCCTTAGAAAGCAAATCTGATAAATTATTTGAAAGAGATAATCATGTGGATGATTGATCTGAGAAATAGAGAACTATGTGAAGTTAAAGAAAAATTTTGTGAGATAGTCATTTTAGGTTTTCTTTGAAAATACAACAAATGAGAGAGAATAACTCCAGAAAAAAAAAAAAATCCTAAAAGTTGTATGTGAAAGAAAATGTATTTAGTATACTGCTTGTAGTTATTGATGAATAACTACATCAACATAATAAAAATAAATAATATAAATTTAACCAAATAATGAGATATGATTTATTGAGCAGATGAAGTTTAAGAAAAGGAAGTTTAAATGAGTAATAATAATAATTATTATTATTAATAAGAACCAGTATCAACTGAATGCTTAGTTATACAATGTTGTTATACAAAGATAATTTATACTTATTAACGTAATTCATCTACATAGAAGAGATGGTTAAAATTACTTTGCACATTTACAGATGAGGAAATAGATGCAAAGTAAGGTTAAATAACAAGCCCTATATCACTCTTAGTAAATGCCTGAGTTAGAAGGTGATATATCAGTTTTTCTCAATTAATTGATCAAGACATTGTCATACATTAATATTAATTAGGAATATGGGCTTAAGAATAAAATTGCTGAGAGTGTTCGCCTATTAAGAATGGCATGTTATGATAAGGAGGAAAATAGAATCTATGGAATCATTGAAGATAAAGGACTGCTTCAATTGTGTTATAAACCTCTTATTAATACTATGTGACTTTTTCATTTATTCTCATGACATACTTCCACAAATTCTTTAAGTTGTTAAATTTTGTGAAATTATTAGCTGTTATAAATATATTGGAAAGCAAGTTATATCTCAACACATGAAGCAGAGGAACATAATAACAAAAAGAAACTGACCTATACCACAAACTTAGCTAGAATTCAAGTCAGAGCAGTAAGAGAAACAGGAGCTTATTTGTTCAAGAAAGGCATTACTTGCACACGAATAGCATTGCACTCATTTATACCTATAAAACATTCGTTTCTGTATACTATCTCAGCTTTTTGTCATAGCATTTCTATTTGTACATTAATCCCTAAATTTAATGTTGAGCATACTGAAGTATGTGAGGATGGGGGGATATTTTTAAGTTTGTTTTCCATTGTGCTAGTTAGAACAAAGCCAAGGTTAGCATCTAAGAATCTTGACTCCCACTGTAGTGTACTTTGCAGGGCTGATATAAACTCTTAGTACATAGTTAAAGATGAAAGTATTTGAGAAATGCCAAAAGAAGATGAAACTCATTATAGTCAAGTAATCTAACAAGAAAGTTTGCGAAGGTTCTTTTGGAAGTGTTTAAACCTTCAGAAAGGAAATGTGAATTTGTCCTGGAGATTGGGACATTCGTTTGCCATAGAAAGATGGGTTTCTCCATGTATTCTCAGTGAAAACTTTATGATCTATAATGCTATAGCACAGTAAATAATCCATCTCAATACAGAGATATAATAATCCATTTCTATTAGAACTCAGTGGAGGACCTATAGCTATATACAGAATTTTGTGGTGTCCTTTGTTGTATAGATTAGAAATATTATTCCAAAGTAGGAATTCTGGAAAGTCTAGAGTTTATGCAGTATATTCAACAAATGCTGTGCCCCATCTACATGCCCCAAAATGTAATAGGCACTGGGACCAAAGCAGTGAACAAGACGAGCTACGTTCCATCCTTCATGAGCTCACATCCTTTAGGAGAGAGAAAGGTAATGAATGAATAACAAAGATAAAGTAAGGTAGACATAAATACTAAGAAGAAAATAAGGCAGGGCAGGAGATGTGGCAGAATATGACTAAAGGGTTTGTTTAGATAGAGGCTCACACATATCTCTTTGTAAAGTTGACATTTGGCCTGAGGCTTGAATTAATAGAGAGCTTTGCAGTGATCCAGAAACTAAGCATCCAAGGAGGAGGGAAGAGCAGGTACAAAAACTTTAACCTGGAGAATAAACTCAGTACATTTAAGGAATAGAAAGAAGGATAGTGAGACTAGAGGCAGAGCTTTCAACTGGACCAAGTCACGGCAGCACCATGCAAATGGATTACAGATGCGCAGAGATATCAGTATCCTGTCTTCAAGGCAGCTGAGCATGGTGCATGTGACATGAGCTCCTGGACCCCAACTCACTGGTCATGAGCAGTCTCTTTGAAATACCTCAGTGTTCCATGAAAAATATTATCTTTTTCTATGTATGTCAAAATTGAGGGAAATTTAGAAAGCATGAAGTCTAGAGTGGAATGAATGTGAGGTACAAAATGAGTGTGGACAGGGGCAGAAACCAATTTATATAAAGCCTTATGGTTCTTGGAGAAGAGTTTAGAATTTACGTGGGAAGGCATTTACAAGGAATGACATGATTTAATTTATGTTTTGATACTTTCTCTCCGGCTGCTATATGAAGAGTACACAAAACAAAGTAGTAGAATCAAAGAACATTCCACATCTTCATCATTAGCGTGACCTTGAGGTTGTCACTTGCTATCTCAGTACAGATTTTTTTTTTTTTTTTTAATCATCAAAGATAATAGCATTTTGTCTTTGGGTTTGCATCACAAGTGTCTCATGAAGGGAAATTGAATGATGTAAGTGTCTGCCCTGAGAGTGATAACACATAAATGGGAGATTGTTACTCCTGCTGCTGACACCACACATTCCAGCTTGACAACTATTTCTCATAGATCAGTTTGTGAACAAGGGCTGATTAACTTCTCAGAAAGAGAGAGATAACAGGAGCAGTGAGTCTCTAGGGATTGCTTTGACACTGATTAGTTCCCATTGGCCCTGCTACTGAGAACAAAGATGAATAGCAACTGAGACATATATTTATCCATGACCCTTTTCTATCAATTAAGCCTCCTGAATAAACAACAAAGACATCTATCACCTCACTGCCATGTTACTATTTCTTTGGTTAAGTACTTTAGGAATAAGAATAAGACATGCCTCTTAGTATGACTGGTTAACAGACATGCCTACAATTGTTAAACAGGACAAGTCTCAGTGATCTATTCTAAATGACACAGAGCAACCTGTAGGCCTTATTTAGATAGGGTTTCAAGATGTCTAGATGTAAAAAACCAAAAGCACTTATTTCTGTTTTGTTTTGTTACAGTCATTTCTTCCTGAATAAATAAGTTTTTATTCTATTTCCTTATATCGTATTTAAAAATTTTAAAATATGACATCATAGTGTCAATGAACTGAAAAGTTTCCTTTATTTATATATTGATTCTCTAAATGTAAATAAAAGCATGATTCTTCCTTTCAAAATGCAAAATATTTTCAAAAGGCAATACCTGAAGGGCAGTTAAAGAATGAATTTTTTAAACGATAAAAACAATAGAACAAAAGAATGCTGACAAGATGCAATGGAAGTATTTCAGAGGAAGAGAGGGAGAGAAAGAGAGAGAGAGACAGAGACAGAGACAGAGACAGACAGAGACAGAGAGAAAAATTGATGAAGGATTAAATTGGATACCACCATATTAAAAGGAGAAGAAGGGTTAATTTTAGGAATTATGCCCTTGAATATGTGACTAATAACAGATCCAAAGTAAAGATAGACAGGTTGGCTTTTTTATTAAAGCAAGGATACTTTTTCCATTATAGGAGGAAAGAAAAAATGTAATTACGGGTTCATTGGGTAGATACGTGGAATATAGAGAGGATGAAGGAGCTTCTGTAAATCTGCCTATCTTTATTTTCTCCTTGAATTTTGAAACAAGATCATCAGCTCTAAGTCAGTCAAGAAGAATGTCAGAGGAAGTTTGAGTAGAAAAAAGAGCCTGAGAATAACTTCAAATGCAAGAGATCTCATTGACTGCTGCAGTTTTAACTTTCTTAAACTCATTTTACTGGGTCATAATTGCTCACAGAACTGTTTCTTAATAAGAAAATTTCTACCATTAGGCGATGACCCCTTGTTCTCATTTAGTGATTCTCAGGAGAGTTTTGGTTACTTAATTGTGAGTACAATGAAAATAAGCAATGACAATGAAAATAGGTAATACAAATAGCACCAGTTTAAAAATCAGAATATTATTCAAGATTTTATTCCACCGTGTATAAATTATGTTGATCTTTGCCAAGTCTCTTCTTTTAAAGAGTTTGTAACTGAACTGTGATAAAAAGAAGATAAGGAGTCATCTAGAGATGAAGGAGAGAGGGATTACAGAGCATGAGGAAAATTTGGTGGTGATAGATGTGTTTATTATAATCTTGCTGATGGTTTCCTGATTATATACAAAAGGTAAAGTGTATCAGATTTTAGGCTTTAAATGTGTGCAGTGTTTGCATTCATTTATGCATTAATGAAACTAAATGAAAAATAGTTATAGGATATGACCTACTTCATATAGTTTTGGTAAATTTTAAATAATTGTACATCTATACATAACTCCAGTTCTCAAGGGCTCTAAAATACCAGATTATTTTTTACAAAAGTAAGGTTTTATAATATAAAAAGTTTATCAACCTTGAGAAATGATAAATACTCGTATCTGAGACTAAACAATTGAAGAAATTTAAAGGGATTTTTTTCCTCTCACAAGGGAAGACTTGAAGTATTTATTAATATGCAAGTTCATATATACCCCAGCCTGAGATGACAGTTGATACAAGGAGTATCAGTGGGTGAGGTTGCTACTTGAGACTACTCTTTGGGAAGTTTTATGAGAATATAGTGTTTATCTTTAGTCTTCTTTGGCCTTTTCAGCTACTCTGCTACCTAGGCATCAAACTCTCATGCTGATAATGTCCACTCCATCATGATTTTAAACCCAGCTAAAAAGAAGCTAGTTCGTTCAATTCCAGTAAGATATTTAGGTGCTTAATATGTCACCTCTAAGTAGAATAGCTGTGTTTTAAAAGGAAGCGTATAGAAACTCATGTGTTCATTCGATCAGTTATCCCACAACTGATTTCTTCTTCTAACGGTAGGAACTTTAACCAAAAAACTAATAGAAAATAATTTATTGTTTTCTGTTACTATGAATGCATTCTCTTTTCTCTTGTTCAAATATAACCAATAATTGAAGCATCATCTCTAGTTTTACTTCCTGTGTGCTTTCTTTCTGCTCCCAAATTATTTTGCATTTAAAATCGGGAGCATATTTTCTGACACCTAATCACTGGAGTTTAGTTTACATAGATGAAAAAAGATGTCATGGTAAGAGCTCTCTTTTGTTTATAGAATATGTAATACACCTTAGGAAACAATAAAAACATTTTCATTGAAATTCAAATTGTACCTGTGGACACATATTTTGACCAAAGAAAATCTGTAAATTCTCCTGAGTAAGCTCCTTTATACTGCCTCTGTGATTTTCTTCCTCTCCCCCATGCACTTATAATTCATTAGTGCCTTTTATATTCCCATTGACCTTGGCACATATATATATAATAATACCTGTCACATAGTATTATATGTAATTGTTTACATTCCTTTAGCCTTTAATGCAGGATGTATATTTTATTTATTTTTATATCCTTAGGACCAAGTATAGTTCCTGACATTTAATAAATAACAGTTGATGAAAAAGAAGAAAGGATAGAGAGAAGGGAGGCAGGCACTATCATAGGAATAGGGGTAAATCAGGGATAAAAATTTAAAAAGAAAAAACTCTATAACCTCATAAAATTTACTTTCAAAATAAAGTTTACCTTCAAACTGGTCTGTTCTTGCAGCTACGTATAATGTACGTGTGTGTATACATGTGTGTACACACATAATAAGTATATACATATACATTCCTGTGTATGTATAACACATACATAGGTGCATGGATACATATGTGTGTATATATATATATTATATATAATTGTGTATTAGAACTACTCTTCCTGCTGTTAACTACAAAATATACAGGCTTATTCTAAACGTGTATTTTCCAGTTCTATTTTCCTATTACTCATTAACATATGATTCCAGTTGATAGACTTTAAAAACATTTGTATGTTACATGTACACATTGGCTTACTTGTAATGTACAGAAGATCCAAATGCCAATATTAGCAATAGTTAATTACTCATAGTTGACTTAGATTGCTTTTTTCAAGAGATAGCCATTTTATTTGGAGATGAAAACATGTGCCATATAATACAAATTTAATTTTCTAAACATTAGATGAGAGTTATGAAGAACTAACTACTGTATATTTAATTGAAAGGGCTAACTTTTGGTGTCAGGAATCACTTAGTCATGTGCCAAAAGCAAAGTATATATTTTTTACTACTGTTACTTTTAAAGCATTTTAAATATATCACGATAAATGAAATTACATGCCCTCAGAATATGTCCTTATTTATTTTAGAAAAGAGTCATTTTAAATCAGATTGCACACTAATCTTCTATAAAAATGTTCTACTATCACATTTACAAAGTAAATTTATATAGGAGAGAGCTAATAACACTTACTCTTATCCTAAATGTGTGAATTTTGAATGATATTAACTAATATTTAAAAGGCTTTTTACTTTGTTATTTTTCATTACTATCATTAATAAGACATGTTGTTTCTATTCAGTCTTTGGGTGAATACGAAAAAGGTTGATGTTAGCAAAACTATTTGTAAGTAAGACTTTTTGCATGTATGCTGAAGAAAAATTGCATTTTCCATAGAGAGTTCATAATATCCAACATCTTCAGGACAAATTTTGAAAAAAAATGAAATGTAAGTTAACATTGAAATTGATTTATCTTCTTTACAAATTTAATTAACAATATATATAAAAAGCACTATATTATTTTCAAAATTATAAAGAATGACAAACTAGCATAAAATAATCACATCTTTTTAATTGCATGTATTTCTTAATTTAAAAAAAATTACGTCTTTTCTTGCTAACACTTGAGAACAATACCAATCTAAAGTCTTCTAAAAGTAATTTTAAGTGATATACCAATTCATACAACACACATACTTACGCACACACCCATGTGTGGGCACGTGCCTGCGCACGAGCGTGCGCACACACACACACACACACACACACACACACGCGCGCGCACACACAGTGCCAAGGCCATACAGATTGAAGTAGATTATGTTTAAATTAATAAAATGTCAGAAAAAAAGAGAAATGAGTTGTACTAATAACCACAATTTTATTTCTCTAAACAAGTATTTACCATTTGGTTAGGATTCAGTCAGCAACCTTCTTTTTACTATGCTATCACCCTAGTGATATAGTTCAGTATATATATATAATTTTTTTTAATTTCCATGTTGATTCTTGTTAGACCTGTGGGTTATTTAGATGTGTTTGATTATACATATTTCCTGTATATTTATTCTATGATTGATTTCAAATTTAATTCCATAGTATTTGTATGACTTAAGTCCTTCTGAATTTATTGAGACCTGTTTTACAGCCTTATATTTCCATCTTGAATATTACATATGTACTTGAAAGGAATGTGTATTCTGCTAATGTTGGATAGAATGTTCTATATGTCAGTTAATTTTGTTAATAGTGTCGTTAAAGTCTTCTAGATCTTCTAACTGATTTTCTGTCTAGTTTTATAAATAATGAAGAGCATTAAATAAAATCTTAAAACTATAATTGCAGATTTTTTTCTCCTTTCAATTTGGTCACTTTATTTTCATGTATTTTAGAACTTTGTTGCCAAATATATATATTTAACTTATTCAGTAACAATTTAATTATAAACTACCCTCTTTTTCTCTAGTAATAATCTTAGTTATAATGTCTATTTTTTTCTGATAATATACCATTCTGTTATTAGAGGGAATTTACTTTAAATTTATTTTAACATGGTATATGTTTTTTCATCCTTTTACTTTTAACATACTTAAATCTAAAGTGTATCTCTAAAATTCCATCTTGCCATTTTTTATTAATATACAGTGTTACTAATGACAAAGTACAGAAAGTTATGTAAATGGTTATAGAAAGTAGAACATAATTACATTTCAAACAGTCATCATTAACAACATGAGAAAAAACTAATGCCTTTATTTATTTAGGATCTCCCGTGGGTTTTACTTTTCACTGGTTGTCTCAGTCCTCTGCCACACACCTCCACACGTGCACACATGCTCATAATTTCTCAGCCAAGGATGTAAAAAGAGCTTACCTCTGATTTTCTGTGGCTAATTTCCAAGATTTGCTCATTAATTTTTCTTCTGATCCACTGCTTGACTTAGCTAAACCACAATTTTATAATATCAAAACTGTCAGTTTTCTTCATTTCTTCAAAACCAAATTTAAGAACTTTTTGCTGGCTGGCTACAATATAAGGTTTTATTTAAGGCTCAAACTCCATCACTTCTTCTAGCAAAGCTGTTAGTTATCACATCCAGCCTACTTCCCACTGGTAAAGTTATTGCCTAACCTGAGAATTGGTGGTGGGAACAGGCAAGATGACAACATCCTCCCACTGTTATTACTCAAAACGCTAGCATTTTTAAAGAATAAATTTACCTCAATTTGTTTGCTTTTGATCAGTTTCCAATGCTGAGAAATGATTGCAATTTTAACATCATTTTTTATACTTATTTTATACTTATAATTTATCACTTTTATACTTTGGCTAAGCAGAATTGAGTAGTATTGGCAACACTGTTAAATATCCATAATCAGAAGTCTTCCTCCAATTATCTGTAGAAAATGTTTTTAAAATGAGAAGCAACATTTACATTTAGCCACACATTTATGTTTTTGTCACTCCGTTCCTTTATGTAAATCAACTTTTCCATCTGTTTCTATTTTCCTTCTATCAGAAGAATTTCCTTTAGCATTTGTTATAGTGCAGATCTTCTGGCAATAAATGATCTCAGATTGTTTCTGTCTGAAAATATTTTTTATTTTGCTTTCAGTTTTAATGAAATTTTCATTGGGCAACGGTTCTGAGTTGTTTTATTTTTTGTCTTTCAGTTTTATAAATTTAGCACTCCATTTAATTTTTCTTGCATAGTTTCTGAAAAATCTGCTGTTTGTTTCTCTGTATTTCAGCTTTCATTATTTTTTCATCTCTGCATGCTTTGATATTGCATTTTCTCTCTTATTTTCAGCAAGTTTATGTAATTTCTAGACCTATTTCTATTGATGGGTGTGTCTTTTGATTATGGGTCATATTTTTGTGCTTCTCTGCATGCTTCAAAATTTTGTTTGGATGATAAGTGTAATTTTTTTGTTTTTGCTTTTTTTTGTATTACTTTAATTGTGGTAAATTTTGTTCAAGTACAGAATTCAGTTACTTGAAATCAGCTGAGTACTTTCAAAGTTTGCTTTTTAGATTTGTTAGGATGGTTCCAGAGCAGCTGTTGGTCTAGAGCTAATTTAGCTCCATTACTAGGATAGGCCTCTGAGGATTCTACCTAATAATCCTTAATTATTTTCACTTTGGTAGGAATTTCAGTAATTCTTAGCCTTCTGTGAACTCCAGAAATTGTTTTATGTACTACTTTCCATCTCGCCTGAGGCATTTTTCTTGCATACATCCATCAGTCATTCCCACCCAAACATATATGGAAAACACTCTGTGGATTTACAAAAATATATGTGTATATGTGTTTGCGTGCCTCCCTCTTCTCTGGTAACCTGTCGTACAATCTCTAGCTAGCTTTAGCTCCCTGAAATTCAATCTCTATTTCCTCAACTAAATGAGAGTGCTAGGCTCACGTTAGATCCACTTTCTCATGTTGTCAAGAAGCAGTAAGATGTGTAAATTGTAGGATCTATCTTATTTGTTTCTCTCCTCTTAGGGAACTCATCCCTGTGCTACCTGTTGTTTATTTGAAAATTATTGTTTCACATATTTTCTTTGGTCTTATAACTTTTTTTTAATATACGAAGGTAAATACTGTCCCTGCAAAATATCTTGACAAGAACATCCTATTTTGATTTTTATAAGGATTGCATTAAAACTGTAGATGAACTATAGGGGAATTAGCATATTGATAATATTGAGGCGGCTTTTAATCAAATAACATTGTATTTCTGTTTCTATTTTATTTTTCTTTAAAATATTTTATGATTATTTTTGTAGAAATCCGACACATTAACTTTTACGTTTATCACTAATTATAAAATCACACAGAATCATTAAAAACATGAAACAGCACAGTATAGTTATATAAGGCTTTAATTTAGCTAAAGGATAGCTAAATAAAGCAGAAGAAAGAATTGGCAAGTACTGAAGAGTCCAGACTTCCAGGCACAATCCACTGGGTCCTCTCAGTAGCACAGAATTTACTTCATTTGCATTATGAACCTCTAAGAATGAATTCAATCTCTTGGTTCCAGGTGAGTCTGGAGACAACTACATTGAGGGAATTTTTATACCCTTCAATTTGAATAATTAAAAATAGGCTGTTCAATTGGTTTATCCAATTGAAAACCATCAATCCATATGTCCCTGAATAATATAGATAAGCTAGAACAGGATACTTTCAGAGGAGTTTTAACTTTACATTGTATGTAAACAACGATGCATCTCTTAATGACAGAGATACGTTCTGAGAATGCATCGTTAGGCACTTTTGTCATTTTGCAAGTGTTGTAGAGTGCATTTACACAGACCTAGATGACATAGCTTACTAGGCTACATGGTATAGCCTACTGCTCCTAGGCTACAAACCTATATAGCATGTTACCGTACTGAATACTGGAGGTAATTAGAATGTAAAGGCCTAGGACACTACTATACACCACGGTAGCCTTTATAAACACAGTATATTTAGGCTATACTAAATTTATTTTTTAAATTCTTTAATAATTAGCCTAATAAAAAATAATAAATTGTAATATTTTTACTTTGTAAATGCCTAAATTTTTAACTGTTTGACCATTCATTTTGTAGTGACACATAAAAAAAAAACACAGGCATATTGTACAGCTGCACAAAAAATATTTTCTTTATATCTTTATAAACTATTTTCTATTTTTATTTTTATTTTTTCACTTTCAAAGCCTTTTTATTGAAGCTAAGACATAAACACACACATTAGCCTGGGCTTACACAGGGTCCGGATCATCAATACATTGTCTTCCACCTCCACTTTTTGTCCCATTGGAAGGTCTTCAAGGCCAAGAACACAGATGGAGCTGTCATCAGCTATGATAATAATGCCTATTTCTGGAATACCTGCTGAAGGATGGACCTGCCTCAGGCCTTTTTTTGAGGAGGTGTCATTCTTTTCAGAAATATGTCCATGACGGTGTGCTTAGTTTGTATCTTTTTTTAAAATTATATATTTGCTTGTAAGCAGATAATGAGCTATGAACATTCCTCTCTGTTAATAAAAACCTTTCAGTGTTGAGGCCCATGTTTTCAAACTTTTTAAGGTGATGTAGAGTCCTGGAAAAGCTTCTGTGAACCCTTTCACTAAATTTTCTTGGGGGTTATTTTTCTTCTCCTACAGTTTCCTTTTCTGTTGCATCATTTTCAGCCATGCAATTCTATTTTGATTGCAAAAATTCCTTATTAGTCAGTTAATTAGGAACCTTTCAGTTCTCCTCAATGTCATTCTCATCCACACCAGGTCAAAGTTGTTTGCTACCTCAACCTCGGCCTTGTTAATTTTTGTAATCTCCTCATCCTTGACAAATCATTTGATGTCATGGACAAACCTCTTGAGTGTTTTCTTCCAGATACTATTCCTACACTTCTTGGTGTCATTACTCCAAGCCCAAAACGAGGTTCTTGATGCAGTCATAGATGTTGTAATCTTTCATCAGTGTCTTCTCAGTGTTTTCTTCACTTGCAGCAATAGGCTGGGCAAAGATACTAGACCTTAAAAGCTGTTAAAACTCTTCAATCCATTAGTGGATCAAAGAGGTGGTATTTGGAGGAAAAAATAGCACTTTAATATTGGGAAGATCATCAATAAAAGGAACAATATCAACAATAAGCAAAATTTGAGAAGTATGTTATTCAAACAGTACTTCTCCATTTCTCTACCATAGCAATTCATGAGGGCATTTTAGAAGAGGGGCTGGGTCATCCCTGACTTCTTATTGCTCAGGTAGCACACTGGCATTGTTTGCTTATTGATATGCTTGAGGGCCCTGGAGTTCTCACTCTGCCTGATCACAAAGGGGTTCGATTTATAGCCTGCAACATTGCCCTCAGTCAAGACTGTTACTCTGTTCTTAAAAGATTTGAAACCTGCCATTGACTTGGCCTCTTCATGGAGGAAATTCTTTTCAGGCATCTGTTTCCAGAATAGGAACTTTTCATCCATATTGAATATTTTCTTGGGCAAGTAATTTTCCTTTATAATCAACTTATCTAGAGTTTCCAAAAATTATTTATTTGGCCTTCATATCTATTCACAGACTCACCTCTCCCTTTCACATTCTCTAATAAAAAACAATTCTTAAATTGTTTAAAACACCAAGAGTCAACAGTAAATTTAGCATTGTAGCCAGATCCAGCCTTTTCTTTCAACATCACAAAATTTTGCTTTGGCCATGATTGTCATAGTGCTGAGAAGGATTTACTTCTGTGTCTGGACTTCAATCCAAGTTATTAAAAGTTGCTCCATGTCTGATAAAGGCTCTTCTCAAATTTTTGTTAGTCTCATTGCCTTTAATGAAACAGATTCTTTAACAGCTTCCATCATTTCGTTCTTGTTCTTCAAGATTGTAGCTGTGGTGAAACAGGACATGCTTGACTAGTGTGCAATAATTATTACTGATTTTCCACCTATGTAGTACTTAATCAAGTTTAATATTGTTTTCAGGTCAATCATTTGACATGTTCTCTTATTGGCAACATTAGCAATGGATTCTGTATGCTTAAGGGCCCCAATGAATAAAACAACATGAGATTTAATCAAGCACAAGAGAACGATGCAATCAAGAGGTGCAGTAAACAAGATAAATGAGGCTGCTATCATTGTTACATGGCATACTGCTTTACAGCAAACTTTTTTATAAGTAAAAAGAGTACACTCTTAAATAACGATTAAATGTATAGTATAGCAAATAAATAAACCAGTAATGTAGTCTTATTATTCCTATAAAGTATTATATATGGTACATAGCTGTATGTGTTATACTTTTCTACAACTGGCAACACAGCATCACCTCAAACTCATGAGCAATGCATTGCACTACGATGTTAGGATGGCCATGACATCACTAGCCAATAGGAATTGTTCTGCTCCATTAATCTTATGGAATCACTGTTATATATGTCATTCATCTGTGACAGAAATGTTATGTGGCATATTACTATAAATCGCTAGCTAGACCATCATCTCATTCTTATCTTGGTTAAAGGTCAAGATCAACCTTCTAAATTCAGTGAAGATTAACAGAGATATCCTAGACCCACTGCAAGATAACCTTATTCTTATACACTATTTTAATATTTTGATATTATTGTGATATATTTTACATTTAATTTTCTTTGTTATATAGATATGCATTTTTTAACAAAAAACTGCACATAAGTCATGTATACTATTTGATGAGTTTAGATACACATATACGCCAGTGATACTGTTACTGTAATCAAGGTGTTAAACATATCCATCACTTCCAAAAGTTTCCTCAGTACCTTTGTTTTTTTATATCTTTTGACCAACTCTTCCCATTTTCTTCTCCAACAGTCCCTGCAAACACCACTGTTTTCTGCTTTTATATGTTTTATTATTTTAAATACTCATAAGTAGAATTATGTAGGTTTTTTGTGATAGTTCCCTTAGAATAATGTCTTACAAATACATTTATGTTTTGGCAAATGGTAGTATTTCCTTCTTTTTAAAGGCTGAATAAAATTCTGTTGTATGTATATACCACATCTTCTTTATCCATTCATCCATCAATGAACATTTGAGTTGTTTCCATATCTTGGCTATTGTGAATAATGCTGCAATCAACATGGGCATGCAGAAATCTCTTCAAGAGTCTGATTTTAATTCTTTTGGATATGAACCCAGTAGTGGTGCTGGATTGTACAATATTCTGTTTCTAATTATTCTCCATTTATTCTTGACACTTTAAAATTTATTTCTCAGAGAAATTATCATCATGTAGATTGGTCAGGTTACTATTTGCTAATATTTATTACCCATCTTTTCTATAATTCTGAAAATATCTTTCAATATCATTCTTATAAGAAAAATTGACAGAATTAGGGTTTCAGGTAAATTATATTTATTGTGGCTTTAATCATTTCTTGTTCAATCTATTCAAAAGGGAACTTAACTCCCTTTGTAGTTTTGTCAATATTTTTCTGAAACCACAGCTCACCTTTCAATGGCTTTTCATCAGCCTTATCTGCTTATTCTGCTATTCTTAATGAGTCTAACAATCTCATTTCTGCTAACTTCTCACATATGTATCTTGCCATCATTGATATCTCCTCTTTGTACCTTTGCTAAATTACTTTCTGTGACACCAATATCTGAGGCTTTCTCTGGTCACTAGAACTTTGTACTATTGGTTTTTTTATTGCATCTTTCACTTCACATGGTTAATTGCTTATGTGTCATTTAAAACTGTCTTTATGATTCAACTAAATATTGCTATTTCCAGGAAGCTTTTCTTAACAATTAGCACTGATTCCTTTCTGTGTTTTCCCAGTGACCTGTATATACTGCTGCACTGTATTTACCTCTTCTCTAACTCTCCATTAGCTGTAACAGCAATATAACAGAAATTTACATCTAAGTAATGATTCAATCTTTAGGGTAGGTGCTAAATATATAAATATGCATATATATGTGTGCATATAATTATTAATGAAATAAATTTGGGAACTATAGCACTTTTTTTTACTTGCTCTAATTTTAATAATCATTGGTTTTATGAATTCATCTTTTGAACATAGGTGCAGGCCAATTTTTAGATGAATTCTATGTAATATAGATTATAGTTTCTCCCATCATTTCCACATTTGTTCTAAACTGAGTTCTTAAATTCTCGTTCAAGTAATTTACTTTGTTTTTGTGACCATCTTTCAACATCTAACCAAATTTTGCTTACTATGTCCTTATTCTTTCTTTTCTGTACCCGAGGCTTTGACATGTTCCTCTCTTGATAAATCTTACCACTTAATGTTGATTTCATGTTTCCTTCAGTTCATTTTACTTCCCAAACCCCTTGATTATGTGTTCCACTACCTTCTAAGACTTTTCTCTGCAACCGTTTCACTTTGCTGATACCACGTTGTAAATGTTTGGACATTCGCATATTTTCTGTTGCTTAGATCTTTTCGGATTGCTCATCAGGCCTCTACAGAATAGTTCAGAGCATCCTAGTGAGGATCTCATGGCTTTATTAAGCTTTGGTTCTTACATAGGGTTTAAACACACTTTTTAGGTAATTTCTTAAAAACCAAAAGCATTTGATCCCTAAGAAATACTATCATAGAAGTTTTAATGTAACTACAACAATGAATAACTGCAAGAAAATGTAGAAAACAGTTTCTGAGTTTCATTTCAGATGTTATGTTGGTATTTCTGTGCTCAAACTTCTAAACCCTCCACTAAAATTTAGATAAGTCAAAAACAAGGCAGGACAAGACAATAAAGGCATCCAAGTAGGGCCATGAGGAAGGCTACTGAAAGGAGTGTGTGTGTGTGTGTGTGTGTGTGTGTGTGTGTGTGTGTGTGTGCGCGCGCGCGCGCGCACGCGTGCTTGTGCATGTGTGTGTGTGTATAAAATAAATTTATAAGTGTATTTATATGTAAAATAAATCTAAAACTATCAACAGAAATGGTCATATACAAAATACAGATTACTGCCATTTATGTATTTATTATTTTTAGCTCATTCATTTGCTCTTCAGTTACTAGAAA
Organism: Pteropus vampyrus; assembly: GCF_000151845.1. Lineage (NCBI taxonomy): Eukaryota > Metazoa > Chordata > Mammalia > Chiroptera > Pteropodidae > Pteropus > Pteropus vampyrus. The sequence continues at coordinate 107,061 of NW_011889170.1, forward strand.
TATATTACATGCTAGGCACTGTCATTGGTGGTGAGAATGCAGCAACAAATAAGGATAGAGTCATAACCTTTCTAGATCTAACAGAGAAAAAGTAAGCAAATGATATAAATAAATAACTATAATTTGGCGTGATTTGAAGGAAAATCACAAAATACATGTATATGTCAATAAGCTGATCTTGCTGAGAGGTTGAGTAAAACCTGAAATAAGAATAATAGTACCACAAATGCCGACTGATTGAGATAGAGGGAATAGTACATACCCCAAAAACCGGAAAAAGAGTTCAGCAAAGCAAATCATATGGGAAACAAGTGGTCAGATGGAGAATTATATAGGACAATATATATTTTTTTATATCAACGGAAAAGCTTTTCTCTATTTCTTAGTGGCTATGATAAGTACATATTTGCATTTAGTTTTGTCTCAAGAAATATATTTTAGTCTTTGAGTTATTACTGTGTTTTTTTCCCTTGAAATTTGTTTGTTGAAGAACCCAGGTTGCCTGTTTTGTATAGTTTCTGTATTTTGAATTTGCTCATTTTATCCTCATGATGTCACCTATTATATTTTCCTGTAAATTAGTAATTAGATTATCTTTGATCATTTTCAGGTCTTAAAAAAAAAAAAAAACATAGTTTGTAGGTGATAAATTGTACTTCCAAGAGGAAGTAAAATGTCCAGTTGTCTCATTTTTATATTAGTGACCAATTGATGAACATTTCTTAATATTCTTTATTTCAAAGTGATGTATTATATTTTTATCACTTCTTCAATTATTAGCTTGAATACTTTTATAAAGAGAAACTTCCCATTTTCTGTTTGGTTACCCAGTGGTACACTTTATATAGGAAAAATAGAATAAGTATTTGGTTGTTTTACTTTCCTTAACTGTTTCAAAAAAAAAAAAAAAAAGAGTTCCTTAGAATCCTCTAAACATGACCATTTTTTAAAATAAAAAGTATGTGTCACGATGGAATGCCATCTAGCAACAAGAGAAAGGGTGAATAAACAATACATATAATGTGAACTTATCTGATGGAATTAACACTGAATTAAAGAAAATAGATGCAAAAATTATGCACTGCGTAATCCCATCTATATACAATGCAAAACACAAAATCAATATGTGATGCCAGAAAACAAAGAACTGCCTTTTTGTGGAGTTAGAGAAAACCATGAGTGGTCATAAAGGAGTCCTTTGGAGTACCAGAAATGTCTAGGTGGGAGAGAGGTAGCCACATAGGTATACACACATCCAAAGATTAATTGAGCTGTACACTTAAAATACATAGGGCCCATGTTATATAAATTACAACTCAAACATAATTAAAAAGATAGGTTACTCTAGAGTGGGTAGGCTTGGGGATGAAGAGAGAGCCTAGGGTATTGAAATATATTCTATTTTTATCTGAGAGGTCAAAAAATGAATCTATATGTATACTTAGGAGCAGTACACTTCAGAGTTTATATGCTGTACCTCAAAAGAATGTAAAAAGATGATGAACTGTTCTAAGTTTATTTAGATAGATTTAAAAGACTCAAAAGTATGCTCACTACACTTCAAAAGCAATTTATAAAAAGAGACTCGAGAGATATAACCACCCAGTGAATTTATTATTATTGATTGAATCCTACTTCAAAAATAAGGCTTTGAAATATATGTTTGAAATAATAAGGGAAATTTGAATTTAGAGTGACTATTAGGAGATATTATAGAATTTTTAATTTTTTTTTACGTATGATAATGGTATAACAGTTTAATGAAAGTGCATATCTTTATTTTTAGTGAAACTTGTTAAAGTGTCAAAATATCTGTAATTTGCTTTGAAATGTTTCAGGAAAGAGTTATTGAGAGAGAAAGGTGAAGCAAATATGGGCAAATGCTAAAAATTGTTGACTGTGGTTAGTAGATATGTATCTATTTGTGTGCTCATTGTTTTGTTCTCTCTAAATATCCTTACATTGAAAATTTTAAATATTTTTTAGAGCAGGCGAGGAAGACAGAGAGGAGGGAATACTAGATACTTAAAGCATTCCCATTCTTACTGTAGCCATCCTTCCTTAGACCAGCTCTATTTGTATTTTGTCTTGTTTTACAGAAAGTGTTGGGGTTCTAAGTGGAATGCTGGGGCATTGTGCAGTTTGGAGCCAACCTCTAGAGCCATATTTTTCTAGAATGAGCTCTTCTTTGAGCAGAGCCACCATGGTGGGCCTGCAAACCATAGTAGGCCTTGACTCCATGCAGATCCATGAGGAATTGCACAAGGAAATAGCCATGCTATTTAATGACGTGAAGCTAGACCTCAAAATCTGTGGCTTTCTATGGTTCTCAGTGGTATTTTCTTATTTCTTCAGCTTTTTGGGTTTCTTATTTTTGTTTAGACTTTATATAAAAAGAAAATACTTGTGTAAACTCTTACAAAATTGATTCAGAAAAATGTAATATTCTGGTTAAGCTTAGTTCTTTTTCAAAGATATAGGCAGAACTGAAGTTATCTTTAGAAAATACTAACCTAGAGAAAATCATGAGATAAAAGGAGTTTGGAGAAAAAATAAAAAAGCTGAAGAGGACCAACTCAGTACTCAAGGAGTCAATAACTTTCCAAGTACAATAGCTGAATGAAGAGAGGTGCAGATGTGCAAAACAAAAGGGAGGTGATGGCTGAGATGATAAGAACTATCCAGTCACTAGATGATGACTAGAAAGTCACCACATCACAAGTAGTTTTCCTAAATGATGCATCTGTCCAAAAATAATCTTTTCTATGGCTCTTCAACCAAAGATGTGGGGGACACGTTCATCTGAAAGTAGGGCTTTCCTTTCTCCTTCCCTCCATGCTACCAGTCTATGTTTACATTCCTATTTCCTCAGTCTCAGATTTATTGTAGCCGGTGGATCTAAAGAGACAGTTCATAAAACAAAGACCTTCTTTCTCACCCTCCTCAAGGAGGCATATATGGAAGTCCGTGAGACAGATTTTCCACTACCACTGCATCCTGAAAATAGGATTTCCTTCTCAGTTAATTTTACCTTAAAATGAATGATCTAGGCTTTTAGACTCTCTCTATGAAACTTGAGTGTCTGTGGGCTCTCTTCAAGAGAAATCTTGTATATTGTCAGTTTAAGAAATTGATGGTTCTTAAGAGACTATATTTTGGCTTAAATTGAGACAGGATAAAATTATAACTCCTAGAAGAGCATTTTGTAGTTGTTATTTTTATGTGAATCTTACAAATGGATTATTTCTATGGTAATATACTCTTTAGATAATATAAATACCTAATTTTAATTTCAATTAGTTTATTATAACTTCAACAATAATTAGAGCATTATATGTGTAATTTAACAATAGAAGATATAACTGCAAAGACATTTGTGCTGTACCTAAAACTGTTCTTAGAATAGTAGCAAAAAAATAAGTAAAGACATGATTTTTTACCTTAAGAAATAGTAACTGCTTAAAAAGTACTATTGTAACTGTGGGATACAGCTATTTCAGTCTATTTCAAAGGAAATTGATAACATTAAATGCTTATGTTCAAAAAAGAATAAAGTCTAAAGGTTAATGAAATAAATGTCCTAATTAAAAAGTTATGCTATTAAAAATAAGTCCAAAATAAATTAGAAGAAATTAAATAAGAGAAATTAATCAAATACAAAATAAAGATACAAGGGATCAACGAGTTAAAAGTTTATTCTTGAGAAAAATGACTAAAGTACATAAAACTCTAGTAAGATTTTTAACAAGTGGAAAATGCAAATAAACAATATTAGGAAAGAAAGCGGCATATAAAGCAAATTTTAGATATATAATATAAATGTTACAAATAAATATGTATCAATAAATGAAAAACAGTTGTGGATATGTATTGAAAACATTTTCTTTAATAAAAAATAGAGGTAGACTGAGATTTATAGTACATCAATATTTATGTAAATTAAAAAATACATAGAAAAACTTCCAACATAATTTATAAGAATATATACCCAGTTAAGGGGCTCTGTTAATAACAACACCATAGTGACTAAGGCAGGAAGTGAGGGGAAGTTGTTGAAGTTAGTATATGGCAAAAAGGTTTATAACAGAGAGTGCAGACTAAGCTCTGGAGCAAAGTGAGCATATACAGGGCATGGATCTGGGTTGTAAAGAGTAACTACTGAACTCAGACCAGCTCTAGTAAAAGAGCATGTGAGAAGCTATTCTGTGGAAATCTCTGACAGATGTACTAGAAGTTGAATTGGTAAAAAGATGGACATCAAATTGTCACCCAGTGGATAAAGTTGAAACTGCTTAGTGTTGAAGTGGTTAAAGAATGTAGCAGGGGTATATGAAGTTCCAAAAGATAAAGAAATAGTCTGAAATCACGTGAGTCTGGGTGTTGGCATCCTGCCTATGAAGAGATTGAAAGTATTTGAACAAACTGAAGAACCTGAGGCAGTTAGCAGGGAAAGTTCCAGTCAGGGTAACAGCCAAAGAGTACTCACATCAAAGCCCAGGGGCTGAGCTTGCTTGAACTGATAATACCACCCAGAGGTGGACAAAATAAGGTATCCCCAGAGAAGCCAGCAGAATGAGCCAGTAAGAGGTAAGACTTCCATGCGGGGACAGAATCCATGAGCAACTTCTTTCATATATGCCCAAGAACCCCAAGCAGATGGTATGTGAACTTCCCATTGATGGACGAATGGATAAAGACATATGTGTGGGTGGCTGTGTTTATGTGTGTGTATTTAAAATAAAATATAATTCAGCCACACACACAAAAAGGAAATCCTGCCATTTGTGACAATACGGATAAACCTTGAGGGCATCAGGCTCAGCAAAATAAGTCAGAGAAAGACAAATATGTGTGATCTCACCTAACTGTAAAATCTCAAAGAGCTGAGCTCATAAAAACAGTATATTGGTGTCTGCCAGGGGCTAGTGGGTGAAGAAAATGAGATTTTGGTTAAATTGTACAAACTTTCAGTTATAAGAGGAATAAGTCTGAGGATCTGATGGATATCTGTGACTACAGTTAACAACTGTGTTGTACAATTGAAAGTTGCTAAGAGAGTAGATAGATCTAAAGTGTTCCTGTAACAACAACAAATGGTACTGAGGTGAAGGATATGTTAACTAACTTTATTATGGTAATCATCTCATAACATATCTATGAATCATAAAATCACATTGTACACCTTGAATTTATACAATGTTGTAGATCAATTATATTTCATTAAAGCTGGGCGAATGCGGAAAGAATAGTAAGTCTGGGAAATGTTATCCTATAGTGCTTGTTTCTGGAATGGAGCTTTGCCCATTATCTATGAGAACAGCATCCATGAGAAAGGCTCTTTATAAAATACTCTTAACAACTAGCAGGGTTGTCAGTTTTGCTTCTTTTTATAAACTGGTTCATTTATCAAACGGTTTCCTTTAGAAGTCTGGTCCCACATACTGCCCTAAAATGGCCCCTACTCTTTCTGGAATATTCTTTGATACTGTCCCCCAAAAGGCCAAGGCATTGAGGAATAATCCGAAATGCTTTCCACATAGGAACCCTGGGTCTAATTTACCACCAGACAGTGCTACTTTCCTGGGTCCCGCTTGCTGTTTGGCCTTAGGCACCCTGACTTCCTTGTAAGTTATGAGGTAGCACAAGTGGATACACTTTAGGTCTTGAAGCTCCAAAATGACAATGGCTAGTTGCATTATCTTTTTAATTCATGTTATTTGCTTTTATTCAACTACATGCTATATAAAAATGACCCTCACATTACCTATATCTATTCATCCATCCATCAATAAACAGATGGATAGATAATCTTATGTTAAGGATTTATTCTAGAGGCCCAGGTCCATTTTTAAGTATCACCAACTAAGTATTTACTAAGCTCAATATAGAGTATGGTCAAAATATTAAACAATAAAATTAATATTGTTGCTGTAATGGAATATCAGATGAGAATCTGAACAACCAAAATAAAAAATAATAGCCAGAAATTGCATGACAGTTTTCAGAAAGTGGAAAACTCGCAATTTCCTCAGTGAAGACAAAGTGAACTCATTCATTTTAACACATTTTTCACATGAGACCTAATATAGAATATTTGAACTACAAAGTAGATAATGACTCTTATCACCTTTATAGAGAAAATGCAGAATACATTTTCATATGGCTATTTTTGTTAATGATTCTCAATAAATGCTAAGCTTATGATAAAAGGCAGCTTAGTGAAGGAGAATTTGTAAGGTGATGAGCTAATGTGGCATTGCCCTTCTTTTGATACAGAAAAATGACAGGATCTCGACCATTTATCTTGTGTTTGAGAACCCTTATAAACTACAATAAATTATATCTAGTTGATTTATTGGAATATTGGTGAGAGTTTTAGAAAAATATGTAACAGTGTGCCACAGGCAAGCTGACTTACAAGAAGTGGGAAAGAAGAGAGACAATAAAATAACCATTGGAAGACATATATAAAATTTCAAGGAACCCATTTGAAGGTAGGTGCAGGACTCATTAAGAGGAGGAATTATCCTTAAAAATACTATTTCTTCCTCACAGAATAAAAGGAAAATGTATGGACAATTTGAAGAACAATTTGAAATGAAGAGGAGGTTTATGTAATAAATTGGCATTTGCTGTGTAACCTCATTATTAGTCTTTGGAAGACAAAGTTGGTGAAGTTAAGCCTAAAAAACTGTAGAAAACATTCATATTCTTTTGGTTTGGTTTGTGCATGCTCTCCTCATATCAGTTTCATGTAATTAAAGTGCTAGTTTTGTCTCTTCCTTTAAAAGATTTTATTTTATTGTATTTTGTTCATCAATATATAATGCCATGATTAAATTAGATGGATTTCTAAGGTATTGGATAGCTTAGAAATGATTTTTCTGTATTGGGATGACATGGTTATTTATATCTTAATTTTATTTACACTAAAATATAAACTTCCTGAAATCAGGAACTGTGTGTGTGTGTGTGTGTGTGTGTGTGTGTGCGTGTGTGCGTGTGTGTGCGTGTGTGTGCGTGTGTGTGTGTGCGCGCGCGCATATGTTGGCCATATCTATATCTTTTCTGGCACATGGTAGGCATTCAATTAAAATTTGTTTGAAAAGATAAATGATTTCATACTGCATTCTAAAAATTGAAGACTAGTGTCGTTTCACACCAACATCTCTGTCAAGTACCCAGATCTCATTCCTCTGTTCCCACTTTTATTTTTTATGTTTATAAATATTTCAGTGTTTTTCATCAGAGGACTATATTATACTAATAACAGACGTCTTGATTTTGCATAAAATCCATTAACTCAAAATAATTATTTTAAAGGATCTAATTATTTTTCAACAGTTAGCTCTTACTGAGATCACATTTATAACATCAATATTCTTTAGTATTATGTCTTATTTATATGTTTTCATTGTGCTTTTATTAAAGGGGACAAAAGCTTTTAAAAGTTCCATCAAATTGCTAAATTGTAATTTCTGAAATTATTACTGTTTATTTTTCCAGTGTTTTCCTTTTAAGCTGAAGGAGCCATTCAACTAGACAGTTCTTCTTTGGAAAAATAAAGAAAACCTAAATATAAATGGTGTCTGTATCAGACAGATTCTCTATAGTAAATACATGGTACACTCGTTTTTTGTGTGTATTACAAAGGTATAAACAGGGTGTAGTAAATCCATAAAAGATAGTGAAGTGTAATAACAAGGAATGTTACCACTTCATGACAGTCATGGAAATGCCCCTTTTGGATCTCCTTCAAGAGAAATTATTGTAGGACACATATGCAAGTGACGGCTCTAGCTTCTATTTTATTAGACCCAATATTTTTTCAACAAGTCCACTCTTTTTCTGACTGCTCCCAGCCAGTGTCCGTGTATGATAAGTGTACTAAAACTGGCCTAAGTTTATGAGATGTAGGACACTCCTGACAGGCAGCATTGGATAGGAGACTCTCCATCAGTCTGGCATTGAACTGTGCTCTAATCTGAGAACCTATCTACTTATTCTCTTTTCTTCCCCTTCTCCATGCACAGTTTTAAGATCTGCATCATATTCTGAGCTATCCCTATCTACTGCACTTATTTTTCATGTGATTTCTCTCCAGTAAATCCCTTGCACCTCTAGCTCAATCTTGGCATCTGCTTCTTGGAAGACTAAAGTGACATATCCTCCAAGTTCTAATGACGAGGGGAGTAATAAATTATCAGAAAGAAAGCAATGTTATGAAGAGTTGGGGTCTTTACAGCACAAAGCAGTTCCATAGGGAGAGACATAACTTTCCAACCTCTGTTTCTTCCCTCATTATGATTCCTGTCTGGGGATTTTTAAAGGCAGAAGGCAACTGAAACTAGAGAATGAAGAAGCCCTTTGATGCTGTTCACACAAGCCTGGGGACAGAAATAATTATAGAGAAGGATGGAGAATGGATTTATTTTATTTATTTCTGCTTTGATATTATTTATTTCCTTCTAACTTTGGGCTTCATTTCTTTTTTTTTCAAGTTCCTTGAGGTGTAAAGTTAGGTTTTTTATTTGGGATTTTCTTGTTTCTTGGTGTAGGCATTTATTGCTATAAACTTTGCTTTTAGCACTGCTTTTGCTGCATCCAAAACTTATAGTTCCTCTTATTTGGAACTATATGAGCTTCCTGGATCTGGATGTCTGTTTCCTCCTCCAGGTTAGGAGAATTTTCAACCATTATTTCTTCAAATAAGTTTTTTTTTTCCCTTTCACTTTCTCTTTTCTTGAAACCCCTATAATGCAAGTGTTAGTCCACTTGATGGTGTCCCATAAGTCCCTTAAACTGTGTTCACTTTTTTTTAATTTTTCTTTTGGCTGCTCTGATTGGGGAGTGCCAATGTCCTCGAGTTTACTAATTCCTTCTTCTGCTTCATCTACTTTTTTTTTGTTGAATCTCTTTAGTGTATTTTTCAGTTTAGTGATTGTATTCCTTAGATCTCTGACTTCAGTTTGATACTTATATTTTCTATCTTTGTTAAAGTTCTCACTTTGTTCTAGGAGGCCACATAGAGACATTCAGTTGAGTGCATAAAAAGCTCGAGGAGGGGGAAAAGCACAAACTCTTGGTTTATTTTTTCTCAGCTGTTCAATGTCTATTTCCTTTCATTCTGGTAAATAAAACTGAAATTTCTATTGAAAAATGACACTTTCCAATCTACCTAAGAGAATTATTGGAATTTGATGGGATTGACTCTACTCTCATAACTTCTTACCCAGAGATCACCAATCAGAGTGTTTTACTCTTTGATCAAGTGAATGATCCAAGTAGTGGAACAGGATCAGTGATATTTAATTCTCAAAATCTTTTGGGGCAAATGTAAAGAGACTCTTTCCATTAATGTTTCCAGTTGCTGAAAGAACTGACATGGGGAAAAGCATTTCTGAGAATGGAATTAACAGACAAAGCAAAAAAGGAAAATGAGGGGGAAATGTCCCAAACATCTTTATTATCAGTACAATAATGCCTCACGTGGAACTACTGCTACTACTACTACTGCTGCTGCTATTACTACTACTACTTTTCTTATTTGATTTTTCTTGCTTCAGTCAGTTTGAGCTATTTTTTTAAATCATTTGCACCTAAAAAGATTCTGACAAGAACAGACCAATGACTTTAAGTTGTCTAAATATTATCTGAAGCTATGTGCTACATATCAGGAAATTCAGAGATTTTAATGACCGAGCAAAGAGACTAAGAATTGTCAGGACAAAGTAGTCTCCTTGGATCCTGGAAATGATTCTCTGAAAGGCTGAGAAATAACTATAGCAATATGACTACTAGAAGTGAAGTTAATTAACTTTCCCCCTCTACCATTTCTACTGTGGCATCCTGATCTCCAGGTTTAGTTATATGGAACCAGACAAGTCTTAATAGACTTGGCCAAATAGCCTCTGATAACTGTAAAGCTACTGCCTGCTTTCTGATATATTTTGTGATAGTTTGCTAGGACATATTAAACATGAATTTTTAAATTGATGATCTCTGTGGCTTAATGAATTTTGAGTACAGGGTTTTATTCTGAGGGAAAGTGAGAAAAAAACTAATTTATTATATTTATTAAAAATATATTATACTCAAGGCACTATATTTTATGCTGAGGCTATAACAATAAGGAAGAAACAGTCATGGCACTTATAATCTAATAGGAAAATACAAAGAAAAACACAAGTAAAGAATACAGTGGATTGAATTTTCATTTCTGTTCCATTTTTTTTTCCAAGCTGCCTTCCTGTACAGAAGAGATTGGAAAACTGAAAGATACATTTCCTAGTCTATCTTGATGCTAGGGATTTGGATTTAAAGGAGGCTCCAATAAAATGTAGTTTTAAAAGTATTGAATTTGGACCCAGATTGAGTAGGGAGTGAAATTGTAGCAAAGAGGTATTCATTTTGCATATGTTGGTTGTAGCAGGCAAGGCATGGATCTGAAGCAACAGTATGGTGGAAGTTTTATTTGTGAGTCATGAATACGATTATATGTCTCTTCTCCTAGATCTTCTTACAATTTTCTAAGTACCTAATAATCTATTTAAAGTTATTTCATTTTAAACTAGGTAAGTGGGTCTAGTATCTATGATTATACCTTATTCAGTATACGCTTTTAATGCAGTGCAATAAGTGGGTCACTAGAGATACTACTATTGAAGCACATAAGAGAAAACTTAGCCAGCTTTCATAGTTGATATCTAAGTGAGGTACTAAGGGAAATATTAGATAGGTGTACAGCTAAGGGTGTGTACCCTGGCAAAAAAAAACAACACTTACAAATAAGAGTCCAGAAAAAAAATGAGGCATATTTTGGGAATAGTAGGTGGTTCACAGTAATAGTATAGCATATAAGGTGGAAGTGACTAAAAGTAATGTTAGCAAAATAACTTGAGGTTGAACAATTGGAAGATCTGTGTACCTCACTAAGGAGCTATAACTTTATTTCAAAAATACTGGACAGCTGCTAAAGAATCTTGAAGCAAAAAATATATAGATATATGTGATCAAATCAAATGGCAATTTAGGAAAATTACCTCTTATATGAAAACTAGCTTGAATATTTGGAGTATTTAATGAGTGCTTTATCTGAGCTAGGCAATCTTCTGAGTAATGGTAAACAACAGCGAGGCAAACAATGCACCAGTCCTCTTGTAGCTTACTCGCGAACATGAGAGACACTACATTAATTATATATATATATATTTAAAGTCCAGAAACTAGATAATATCACTGAGTGAGATAGAAAATACAGAAAGAAAGAAAGTCTGAAAACTAGGCCCTGGAGCTATTGAAATGGCAATGGGTTGAAAGAGGGAGAGAAGTTAGAAAAGAATCGAGAGAAGGACAGTGAGTAAGGCAGGAAAAAAAAAACAAGACAGTAGGGTGATCAGATGAATAAAATGTTTTATGAAAAAGACAGTGATTAAGTGTGACAGATACTGCTAAAACTGGGTACTGAGTAATCACTAAGAATTGACTATTAGATTTGACAATATGGAGGAAAGGGGTAACAGCGACATGAGCAGTTATCAAAATGCTGGGGATGACAGTTTGGAGTAATTTCAGAAGAGAATATGAGGAGCTTAAGAGCTCAACAGTAGTGAAAACTCCTTAGAGATGTTCTACTGTGCAGTAGATCGAAGTAATGAACAGATTGATGGATTTGAGAAACAAAGATAATGATGAAGAGTTAATAATATTTTATAGGAGAAATGGACAACAATCTTTTAAAAAGAGGTAGAGGGTTGGTACTGAAATAATAGAACTTTAAAACTTTGAAAAAATTATATTCAGTGCACTATAAAACAGCACAGGCTGAAACTATCGAATGGATCCCCACTGAATTCAGACTTTGGCAATACTTCCAGCAGAGACTCAAAAGAATAAAAAATGAGAAAACAATTTTGTTTGGATTTTTACTCAAAGGTCAAGATACTTTGATTTTGGATTTAATTCTTTGGGATTCTAATGTCTTAGGAATTTAATTTGTGGTGAGATAAACTATTCGAATTTTAATTTATCTGAGATTTCATGGTGGTAAAAGGAATTATAATCGGATTTGGAACATCTTCACTTTGGCATTTTATTATTAAAGTATCAAGTTAAAATTTAATCTTACTGCAGAATTTCTGTTAGGATCTCCAGGATGATGTGGTTGGATATAATTTTTGATAGAAAATAGAATATAGAGAAAGTTTTCAAACTTGGATACATAATGATTTAATTAATAGTCTCTTCTGACTTATTTAGTGTTCTTGTTAGAGAAAATTAAACTGTTGAACAAAGATTCCAGAACATATCCTGATAAACTGCTCATCTCCTTAGTCTGGCTAAGGATTTCGCAGTTATACAAAAATTATTATAAGAACAAATATCTAGGGTACTGTAGAGAGGACTTTTTCTCCTTATTACTGCTGTATTTTTTTATTAGTATTAATTGCATAAAGTCCCTTGCTTCTCTCTGCCTTTAACTCATTCCTCCCTAAAAATGGAGAAGTGACTTGCCCTGATTAGTAAATTTAGAAGGGTAAATTTGAAATTGATAGTCTGGCTCGTTTTTTCCTCTTATACGCACAGTGAGCATGTGTCTGCTTTGTGCCTTCATGACAGGAGCAGAAGTGATGGAATGTAGCCATCACTCCTCCCTCAGAGCCAAATGCCTCTAGGCAAAACTATTTTTCCCTACCATTTTTTAAATGTCGAGTATACAAAAAGTTGAACAAATAGTGCAGTGAACACTCATATATCCTTTTTGATTCAACAATTAATATTTTGCCACATTTGCTTTTTCTTTGTATATAGATAATAAATACATTAAATATAAGTACATCTTTGCCAAGCCATCTGAAAGTAATCCATGTGAAGATATCACGATACTTCACTCTGAAACAGTTCAGCAAACAGCACCAATAAATAAGGACATTTTCCTACAAAACTGTAATACTGTTATGACATCACAAATATGAATAATGCCATAGTATCATCTAATATCTAGTTCACATTCTAATTCCTTCAATTGTCCTCAAAACTGATCCTGCTTAAAGCAATAGCAATGAAGGGTTACCTTGCTGCAGAACCATTCATACAAGAGGAATGGGTTTTCTCACCCTTTAGTATCTTTGCTAAAGTCTGAGTGACTGCTATCTGTTAGTGGATGTCGACACTCTTTTCACAAAAGTTTAGGGAAAGATGGGCCTCAGAGAAAAAAAAAAAAAACTACACGGCAGGGGCCCGGGCCACAATCTTTCGGCCTGCTGTATTTTAAGATGCCAGTCCTACTGCTGATAGGTTGATTTCACAATTTCATCCCACGAGGAAGGCAGTGGCGACAGCTCCAGTAATGGCAACAGACCGTCCTCATACTCACATTCCTACGGTCTCCGAAAGAGCCTACATGATGCTTTGCCTTAGTCAGGTTAATCACATATGAGAAAAGGAAATCTGGTTACATATACTAAAGATCAAAAAACCTGAAAAACAGAATACGTATCGCCTCTCAGGGCTAATGACACCTATCATTAACTTCTCTGTTCCTGCTGAATTTAATGGCATTTTAATTGGGGTTTCTTTCAAGTACTGGTTTCTAAATATTAGAAGAACAACAAACACAAACCAAATGTTGTTGACATGCTATGGTTTCAAAATTTCTATCAATAAAGCATACATCACCTCATTCATTGACTCAGAAATACTATAATCACTTGGTCAATGATGTTAAGGCTCTAATTTAAAAAAAAGTGTTTCTGGGTGATTTATGATAAAAACAAAATCATTTTGCTTTGCATGTGTAGCTCTTCTTATTCTTCATTGCAAAACTGAGGCCGTGCTAATGATTTTATTATAAATATCATATGACAGATCTAAATTATAAAAATACAGGCTTTGTAATTACTAATTTTATTTTTATAAATAAGTCAATTTGTATTTACACAAGGACCCAACTTATGCCTTTAATTGATATAATATCGAGAGATGTTAATTCAATCCAGAGCCTTATTCAACTCCTGTTAGGCAAAAAGAACAATCCCCTGTGAATGCTTGATAAAAGTTATTAAAGAAGAGTGTGCTTTGGTTATTTTATATTCCCTGTTCCAGAATTTTGTTTTATTCTAGTAGGGTATTTGTATCTCAGATAGTTTGTAACAAATTTGCATTAAATCTGGTTACTATGCTAAGTGAAATAAGTCAGACAGAGAAAGACAAATACCATATGATTTCACTTTTATGTGGAATCTAAAAAACAAAATAAATGAAACAGAAATAAAACTCAGAGCAGTTTTCCAGTCTTGTTGATTACCAGATGAATAAGTTGTGACTAGTTGTAGAATCCAATGTTAAAAGACCACTGTGCAGAGATATAATCCAGATTTTCCAATGTCAAATTTTATGAATAATAGTTGATATTTGTGTCTTCATAGCTTTATTTCTCCTTATTTATTTTGTAAATTAGTTTAGCCATTTTGGGGGACATAAAAGAGGTGGTGCTATTAACCGTGTCCCTTCAAGTTCTCCTAAACCTGACAGAAATAGTTTTAAAAAGTTACTGGAAAACATAGACATTAAGTTGCAGAGATGAAACAGAATATTCACCTTTTTGTTTTGTTTTTGTCTTCACCTCAATTTTCATAGGTGAATCATTTAACATTGAATAAGTCTAGGAAGTTTTAGAATCAAATAGATGACATAAACTATTATTGTGTATGGATATGATATATAGCAATTTGCATTAATGCAACTTCTTAATATTTTTTTATTTTGTAATGGAAAATGTGGTTAATATCACTTATATGATTAAACTCCTACATTTAAGAACACAAGAAAATACTTTTTTGAGCTCCAAGAATAAATGAACTGAGCTATAGCAAGAAGGAATTAAAAAGGCACAGCACATGTACCTCCTTTGGATTTAGAGACAGAAGTTCATGAGTCAGAAAACACTTCATTAAGTCTGACTACCCCGTCCCTTCTTCAAGCAACATCACATTTCTGAGTGAATGATGCACAAATATTATAGACAATATTCATTTTAAGAAAGAAATAGAATATATTTAACATATTTAAACTCTGATGACTTGATGCTGGCATGCCCTTCACCCAAGCAAGTATAAAGAGATCTCATGTTTCGGATGCTTACCAGAATGACTGGGGAGGACTTATATTATTCTATTAGTATTTTATAAGTCTGAGAATATTCATGAAAATTATTTGACGGAAGTTCTCAAAATTACCTGTAAATCTGGATCTATACCAGATCTACTGAATAAGAATTTTGAGGTTGCAGTTTCAACATTTGGATTTCAAGAGCTAGGGGAGAAAGCACAGATTTTTCTCAGGCTGAGCCAAGTTTGAGAATCACCAGGCAGCACATGCATATATCTATAATCATTAAGTTCTAAATTTGCAGGAAAAGTTTAAGTGTCAGTGCTTTCAGACTGGAATAAAAAAGTAAGAGTTAAAACTATAATTATCTTCCTCAATAGTGATTAGAGATTAAGAAGACTCAAGATCAAATGTAAATACAAGTTACACATTTCCCCATCCTAATTTCTCTGATCCTTATATATTTCATAATACAAGATAATTCAAAGCCAACCAACTTCCTGTCTTTTCTCCCATACTCTGATTTCTTTTAAACAAATCCTCCCACATACTTCTGTAATACAAGGTAAAGTGATTAGAATGAGAGATCTAACTCACCAGAAGAGGTGAACCTTTGGCTCTCAGCAAGTATAATTTATGTACAGCCCAAAAGCATGCATTAGGCACTTTGACATCAAAAGTGTCACTTCCCTCATTATCAAAGCTTCACAAAACTTTGTGAAGTTAAACATGTTTCCCACTAGAAAGTGGAAAATGAATGAAGCTTCCTATGCTTTTTGCTATAGTACCAAGAATCTGCTTTTGTGAAGGAAAATTTGACAAATGTATCAAGAATAGGTAAAATGAATGCCATCAAAAGGAACCATTTTTTCCTATTAGTAGTTCTGCTAGTACTACAAAAGAAATAAAGAAAAAAGTTAAGTCACAAAAAAAATGGATGGAGAATCTTATTTTTATTGTTCTTTTGTATTTTATTTCTTTTTAAACGTGCTTAATTAGATATTGTCATTTTAAACTACTAGTATTTCCTCATTATTGATGTACTTCGAGAGTCACCATGAAAAGACAAGTACATTTTTCAAATCAATTGATTTCAAATGAATCTTTGAAGAATAGTTATTAAGATGAGGTTCTAAAGAGTAAAAGCAGAGCCAGAATTGTCAATCTCTGGTTGAAAGCACCACCTACTGGGTAGTAGAAACAGCTACTGCTTTTAGCATCTGACCACATTAATGTCAGCACATGAAACCAGAATCAAGGGGAAAGTCTAACATAATTGTAATTCCACTCACAGAAGCAAATACCTTCTATATGATTATATTATCTGTTAACAAATAATAATAATAATAGTAATAATAATAATAATAATAATAATAATAATAAATCCTAGTCCATTAGCCAAAGAATTATCTTCAGTCACCTGCCACAAAAATCAAGCCAGCATTCATAATTCCTAAAACTATGTAGAGTTAGAATACAAAGCATTCAGGAAAATAGTTTTGCAAATTTATAGAAAATTCTTTCGATAAATGTAATAATGTTCTTGTCATTTTGTATATTGCTCAAAATTATCAATGTATTTCCTAGCTAACTAGCATTAGATTCTTAAAACCACACTATTTATGCTTATATAAATTTAGAAGACAATTAAAGAGAAATTTTATACACATATTTTGATAAAAATGAAGACAGCATTTTAAGCTGTTTTGTGACTCCTAAGTTGTATTCTTTTTTAGTGTTTGAAAGCTCTAAAGCTTTCCAAAATTTATGTGACATTTATATGTGAACATTCTGGGGTACAATTTGAATCTAGAACCAACAAGCATGATTTGAAGATTTTAGATATAGCCTAAAATATTATAAACAGTTTTTCTTTTTAACAAAATACAAAGCTTTGTTTTAAATAAGAAATTACTACTGAAAAATTACCATTTTTAATAGACACCCTGCTCCTGAGTCTATTCAAATAGATTGTGAAACAGAGGAAGCCTAGTATCACTGAACCAGATTCTATTAATTCAGAAAGATGGAGAACAATCAATCAGTATTTGTGTTGCCCTCCAAAGTAGTTTGTTCTTTAAAATGTGTGAACTCTAAATTTCATCAAACTCTGTCTTAAACTCATAAAGATACGTTATAATACTGCATTATGAGAAATTTGTAATCTCTAATGACAGCTGTAATTTCTGACTCACCTCTTTCCTAGTCATGTAGTTACAAAAGTGAAACAAACCCATAAAAATAAACAGACAGAATATAAATCCCTTTACTCATTTACTCTCACTTGCATGTGTGTAGAACGCCTCCCTCTAGTTTAGATAATATCCACCCAAATCCACATTCAAATACCTATGAGACAGGTCATGTAGTTTTCCACTTCTCTCCCTCTTGTCAGTGTTTCCTCTCTAGGAAAAGCCATTTACTATCAATTCTACCATTCAGAATCCTACCTGTGATTTTGTATATCAAATCTTCAAAAAAGGCTTCAGGTAACTACTCTTAACCTCTCCTTCTTGAAACACTTTTCTCTTCAGTGAAATTACACTCTTAGTTTTCTCTCTATCTCCTTTGCTAAAGTCTTCCTTTCTAATCTCACTTCTGCATATTGTATTTCTTCAGAACTTAGCCCTTGGGGCTTCTCATGACAAAATGAACATGCTTTCCTTATGTAATTGTATACATTCTTGTGTATTTAAGAGCATTTCAATATCGATAATCCCCCTATGTATATTTTCAAACTATTTTCTCGTAACTCCAGACACAAATATTCTATAACATAATTGATGTCTATATTTTTCAGTTTTTGCAGGCATCTCACAAAAGCTTTCTATCTTTTTTACAACCCTGCCTCTTTCCTCCTTCTAGTTGGCCAAATCTGCTGCTTCACGGGTCATACTATCCCTATCAGTGGTCCCCACTCTTTGGGAGGTGCACAGAGAAAGCCCAATTATCATCCTGGGGCTACCTTCTTTTCTGCTACATATCAAATCACCACCAAACCCTCATTAATTCTCTATCCAAAGTTTTTCAGACCTGTCTACTGTCTTTTTTTTCCTACTGTTTCCTTCCTAATCCAAATAGTCAAAATAGAAGCAATAAATATTTGTTGAATAAATTTATATATGACTGAATATAAAGGATTAGTGAATACCTTCTAGTAATGCTAATGTTTTCCTCTCATATATATGTATTATTTTTTGTATTTCTTATATGATCTTTTTGTCCTGAAAAATTCTTTCACTATTTCTTCATTTCTCTATCTTTACCATTTTTCATATTCTTTGAGAATTTATTTGTCTATACATATCAGACATCTAACTTTTATTCTGAGTGCAGAATTTTAAATATATGTTGAATGTAAATGAACCAAGTTATTGAAATAAATACCCAAAACAGGTAACCTAATCCTTTTGCTTTCCTCTAAATCTATTTTTCATCTCCTTCTTGCCATCGCTGATTATTTAACTCTATTTATTATCATGACTTTTGTGATAAGTATTTTATTTTTGTATTATTAATATAACTAAAAGAATATACATTTTTATTGTGATCTATTTATAGTTAGTCATACTGTGTGTATTCCTTCTAATTTGTTGAATTCACTCAACATTGGAGATACAGCCATTTTATTTTACGTAGCATTGTTTATTCTATATGAAATTACATTGGAAGAACATACCACAATGTATTTAGGTATGCTACTTTTTATGATGTATGGGATGTTCTATTTCTAACTATCATAAACAATACTGCCACAAACATTCCTTGGTACATTTCCTTGTATACACATACGTACAAGTTTCTCTAGGTTATAGGAGATGTATACTTCCAACTTTATTAGATGAGACAAACTCTTTTTCAATTTACATTTTATCCAGAAATATAAATGAGTTCTCCATCATTAATAATCCTTAGCATTACCATTTTCATTTTTTGCCAATCTCATGTGTACAGTAGCATTTCTTTGTAATTTTATTTGACATTTTGCTATTAATGATTAATCTTTTGTACATGTTCTAGTCATATATAAAGCACCTATAAAAGTCACTTGCCTATAATATTTTCTTTTGGGTTTTCTGAATTTTTCTTATTGATATGTAGAAAATTTTCATATATTCTGAGATTTTCTTCTTTGTTAGTAGTACGTGAGTTAATGTCTTTCTTTCATCTGTGTCTTGCCTCTTTTCTTTATTTAAAATGTTTTTTCAAACAGAGACTCATGGACATGGACAATAGACTAGTGGATACCAAAAGGGAAGGGGGAGGAGGAGGGGGAAAGGGAGAGGTAGATGGGGTAAAAAATAATAATAATAAAAATTTAAAAACTAAAATTTTTTTTGAATAACAAAGATTTTTAATTGGGTAAGCATTTTCTGTATCTTGCTTAAGATACATTCCTTTAATCAAAGTAAGCAATAAGTTCTTTTATAATATATTCAAAAATACTTAGTTTTATGGTTTCTATGAATGCTACTAATCTAACTGATTGATTTTGAGATAGAATGAAGTTAGAGTCCAATTTCCTGTTTTTCTTCATGGTTGTCAAATTATCCAAAATGATTTATTTAAAGGTCTCTCAATTCGGTTTTTAAGCGAGATAATAAATATATGACTTGTGTCATATATCAAATGTGAGGTGAAAAATACTTAACTTAAACATGGCTTGTGACATACTTTCAATTAGTAATACTATTATTGCTAGTGACTTATAGCAACTAAAATAGCTTATAAATAAGAACTTGAAATTTTATATAAAGCGATATTAGAAAGTATTAACAAAAAAGATACTGTGGAATATTGAGCTTCTGGATTAGCAGAAGAGAGGCCGTGCTATCTAGTCAGAAGATAAATGAATTATAATTTGTAAGACCTAGTTCTTAATCTAATCCAATTAATTGTATAATCATAAAAAAAATGACTTAACCTCAGTGAGCCTCAGTTTCTTTGTCTGCAAAATGTCCATGTTAATACCATCCTATCTACTTTAAGAAAAATCTTAAAGTACAAAATTTTACTAATATTAATATTAGCACTAAGAGCTACCATTTATTGGGGTCCTATTATGGTATACCAGATACTCTGCTAAGCATTTTTAACATATTTATTTAAATTCTGACAATATACAAAGTATACCTTGTTCTCACTATTTTATGAAAAAAGCATATGAGTGGAGAAACTAACCAAAATTACCTAATAAAGATTTCAATCTAGGCCTATTTCAATCTACAGCCCATATTTTTAAACACTTCATGTTAGAGCCGATTTTTGTTTATTTGTTTGAGCCAATTATATTTAATTGCAGCACAATGTGCGGTACCATTAAATATAAATGGCTCAAAAACATGTGGCACATACCCATTAAAGATATTTTGAATAAGATATATTTTATATGACTTTAAGGTATATGTTAGGCTTTCAGAGTTAAAATTATACAAATTCTGCTTTATATGCTCATAGATTTTATATGTAATGTT